>NC_088383.1:54705909-55008939 GCF_037993035.2 Macaca fascicularis | reverse complement strand
CTGGAGATTTCTCATTCAGAAGTTCTTAATTACAAATTTTGGTTCTTTAATGGTGTAGGATGATTCAGGTTATCTATTTCATCTTGCCTGAATTTTGGTAGTTTATTATTTTCAAGGTATTTCAAGGCCCGTTAGGGGAGTGGAAGTTGCACTGAGTGCCTTCTCGAAGAGACCAGCTTGAGTAGTCTGAGGGTGATGTTTAGAGTATCTGCCTAATACTCTTTAACGGCTGCGGGAGCCTTTTTGGTAACCCCTGTTTTATCTGTGATGTTGTTGGTTTGTGTCTTCTCTGTTTTTATCTTTGTCATAAAATTTATTAGTTTTGTTGATTCTATTCAAATAACCAGCTTTTTCTTCCATTGATTTTTTTTCTGTTTTTTTGTTTTCAATTTTATTGATTTCTGCCCTTTATTATTTCTGTTCTTCTGCTTGTTTGGGGTTTATTTTGTTCCTTTTGAAATTTCTTAGATTATTGGTTTATCTTTTATCATTTCTAAAGCGAGCATTTAGTGCTTAAATTTCCTTCTCAGCACTGCTGAGCTGCACCCCACAAATGTTCAAATGTTGTGTTTTCATTCATATTTCCTTTACCACTTCTTTTTGGCCCATGCATTATTTATAAATATGTTGTTTTAATTATCAAGTATTTAGAGAGTTTCCTGGCTTTCTGTTATAGATTTCTAGCTTGATTACATTATGTTCTGAGAACATATTCTTATGATTTGAATTCTTTTAGATTTGCTGTGATTTCTTTTACTGCCCCAAATGTACTTTTTCTTAGTAGATGTTCTGTTGTCCTTAAAAATGTGTGTATTTTGCTGTTGGGGAGTGGAGTGTGGTACGGATGTCAGATTTTGCTGGTTGACTGTTCAGATCTCTTATAAATCTTTGCTCCTTTTCTGCCTAGTTTCATTCTGTCACTTATGCTAGATAGAGTGTAGTGGCATGAATATGGCTCATTGAAGCCTTGACCTCCTCGGCTCAAGCTGTTCCCCTGGCTTAACCTCCTGAGTAGCTGGGACTACAGGTGTGTGCCGCCACACCTGGCTAAATTTAAAATGCTTTGGAGAAACGAAGCCTTGCTATGTTGCCCAGGCTTGAACTCCTGGCCTCAAGCGATCCTTTGTCTTGGCCTCCCAGAGTGCTGGGATTACAGGCATGACCCACTGCGCCCGGCCTCTGCCTAGTTTTAACAGTTGCTGAGAGGAGGATGTTGAAGTAGATGTCTTCTTGGTGGGTTAATCCTTTTGTCATTAAGCAGTTGTTATGGTCACTTCCTTTTCACGCCATTGGTGAAGGAGGGGTCCCTGCCCTAAAGTGTAGGAGATGGCTGAACACAACACCTGGTGTGGATGGATGAGATTGACAGCAGTGTTTTAGTCACATATACCCACAGCTCAGAGGAGGACACTGAATGCCACACAGGGTCAGATGGGCACCGTACTCTGTAGCGGAGTGAGGGCTGGGGTCTGAGGAGGCAGGCAGGCTTGGTAGTAACAAGAGCGCACAATGACTAATGGTTCCTAAGGGGGAATGCAATTGGCTTGTTTGAATAAATTCATGGGCTGGCAGACAGGTGAAGTGAAACTTCTTAGGCTGAGGTGCAGCTGCTCTGGCTGATAAAAGAACTAGCCAGGTGGGGAGCCTTTCCTGCTGGGTGGCAGGGTAGGAGCTGTCTGACAGAAACAGGAAAACCCATGGCTAGGCCTTTGGGGCCCTGTAAGGCTCAAAGATGTCAAGGCAGCATAGGAAATTTTAGATCTTAAAATTCAGCGAAGACCCCCTCCAGCTCTGGTAAATTATTTTGCTTGAAGTCTACCTCATGAGATATTAATATATTCATTCCTGCTTCCTTAAAAAATTAATGATTATATAAGATATCTTTCTCCATTCTTTTACTTTCAACCTACTTAGGTCCTTAAGTGAATTTGAAGTTTCTTATGAACAGTATCTAATTGGGCCATGTGTTTATTTTAGGCTCTCCATCAATCCATCTTTTGGTTTATTTAGACCATTTACATTTAAGGTGCTTATTGTTATGTAATTGCTCAAGTCTGATGTTTTTATTATTTTCTTTGTTTCCTTTTTCTTTCCTTCCATCTTCATCTATTTCTGTATAATGTAGTTGCATGTATCTCTTTGTATAGTCTTACAGTGTTTGTTCTGGATGTTACAATATGCGTTGTAATATAGTAGTCCACTGGTACCAGTATTTACCACTTCAAACTGTGGAAACCTTCCTTCCATTTAGGCCTCTTTACTTTTCTACTTTTGTAAATCACTGGCTTGAGTATCAGGTGGTGGTATCGTTTTTGTTTCAGTTATCAAATGTGATTTTAAGAACTGTGAATTGTCTAGTGTATGTATCCACATTTCTGGTCCCTCCCGTGATCCCATGTTCATCCCTTCTGCATAAGAACATTTTGTAGCCGTTTTTTTATTTTGATTTTTTTGTTTTAATATTTTGTATTGTAGAAATGACAGAACATATCTCTGTAGCCCTTTTCTTTAACATTTCTAAATTTACCAGTGACAAATTCCTGTATTCTCTTCCTCTGAGAATGTCTTTATTTCTCTCTTCATTTCTGAAGGGTAGTTTCATGGGATATAGAATTTGTAGCCAACAGTTTTTGTTTGTTTGTTTGTTTGTTTTTGTTTGTTTGTCTGTTTTTTGGCAATTGAAAATGTTGTGCCACTTCTTTCTGGCCTCCATGATTTTAGAGGAGAAATACAATGGCATTTGAGTTGGCGTGTCCCTACAGGCATTCTGCCTCTTTTGGTCTTTGTTTTTAGTTTTGAAAGTTTAATCAGTGTTGCTTTCTTTTGGTATACTTTGAGGTTTGCCCAGCTTCTTGAATCTGTAAGTTTATATCTTTCGCCAAATGTGGGAAGCATCAGGAATCAATTATTTGCATGCTTTCACAGCTCTGGTCTCCTGTAGGACTCAGATAACATAAATGCGGGGTCTTTTGTTATTGTCTCACGGGTCCGTGCAGCTCTGTTCATTTGTTTTCAGGTTATTTTCTCTCTATTGTTCAGACTGGGTGAATTCTGTTGATCAGGTTTCAGCTTCTCCCATTCTCTCCTCTGTCATCTCCACTTTTACTCAATAGAGGCCATCCAGAGAGATTTTTTCAAATTTCTGTTACTGTATTTTATATTTCTGTAATTTCCATTTGATTCTTCTTCAGTTTCTTTGCTGAAGTTTTCAGTTCTTTGTTTGTTGCCATAGGATTTGTAGTTGCTTGTTGAAGCATTTTTATACTGGCTGTTATAAGTGATGAGTCAGATGATTCCAACATCTGACTCATTTCAGTGTTGATGTCTTCACTTGTCCTTTCACATTAAAATTATGATTTTCTCAGTGGTATGACAGGCCATATTTTGGTTATTCTGTTAGGAGGCCTATGTAAATTTTTTATTTTTGCAGGCAGTCCTCCTGTTTAAGTTTAGTCTGTAGGTCCTGGTCTACATTGTGGGCTGTAATTCCAATGACAATTTAATTTCAGAGCCTTCATGGTGTTATTTTGGTCTGTTTGGCGTATCTGGTATCACTGGGGCTCTCCCACCAGTCCCTGCTGATGCCCACCTGAGGGAACAGGGGAGCTGCCCCAGGCTGGGCCACCTGCTGCAGCTAGGTGGGTGGGGAATGGTGGTTGTCTTGGTGTGTGGAGCTGGTTTTCTTGTTGTGGGGAAGATCTCCTTTGATCTGGGGGGATTGAGCCTGCCTGGGTTGCCTTCTATTCTAGGTTGGGAGTTGGGAAACACTGGGTCTGGGTCACCTTCCTGCTGGATGGATCCAGGGAGACACCTGGCCACTATGTATTCCCTAGTCCTAGAATCCCTCAGCAGCCTTTTTCTTTCCACCTTTAGGAATTCTCCATTGGTCATCTCCTGTCTATTATTTCTAGAGTTTAGGTTACACTTCTTAGTCAAGAGGAAATAATGTGTTGTCTTCTCTAGACCAGAAATCCTTAGTGGTGGTTTTGGGTTGTAACTGTGCTAAAGGGAGAATTGGCATATTTGTGATGTCAAGTCTTTCTTTTCAAATGAGGACATATCATCATTCAGTAGATGATATTTACAACACCTACTTCCTTGGGTTGAAGAATGTGGTTAAGGCAAGGAAAGTACTTAATGCAGTGCCTGGTGTGGAGAACACTTACGAGTGTTGGTGGTGATGCTATTTCTTTTGTCCTTTGGTGGCATATTAAAGCTTTTCTTCTTTTTTTAAAAATAAATTTCCAGTGCATTTCTTGTTAGGTTTATTCCTGTTTTATCCTTTTTTGCTTTTATTACAAATAGGAGCTTCCTATCTATTATAACTTCTACCTGGTTCTTTGGTCCTTATGTGAAAATGTTTTAATAGCCTTCTAAATGTTGCTCTCCCAGGCTGAGGCAGAAGGGTTGCTTGAGCCCAGGAGGTTAAGGCTGTAATGCACTATGATAGCCACTGCCCTCCAACCTGGGCAACAGAGCAAAAACACTACCATCTCTTAAAATAAGAAAAGTAAGTCAGATCATTCCACTGCCTTGCTCAAAATCCTCCTCAACTTCTCATCTCTCTCAAGTAAACCCAAAATTCTTACAATGACCTAGAACTGTGCCATCTAATATGGTGGGCATTAGCCACCTGTAAGTAAATTTAAACCTTTTTAAAATAACATAAAATTTTAAATTTTAATTTAAAATTTAATCTTCAGTCTTGCTAGCCACATTTCAAATGCTTAATAGCCACTTGAAATATTGTAATTTGCTATGGAGTTGGGCAAAGCAGATATATAGCATTTCCATCAGCACAAAAGTTCTATTGGAAACCATTGGTCTAACATCTGGAAAGGGTATTAACTGCCTGCCTGTGGGCAAAACACACTTCCCTGATGCATTTGTTTGGTGGTTGGTTGATTGATTTTTAGATAACTGGAATTTGATACCAGCAATTATTTGTGTGATTTAAAATTTTAAAAACTTGTATCTTGAAGAGAATACAGAATATTACAACTAAAAAAAAAAGTTGCTCTCCCAAATGAGTTTTAACTTGTCTATTTCTTTCATTCTTTTTTCTTTTCCTTTTTTTTTTTTTTTTTTTTTTTTTTTGACACTCTGTCACCCAGGCTGGAGTTCAGTGACGCAATTATGGCTCACTGCAACCTCTGTCTCCCGGGCTCCCAAAGTGCTGAGTTTATAGGCGTGGGCCACTGTACCCAGCCTTACTTATCTATTTCTTTTAAAAATGGGACCTATAATTGAGCCCAGAGCTGCAAAAACAAATGAAGGAATGAATGAGTGAATAAGCTCTTCCCATGGGTTTGGTGCTCTACTCTTAATCTAAATGCTATGTTTTATATAATCTAAGATTTCCCTAGGTGTGTTACATGATAGTGTTGTGTTGAACTTATATTGAGACTCCTTTTAACATGTGCTGGTATCAGCGTGGGGCTTTTCTATTCACTCTTTGAACTATTCGTTTGGGGGACATAGATAGACCTCTATGTCTCTCATAAAGAGTGTCCATTGGCTGGATGTATTGGCTCATGCCTGTAATCCCAGAGCTTTGGGAGACTGCAACAGGAGGATCATGAGGTCAGGAGTTCAAGACCAGCCTGGCCAATATGGTGAAATCCCATCTCTACTAAAAATACAAAAATTAGCCAGGCCTGGTGGTGGGCGCCTATAATCCCAGCTACTCGGGAGGCTGAGGGAGAATTACTTGAACCTGGGATGCGGAGGTTGCAGTGAGCCAAGATCGCGCCGCTGCACTCCAGCCTGAGTGACAGAGTGAGACTGTTTCAAAAAAAAAAAAAAAGAAAAAGAGTGTCCATTATCTATACTGGAAAAATTGAAACTGATTTTGACATGAAGTTTGACATGAATGTGGATTGGGTCCATTTAGCTTACCTAAACAGATGATGAAATACTAACTGTTTTACGAAGCATTCCCTAGAGCAAAGTTTTGCCTGTGTCTGTGTGTGTAGTGACGAGAATGATGTGAATGAGGCTTGGAACGCGGAGCACACTGTGGGCCTGTGGTGGGTGAGGCCAGCAGCACATGCATGCCTGGCTCACAGAGCAGCCTTTGGGTGTGCTTTTCCCAGAGGAGTTCTATGGTGGTTTTGAAGACTTGGAAACAGGGGACGTGCACAAGGGAAAATCAGACCCCGATACTCAGGTGTGACTTTATTGTGGCTGGCTGTTCTTGGTCATTGTGTTCTGAGAGAGGCCCACATTGAGAAATGCAAATCTTACTTGTGATGTGTGAAGATTGCAGACTGGATGGATAGATTTCTTACTAAAGGGTGGTGGGGATATGGGGGCCAGAGAGAAGCTTCCTTGTTTACTTGTTAAGTTTTGGATGACAATTACTACCGCTTCTTGCCATAGTCATTTGCCAAGTCTGCTGTGAATTTTCATTCACAGAAGTCTTAGCTCCTCGGGCTTACATTCCACTGTTGCCATCATTCTCCTCCTCTTAAATGTAAGTGTCATTTAAAAGAACGAAGTCCCTGTTCTCCCTAATATTTCTTTAGAACAGGGTCTGGGAGCATCTCAGTGAGGGACACATCTGTTATTTTTATTCTAGTTTGTGTTCCCAGCCAGCTTAAGGAATGGCAGCTAATTGTAATGCAGATGTAACCATTCCCTGTAGCAGTACCATGTTATTCAGAGACAAAGGTCGTGTTATGTTTTGTTTTATTGATAATGATAACAGATTTTTGCTAAGATTTTTGTTTAAATAGAACTTTAAAAAGTCTAATGTTTAAAGAAAAGACCTTCATAACTGTACACAAAACTTTTCTTCTGGAAATTTAAGAATGAAGATGTAGAGAAAGAAGTTAAGGAAGAAATTGACCCCAACAAAGAGGAAAGTGCCACGAAAAAGCATTTGGATAAGAAGAGTAAATTGAAGGAGATGTTTGATGCAGACTATGATGAAGCAAAAAGCACATATTTTGATGATCTTAAAGGAGAAATGCAGAAACAAGCACAGGTGAGAAGCCTCAGTTCCTCTCAGCCCCTTGTCAAGACTATCATAGCACAGGAATCCCTGACTTTTTTTGGGTCCCTGCTTCCTATCCTGCTTCTGTGCCTTTCATTTGGACTCCTGGGTAGAGATGCATGTGAGTGTGTTTATTCATGCAGTGAGCTCATTGTGTCTGCAGTCAGAAGGTCACCAGAAAAAGATCCATACCTATTTTCTAACAAGAATTAGGAAACAGAAATGACTGAGGCATGGTCTCTACTTTTGAGACTTTTACAATGTAGTGATCTGAGACAGTGTGTTCATTTCAGTGCAAGCATTGGCTGCCTATTCCGATCGCTGCTCCCTGATTTGAATGATAGGTGATCAGTGGCCCGTGTGGCTTATGGACACACCAGAGCTCCCAGGAAGAGTGTTCTGAAAACTCATCCTGGTCAGAGTTCACAAGGACATGTGGAGTGTAAGGTCTGATGCAGAGATAAAGGGATATGGTGTGGCCCTCCTGCCTGGGGGTGCTGAGCAGGTTGCTGGAGGCAGTGATCTCACTCTGAAGGAGACAGACACAGAAAAGTGTGTACAGTTGATGGTGAGCATCTGAGTTGCGCCTTGTTAGTGAGGCCAGGAGTGCCTGTGTAAGCTGGAACAGATTAGGTATATGATTTGTGAAACAGAGTTTCATCTTAGGTCTTCATTTAGTCAAAGAACTATCTCCTCATTAGACATTAGCTTAGTGGTTGCAAGTCTGTGTTGACCTTTGACAGGCATGACTAGGTTAACTCTGAAGTTTTTGCTTCACACCATTTACAATTTAAAATTACCTAGAGCCTTGTGGGCCATTGGAAAAGACTGAATGTTTCACTCCGAAATGGGAGTCCTTGGAGGGTTTTGAGCAGAGGAGAGACATTCAGGTAATCGGATCACTCTGCCAAGAGATCAGTCGGGTGGCACAAACCAGAGAGCTGGCAGTGGAAATGAGACAGAGTCAAACCCGGATAGACTTTATTTAGAAGCTGGGTCAGTAGGATTTCCTGGTGGACTGAATGTGGGGTGTGTAAGAGGAAATGAGGATGGTGACTGGAAGTTCCTGGAAGGATGGGTTGTTGTAAGTTAGACAGGAAACCCTCTGTAGATGCAGCTTTGGGAAGATGATGTTTGAGTCGGCTGAGTGTCATGCAGACAAGCGGAGTGTCAGGTCTAGAGAGAGAGGTCTGGCCAGGGACTTAGATGTACAGCCCTCAATATGTAGATGCTACTTAAAGCTGTGAGGTGGCCGGGGAGTGAGGGTAGAGTGAGTTGGAGGAGCAGCACTGGTGTGGGCGAGATGGGGCGACTGTGGTCGTGAGGCCTGAGCAGTGCCCGGGAGGGAGAAGCAGTGTAAGCATGCACACATGCGGGAGGCCAGCTGTACACGGAGATGACGTGCTGTTCGGACCCTGCTGCCATGTTAACTGCGGTGAAGGCAGAGTTGACCACTGGAGCAGGGGTGTGGAAGCCTTCAGCAATCTTAGCAAGCACCAATTTTCATGGATGTAGGAGAATGGGAACAGAGGAATTGGAGGCTGCGATTGCAGAAAACTTTTGAGGGGTTTTGCTGCAGAGAGAAGCAGAAAAATGGAGCAGTTGGTGGTGGAAGAAGTGGAATCAAAAGGTTTTGAGATAAGAGAGAGAACAGAGGGAAGAGCTGTTGGAATAAAGTCCAGGAAGAGTGGATGGTGTCTAGTGAGCCAGTGATGTGTGGCCCTGAGTAGAGGCCTGGACAAATCATCTGTGCCTGAGCTGCCTGTAGAACTTTCTGTGATCATGGAGATGCACGTGTATTCTTCCCAATATTGTAACCCTGGCCACAGGTTGATATGGACCACTTCCAGTGTGGCTAGTGTGATTGAGGAACTGCGTTTTAAATATTATGTAATTGTAATTAATTTTAATTTAAATAGCCACACATAGCTCCCCTACGGGCCAGGTTGGAGCTCTAATAAGGCTGGATATGGGAGGAAACCCTGGTAGAGGGTTGACCATGGAGGTTCTTTTGGTTTTGGAGTGAATCAGGAAACAGCCATCAGCTGAGTGGAGGTGAGGGTGGTGTTGGGTGTTTGAAGACGGGAAAAGTGTGAAAGAATTGTTTGGAGAGGAAGGAAAGAAGGTGTGGACTGGGGACGTTTCCAGTGTTCAGGCACGCAGGGCTCCACAGAGTTATCTACATTTGCTGTCCCTTGGAGCAGCAGAGAAGAAAACGGGACATATTCTGAGCAGACTGCAGAGGTAAAATGTGTGGTTTTGTTTGTTTTGTTTTGAGACGGAATCTCACTCTGTCACCCAGGCTGGAGTGCAATGGCATGACCTCAACTCACTGCAACCTCCATTTCCCGGGTTCAGACGATTCTCTCACCTCTGCCTCCTGAGTAGCTGGGACTACAGGCATGCACCACCATGCCCAGCTAATTTTTGTATTTTTATTAGAGACAGGGTTTCACCATGTTGGCCAGGTTGGTCTCAAACTCCTAACCTCATATGATCTGCCGGCCTCAGCCTCCCAAAGTGCTGGGATTACAGGCGTGGGCCACCGTGCCCTGCCAAATGTGTAGTATTTTTAATAGGATAAAGCCTACATAATTCAGTCCACAGTTCCTTTACTTAGAAATTGCTCCTTTGTTCATGTTAATCTTATGTTTATTACAGATAACGGCATATGGGTTTTTTTTCCTGTCATGTGTAGCTGAATCGCGCAGAATTTGAAGATCAAGATGATGAAGCCAGAGTTCAGTATGAGGGTTTTCGACCTGGGATGTACGTCCGCGTCGAGATTGAAAATGTTCCCTGTGAATTTGTGCAGAACTTTGACCCCCATTACCCCATTATCCTGGGTGGCTTGGGCAACAGTGAGGGAAATGTTGGATACGTGCAGGTGGGTCCCTTTGCTGGGTATTTGGTGCCTGAGGCTCTGTGGATTTTCCCTCCATCAATTATCTTACCCTCTTGTCCCCTCAGATGTGTCTGAAGAAACATCGCTGGTATAAGAAAATCCTCAAGTCCTGAGATCCAATCATATTTTCTGTAGGGTGGAGGAGGTTTCAGACCATCCCACTCTATTATATCGAAGACCACAATGGAAGACAAAGGCTTCTAAAGTATACCCCACAGCACATGCATTGCGGAGCAGCCTTTTGGGGAAAAATATGATGACAATAACTTGCCTATTGCCAAGATTACACCTTATAGGCTGCATCATTACAGCTTTGTGCTTTTCCTGTCATAAAATTTCACTCCTAAGATTTTTCTCTTTTCTGGGAGCGGGGAGGTGGTTTGGAGTATATATGTAAATCTATATCCAAATGTAAATATCCATATCCAATATTTAAAACTGGAATCTAAAATTTGTGGTTTGCTATATTTCTTTTTTTCCGTTTCCTATAAGGCCCTATCACTCCACAGGGAACTGGTTTCTTGGCAATACAGTCTGTCAGTGGCATAATGGTAACTATCTTGGATGATTTCTTTTACAGATTGGTTTGAGAAATATATCCTGAATGTGGGTTATTATGTACATGAGACTTTAAGTTGAAAATTATTCATTTTTAGTATTATAAAGTAAATTTCCGTTTGCTTTTAATCTTCCTACATCCTTTTCAGTAGGGTGTGGGAGTAGGGGAGGTGAGGTGGAAGAATTATAATGGTCCTGAAGACATATTCTACTTTTGTGCATCTTTTGGATTTATTTATCTAAGCAAGTACTTAAAACAGTGTTCACCATGTGATAAGCACTACATGAGGTTGTGAGGAGCCATCAGAGACCAGCCAGACACGAGACTCCCTGCAGCCGTGCTGGGGTAGCAGTCTGTTCACACCATTTTCATTTGACCAGTCAGGCAGGGCAGGGTTTATCGGTCCCATTTAACAGAGAAGAAAGCAGAATAATGAGCAGATGGAACCTGCCCTGGAGGTCCAAATTTTGATTTCCTAAACATTGCAACTGTATTTTTATTTTCCATTTCATTCTAAATAGATCATTATAGTGAATTACGTTCCTCTGAAATCACTCTCGGGAGAGTACTCAAGTTGCCCCCCCACCACCTTTTTTTGAGTCAGAGTCTCACTCTGTTGTCCAGGCTGGAGTGCAATGGTGCTATCTTGGCTCACCACAACCTCCGCCTCCTGGGTTCAAGTGACTGTCCTGCCTCAGCCTCCTGAGTAGCTGGAATTACAGGTTGCACCACCACACCCAGCTAATGTTTGTATTTTTAGTAGAGATGGGGTTTCACTATGTTGGCCAGACTGGTTTCGAACTCCTGACCTCAAGTGATCCACCCGTCTCAGCCTCCCAAAGTGCTGGGATTACCTGCGCTCAGCCTCAAGTCACCCTTGTTAGCTTGGCTTACCAATTTTAAAGTTTTGGATTGCTTTTGTCAAACCACTGGGTTGCCAGTTCAAATGGTCTCCCTTATTTTTCTTAGCTAATTGTAAGTAAAATTCACTTTGGTAATGTATTGTGTCACATAGAATTGAAGTTTTTCTCTAGCTGATATTATTACTATTTTCAAATTTTGGGGTTTCCATTATCCTGATTTTCGGATATCTGCCACAGGAGTTGTCCTTGATCTGGATAAATCCATAAAAATTGTGAAGAAATTAAAGCTAACTGGTTTTCCATATAAAATTTTCAAGAACACTTCATTTATTAAGGTCTGTATATCTATATATTCTCATATTTATAAATGTCCATATTGTTTGAGAAAAGGAATGAAATACTTCTAAAATATGGGCCTCAAGTTTTTAGAAAAGTATTTGAAATCTTTTATAAACTTCATATTTTGTTTGTTTGCTCCTTTATATTCTGTGTTACTTAAATATGCTCAAAAAAGCTATTTTTTTAAAAAAGTAAACAGC
Source organism: Macaca fascicularis (assembly GCF_037993035.2). Lineage (NCBI taxonomy): Eukaryota > Metazoa > Chordata > Mammalia > Primates > Cercopithecidae > Macaca > Macaca fascicularis. The sequence continues at coordinate 54,997,076 of NC_088383.1, read as the reverse complement.
TATTTAGGAATTGAAGCTGTTACTCATGACTTTCATGTGAGACTGCCACAGAACTCATAATGAAAATATATCATTTTATCCACTGGCTTTTGTTTCCTACTTTTTAAATTTGTGTTAAGAAAGGGAAAAAATCACAAGTTTGTCTAACCATTCAGTAGAAAAATAGACAAAGCATTTGCAGACAACTTGGCAAGGGTACAGAGAAACAGATGTACTGTTTTTCAGTATTTGGGGAGGGTGGTTTGAGCAGCATTTATTGACAATTTCATTAGTGGGGATGTTTCCATTAGAAACACAGAGTTAGGAAGATCATAAAATTGTTCTTGCAATATAAGGTAATAATACCACCGGCGTTTATCTTACTGTTTTCATGTTCTAAGTGCATGCACCTGAGTAAAAGGATCTGAGCTGCAGTCCAGTCTGAAAGACGCCAGCAAAGGCTGCCTAGGCCAGTTCAGTCCAGTAAATCCCTCTTCGATCTTCTCTTCCACACAGACAGTGGTGATGAGCATGCCCACGAACCCACATGATTATTTTGGGGGAAATGAAAGGGTTGTATTTTTGAGGTAGTAATTCCACTTTCAGGGGCAAATACATTTTGATTATTGTATCACCCTTCAGTGAGTTGTTTTTTTTTCTTTAACCAAGGATATATGTTTGAGGGAAGAAGTAAAGCATAAAGTATATGATTTTGTGTGTGTTTTTATCTTGCTATACCTGTAGGGAATGTTTAATTCTGCCTTGGAAGTAGCCAAATTTGAAGGTGCTGTGATTCGAACTGTCAGTGGGATAAGGGGGCAGATCAAGAAAGCGCTCCGAGCTCCAGAAGGAGCTTTCCGGGCCAGCTTTCAGGATAAGCTGCTGATGAGTGGTGAGTGTCCTGAGTAGTGTTCAGGGCAGGGTGTTACCATTCATGCTTGACTTCTAGCCAGTGTGACGAGAGGCTGGAGTCAGGTCTCTAGAGAGTTGATCAGCTCCAGCCTTAGATCTCCCAGTCTTATGCGGTGTGCCCATTCGCCTTGTGTCTGCAGTCTCCTGGCCACACCCAGTAACAGTTCTGTGATCTATGAGAATAGTTTCCTTAGCGAGCTTTCCCTTCAAATACTTTGCAGCCAGGCAGAGAAGTTTGGAGTGAAAGTTTTGTTCTTTGTTTCTTCACAATGTGGATATGAATCTCCTTTTGAAAACGTTAAAGTAAATTACCTCTCTTTTCAGACCTTGTTTTCATGCAAACTTGGTATCCTGTTTCCATCCCAGCCTTCTATAACCCAGTAGCATCTTTGTTGAAACCCAGTGGGTAAGAAAGACACCTGGTCAGGAATGTGGACCACCAGCCAACTCGGGCTTACCCATGGCGTCAGACTAAAGGCGAACAAGGACTCTCTGTGTAAGGTACCGGTCGCGTGTGTGTTAGTGGAGATGCAGTCTGTGCCCTGCAGACAGGGAGTCACACAGACACTTTTCTATAATTTCTTACATGCTTTGAATGTTCAAGTATAAAGTCTAATGTTAAATTTGATTGAACAGTTGTATATTCCCGGAATATTTTGTAACGGAACACCAAAAAATGGTAATAGTGGTTCTTTCTGGATTGAAGACAAACTTTTCTTTTTTAAAATAAAATTTATTTTATATATTTGAGGTTGACCACATGATCTTAAAGGATACATATAGTAAACTGGTTACTACAGTGAAGCAAATTAATGTATCTACCATTTCACATAGTTTCATTTTTTTGTGTTTGACAGGAACAGCTAAAATCTTATTTAACAAAAATCCCAAAGACAACACATTTTTATTAACTACAGCCCTCATGTTGTACATTAGATCTTTAAGTTTTTCATCCTGCATGTCTGCTACTTTGTATTATTTTAATGTATGTCTCCCCATTTACTATTGGTCATTTCCTATTTGGCCCATTTTTCAACTGGGTTGTTTTTCTGCTCTTAAGTTGTAAGAGTTCTTTACTGATTTTTGGATATTAACACTTTATCAGATATGTGATTTGCAAATATTTCTTCCAGTCTGTAGGTTCCCTTTTCATTTTATTGGTTGTTTCTTTCGCTGTGCAGAAGCTTTTTAGTTTGATGCAGTCCTCCTTGTTTATATTTGCGTTAGCCTGGCTTCTGGTGCAATATCCAAAAAATTATTGCTAAGGCCAATATCAAGAGACTTTCCCCCTATGTTCTCTTCTAGGAGTTTTATGGTTTCAGGTCTTCTTTAGGTCTTGCATCTGTTTTGAGTTAAGTTTTGTGTGTGGTGTATGATCAGGGTCCAGTTTTATTCTTTTGCATGTGAAAATCCAGTTTTCCCAGCACTATTATTGAAGAGAATATCTTTTTTCCATTGCATTGTCTTGTTTGCCCTTGTCAAAAATTAGTTGGCAGTATATGACCTTTATTTCAAAGGTTTCTGTTCTGTTCCATTGGTCTATTTTTTGTTTGTTTGTTTTTATGCCAGTACCATACTGTTTTGATTACTATAGTTTTGTAATACAATTTTAAATCAGGAGATGTGATGTCTCCAACTTTTTCTCTAACAGTAATCTGTTGGCTGTTTGGGGTTTGTTGTGGTTCCATATGAGTTTCAGGATTGTTTTTTCTGTTTTTTTTTGAGATGAAGTCTCACTCTGTCACCCAAGCTGGAGTGCAGTGGCATGATCTTGGCTCACTGCAACCTCCACCTCCTGGATTCAAGCAATTCTCCTGCCTCTGTCCCCCAGGTAGCTGAGACTACAGGCACGTGCCACCATGTCTGGCTAATTTTTGTGGTTTTAGTAGAGACAGGGTTTCACTATGTTGGCCAGGCTGGTCTCCAACTCCTGACCTCATGATTCACCTGCCTCGGCCTCCCAAAGTGCTGGGATTACAGGTGTGAACCACCACGTCCGGCCAGAATTGTTTTTTTTCTGTTCTGTGAAGAATGCCATCAGAACTTTGATGAGAATTGTTTTAAATCTGTATATTTGCTTTGGGCAGTGTGAACATTTTAACAATATTAATTCTTCTGACCATGAACATAGGATATCTTTCCCTTTGTTCATGTCTAAATTTCTTTCATCAATGTTTTATGGTTTTCAAGTGCACACATCTTTCACCTTCTTGGTTAAATTTATTCCTAAGTTTTTGTTTTTCTTTGATGCTGTTGTAAATGAGATTATTTTCTTGATTTCTTTGTCAGCTAGGTTATTTGTATATAGAAATGCGACTGATTTTTATATGTTGAGTTTATACCTTGCAGCTTAACTGAATCAATTTAGTAGTTCTCACAGTTTTTTTGTGGAATCCTTGGGGTTTTTTAGATAAAGGATCTTGTCATCTGCAAATAGAGATAATTTTACTTCTTTAATTTAGTTGCCTTTTTTTTTTTTCCTCATCTGATTGCTCTTGCTAGTACTATGTTGAATACAAGTGACAAGACTGGGCATCTCTATCTTGTACTCAATCTTAGTGGAAAAGCTTTCAGTTGTTCCCCACTAACTATGATGTAGACTGTGGGTTTTTCATAAATGATCTTTATTATGTTGAGAAACTTTCCTTCTATACATAAACTATTAAGAGGTTTTATGAAGAAATGTTGCTAAACTTTGTTAAATGCTTTTTCTGCATCAATTGAGGTGACCATGTGGTTTTACATTTTATTTTGTTAATGTGATATATCACATTGATTTGCATATGTTAAACCAGGCTTGCACACCAGGGAAAAATCCCACTTAATCATTATGTATAATCTTTTTGATGTGTTGTTGAATTCTATTTGCTAAAATTTTTTTAGGATTTTTGCATCAGTGTTTAATTTATTGGAGAAGTTGACTTGTAGTTTTTCTTGTGTGTGTATGTGTGTGTTTTGGTTTGGCTTAGGTATTAAGGTGACACTGGCCTGGTGAAATGTGTTTGGAATTATTTCCTCTCGCTCTATTTTTGGGAGGAGTTTAAGAAGTAAACTCCCAGGGGATGGGAGTGACTCTGGACATGGGAGTTACGTGGTAGTGACTCTGGACCCTGGAGTGGTGGAACACAGCAGCATCCCAGTCTCCATGAGGCCAAGTACAGCACCAGCAAGGACCCCAGAATAGTGGAGCACTGCTGTGGCTTGGGCCCTCGGGGGCAGGGACCAGCGCAACAACTACTTCTCTCCCTGGAGAGGCAGGTGCCTGGGCAACTCAGATTATCCAGGGATAGTCCAGTTTCAAGAAAGCAGGGTTCCACAGTTGTTTGTCCTGAAAGGCAAGATATCCCAGTTCAGCCAATGCTATTTTCCTGGGATGTGGGGGTGCCATGTTGTCTCATCCCTGTCAGGTGTGGCTGCTCAGCTCAGCCAAGACTGATTCCCTGTGAAGCGGGGCAGTGCTTCAGCTCTCATGCAATGAGAGGTTGTCTGCTCTGGGTAGCCAAGGCACTGATTCCCTGGAAAGCAGGGCACCAAGTCAGCTCAGGGCCCAAGGGGCAGGGTGCAATTGCAGCTGGGAGGGGAGGGTCACAGCAGCCTGGCCCCACAGGGTAGGGTGTATGCTGTGATGTGGACTTCGTTTGTTCCCACCAGCACTCATGTTCAAATTTGATTCCAAATGTGGTGGTGTGGGAGGTGGGGCCTAGTGGGAGGTATTTGGGTCACTGGGGCAGATCCTTTATGAATAGGTTAGGCCTTTTCATGGGACTGGATTAGTTACCAGGAGTGGATTATCAGAGTGAGTTCAGCTTCCTAGACTCTCGTGTTTCCTCTCTTGCCATGTGAGCCCTTTGCATACACCTGTTTCCCCTTCCACTTTCCCCATGAGATGAAGCAGCACAAGACCCTCACCAGATGTGCTGCCCTATCTCAGACTTCAGACACAAGCAGAGTGAGCCAAATAAACCTTTTTTATAAAATAAGTTACCGAGTCTCAGGTATTCTGTTACAGCCATACTAAATGGCCTAAGACAGTGTAACAGCAGCTCAGGGGTGGTGGGCCACTAGGCGGGGGTGATACAGAGCAACAAACCCTGAGGATGGTAGAAGGGTGTGGTGGCTGCTCACCCTGGGCGGGACATGCTCCCGAAGTGGTTCCGGGTCCAGGAGGTCACGCTGCAGCAGCAGCTGGTCCATGGGGGTGGGGCGCAACGTCAGTTCCTTCTCTGAGGGGAGTGCTGGGGCTGCTGGGCCCCTTTTGCTTCCTTATCGCCGCAGGGAGACATCTCCTCTGCTTAAGGCTGATCCCTCTGGGGATGGGTGGTAGGGGACAGATGTTTCCTTCTCTCCTTTATGTGACCGTCCTAGTTTTCTGTGCTCTACCGGATTTCTGCTACTCCTTGATGCACTCTGGGGCTCTCCTTTAGAACCTTCATCAAAATATAGTTGTTTGCTGCTTTGGCTGTCTTTGTCAGAGGACGGACGCAAGGGGCTATTGATTGGCCCCTTGCTGGTGTCCCTCCCTCTTAAACTTTTCACTGGGTACTCTTTTGAACCACTTTTTCCCCCACCATATACATGTATTTTAAAGCATCAATGTGCTAATTTCTATTGAAGCAATGTGGATTTCTCTGAAAGTTTTAATGTTTTAATAAGCTTTTTATTGAAATGTTAATGTACATACAGAAGAATGCCCAAATCGCAGGTGTGCAGCTAGATGAACTGTAGCACACCAGGCTGCCACACCCTGGACCAAGCAGTAGCCTCGCCCTGTGGCCTCTCCCAGGCACTGCCACCCCAACCCACAAAATAGCTACTTTCCCAGTTCCTCACGTAGATTTGTTCTGCCTGGTTTTGACTTTTATAAAATACAACACATTCTATTTAGCCTGGCTTCTTTGGTTCAGTATTACAGGACACATCCATGTTCTTGTCTATGGCAGACATTGATTTATTGTCATTGTTGAGTTCCATTATATGACTGTGTCACCATTTATCTACTGATGAGTAAAATGGTTTCCTATTTTTGGCTGTTATCCCATGGCCCTGAACGCTAGGTCTGGATATGGGACTTGCGGGTATGCAGGGGCACACACACTTCTGCTGGAGGATCCCTGGGTGGGGTGGAGACTCCAGGGCACCTGTGCTCTGCCTCAGTGTGGAGGCTTCTGTGTCGTGTTCTGGGAGCACAGTGGCTTGGCCTCCACCAGCAGCAGCAGCTTAAAGAGTTCCTGCTGTTCCACATGCTTGAAGACAATTCAAGTTTTGTTTTGTTTTGTTTTTCTTTTTTTTTTTTTTTTGGTTTTCAGTGCCTGTCTGGACTTCTATTTTCATTTAGATTTTTGGTTTCTTAGAAATTTCATTATTCTCTTCATAGCTTAACAACGTATTTGAAAAGATTTGTTTTCATGTGGAGTATTCAGTTTTGTAATAAGAGGGTTGTTCAAGGCATCAGTCTGCCACTCTGCTAGAAACAGAAGTCTCCCAGGCATTTCTTTTTATATAAAGTAGTTAATGAAATTTTGAACCATCTTACATGAATTTTTGTTAAAATATACTTCAAGATGTGGTGCCCATTATCCATTCTACTCTTCTGTGAGAAGCAGATTTCTCTGAATTCTTGAATTCGAAAACAATTGGGGTTCCTAAACAGAGAATAGGGAATATTATTGGGGATGATGTCTTTAATAATACATTTCAAGACATAGGAGAAACTTTTTCTATATGATTGACTTTAATAAAAGCCTAGGGCAAAACTTTCAATTTATTCATAGTATTTATGAGGCAATTAAGAATTTGTGCCATCTTGATTAAACATAGAATTTAAAATTACCTTGAAAATTCAGTACAGAGTATTTTGCCTTCATCTGTTTTTGAGTCTCCCTTCTTTCAGCCAGCCTTCCATCAGAAATAGAATAAAGTTAAACTTCTTAATTAGAATCAGGAATCAGGACTCTTTGGCTGCTGACTGAAGGAAGAACTGTCCTTAAATCCAGAGTGGGCCAGGCGTGGTGGCTCATGCCTGTAATCCGAGCACTTTGGGAGGCCAAGGCAGGTGGATCCCCTGAGGTCAGGAGTTCTAGACCAGCATGACCAACATGGTGAAACCCCATCTCTACTGAAAATACAAAAATTAGCTGGGCATGGTGGTGTGTGCCTGTAGTCCCAGATACTTGCGAGGCTGAGACAGGAGAATTGCTTGAACTCGGGAGGTGGAGGTTGTGTGAGCTGAGATTGTGCCACTGCACTCTAGCCTGGGTGACAGGGCGAGACTCCATCTCAAACAAACAAGCAAACAAACAAACAAACGAAAAACCCAATATCTAGACTGGTTGATAGTCAAGATGAAAAACTAAATTATTTTTGTTAGGCTGGGAAATAACCACCTCAGTGGCCTAAAGACAAGGCCTAAAATTTCCATGAAAAGAAACTGGGATCTATTCATCTGCTCTGTTGAGACCCCATAGTTCCATACCATAGAAATGGGCACAGAGGGTTTTGGGGGGAGAGTTGTAAGTATAAGCTCTCTGTTCCTCTGTTTACTAAGAATTGTGGGGGTCCACTGAGGCAGTTCATATTTGGCGGATGACTGAGACCTGATTTCTCAGGGCCAGTGTACTCTGGTGTTGCTGATCTTGTGGAAAAGTCAACCCAATGAGAAGATTTTATGCAGAAGTTTTAAATACACATTGGTCATAATTTGAATATGTCACGGTCTTTATTTTTCTTTTTAGCCAGTCCTAAGGCAATCCTGAGGCAAAAATTCACTGCAGATTCCAAAAGCCTCGCAGAAGGCCCTGACATTTAAGAACAAGCCCAAGAACCAAGCAAAGGCAGGCAAGGTGCCGAAGAACAGGTGGAGACCGGCCGTCATACTCGAGCCTCATGAAAGACAGGTACTGTTGCCCATGCTGTACTGCATGCTGCGTTTAAATAGGAAAAGAACGCTCTCAGCAGCACACTTCCTGTTTCTACTGCAGTCTCAGTTATTCAGGGCACTGGAACTAAAGTCAGAGGAAGAGCCAGAGTCCGTTTCCCTTCCTTTGCCTGGTCCTGCTCTGTCCTGTGCTTTTGATGGGGATAACAGGCACATGGCTGGGGAACTCCTCTGTCTTGGTTAGCTGCACACAGTGTCCACAGAATGATGAACACAGGTGGTAAAGGTAAAATGCGATCACACCTGTGTCTCCATGCCAACAATGACTTCCTAGCGCAGGATGCATTTTCATGCAGTTAATATTCATTTGGATCGTGGGTTGCCTCTAGTCTTAGTGTTTAGGATGCGAGTGTGTCAGGTGGCTGAGAGCATTCTGATACTCACTGGCTTTTGTCCTGGTCAGATCCTCGCGCTGCTGGATGCTCTGAGTACGGTGCACAGTCAGAAGATGAAGAAGGCCAAGGAGCAGCAGCACCTGCACAATAAGGAGCACTTCAGAGCCAAGCAGAAGGAGGAGGAGGAGAAGCTGAAGTGGCAGAAGGACCTCAGGAAGAAGCTCTTCCAAATTCAGGGGGAGAAGGAAAGAAGCAACCAGAAGTCCAGTTTGAAGGGGGCTGAGGGCCAGTTGCAGTAAGCCTTTGGACTGGAGGGACTGTCCCTGGATCTGTGGAGGTGGACAGTTTCAAACATCACAGTTTGAATGCCTGTGAATGACAAGTCAGTGGGCAAGAGCCCAAGAGATGTCTCTACCCAAACTGTGCCTGCAAGAGGAGGAACGGAGAAGCCTGGACTGCTGGGACTGGGTTCGTTCTCACCACCTGGGGCTGTCGAGATTTAAAGTGATGTAAGCTGTGGTTATGTGGATTCTCTTACTTTCCTCTGCCTGCCTCAGTTTAATTATTTTGTGCTACAAAACTATCATTACAATTTTTTTTTTTGTTAGTTTTGGCTTAGTAGTTTTCATTAGGGATGAATGCCTGACAATCCTTTGTGGATAATTATTTATGCTACCACCTTCATGAGGAGTCTTCCAGAAGAGAAAGAAATATTCACTTGAACCCTCAGCTCTCATGGAAAATTTTAGAGAAGGGTGTGTAGTGTTTTTGTTGTCTGTTATTTCCTTTGATCACTGGCCCTTGTGGACATTTTCTATCTTATTTCATATGTTTGCACATTAGTATAGTGACAAGGTAACAGTAAGTACATTTTTAAAGCTTTAGACCAGGAGATTGTCAGGTGCAGAGACCAAGTAAATCGTATATATCGATGACATAGGCTTCCTATATTATGCTCATATGTTATGCCCATATTATGCTCATGCATTATACCTGCCTAGCTGCATTGACTTTTTTTTTTTGTTCCAGACAGAATCTCACTCTATCACCAGGCTGGAGTGCAGTGGTGCAATCTGGGCTCAGTGCAATCTCCGCCTCCCAGGTTTAAGCAATTCTCCTGCCTCAGCCTCCCGAATAGCTGAAATTACAAGCACACGCCACCACATCCAGCTAATTTTTGTATTTTTTGTAGAGACGGGGTTTCACCATGTTGGCCAGGATGGTCTCAAACTCTTGACCTTGTGATCCACCCGCCTCAGCCTCCCAAAGTGCTGGGATTACAGGTGTGAGCCACGGCGCCCAGCTCATTGCCTTTTTAAAAAATTAAACATTATATTGATATAATCATACTATTATAAAGGCAATGAATGTATTTTATGATTATATGTTGATATAATTATATGCAATCTAATCCTATACAATGTAATCATAGAGTCACACATAGTTGTATACTTTGCCCAATTTCTTTCAGCGGTAACATTTCACACATATCACAATCAGGATATTGATATCAATACAACCCACTGATTTTATTCACATTTCCCCAGCTTTACTTTCCCCAACGTATACTCCTCCATGTGTGCATGTGTGTGTAGAAATATGGAATGCAGCTGGGCACAGTGACTCACGCCTGTAATCCCAGCACTTTGGGATGCTAAGGCAGGAGGATCACTTGAGCTCAGGAATTTGAGACCAGCTTGGGCAACATGGTGAAACCTCATCTCTACAAAAAATACAAAAATTTGCCAGATGTGGTGGTGCACACCTGCAGTTCCAGCTGCTTGGGAGGCTGAAGCAGGAGGATCACTTGAGCTCAAGAGGTCGAGGCTGCAGTAAGCCGTGATAGCACCACTGCACTCCAGCCTGGATGACAGAGCAAGACCCAGTTTCAAAAAAAAAATGTATATTTATATATACCTATATAAAAATATATATACACATATATATACGGAGAACATATATATACACACATATATATGTAGAACATATATATATACATATATATATGTAGAACACTTCATGAATTTATATGTCATCTGTGCACGGGGCCCATGCTGACCTCTGTGTTGTGCCAGTTATAGTATGTGTGCTGCTGACATGAGTACCGCATTGCCTTTACAACATCATAGGGGCCAAAGAGGGTCAGCAGGATTGTGAGCAGTTGGCCTAGTCTGAGAGGCTGTCTAAAAGCCAAAAGCTGTCAATAGACAGGTGCTCAGCTTTGTGTCTCCATAAGAAGGGAAGGGGATGTGAGGATCCCATCAGGGCTGGGTCCATCTGGGATGTGATAGTTGGAACATGCCCAGACCTTTCTGAGCAACTCTGGGTGTAAATTTTCTTCTATTTCTCAAGAGCTATTATGAATTTCATCATCCAGCATGCTGATAGATCTGGGGACTGACACATAGTAAGTCCATAACAATTATAAAACAATTTAAAACTAATATGTTATATAGCATAATCTGTACATTTTAAAATGCAAAACTATAATTCAATTAAACTATACAAGACACTCTGTCATACCATGTTTTATAATTAAGTAGCTTATAAAGTGATCAACAAGTGGCTTATACAACAAGCAAATTTGTTCAAAGAGAAGCCTTGCAAATAAGTATTTATAATTGTATAGTTTTATATTTCAGCCAGAAGAGTGAACTCCTTTAAGCAATGGGAGAAATAAAAGAATGTTTAATTACAGTTGCAGATAATTGTCTTTTCCAAAGGCAATATATGTAGGTAGAAGTCGTACCTGTTAATATGAAAAATCTTGGTTTACCATATTTGGAGAACAAGGGAAATAAAAAGTTTGTATATCAAGATTATTTAAAACTAAAGTTAAGGAATCTCTAATGTCTGAAAGAAATAATAAATAGCATTTTCTATGTAGAATTTTTATTGGTGAAGGTCCCACCTGGCCAGGTTAGTAAAATACAGTCACACATCAATTAAGCATGGGGATACATTCTGAGATATGTATCATTAGGCAATTTTGTCATTGTGCAAACATCATAGAGTGACACGCAAGCCTAGATGGTACAGCCTACTGTGCACCTGGGCTCTATGGTATGGCCTATTGCTTCTAGGCTACAAACCTGGACAGCATGTGACTGTACTGACTACTGTAGCCAGTTGTAACACAGTGGTAAACATTTATGTATCGAAACATAGAAGAGGCGTAGCAAAAATAGGATATGGTGGAACCACCGCCATATATGTGGTCCGTCATCGACTGAAAGTCATGCGGCATGTGGCTGTATGTATACACAGAGTTTTTGCTGTGAGTTTGCATCCATCTCATAGGAAGACATATGTCACAATGAGGACCACACTGGAGAGTGTGTAAATTACTTTTCAATACTAATAGCTTATTCATTTGATATTGTCAGCAAGTATGTTGCAAAAATAAATTCCACCAGAATGTGAGTTCCCTGAGAGCAGGAACTGGGTTGTTCACCTTGCTGGCACTTGGAGTCTTAAGAGCCACTGAGCTTAGCACTGCATAAAATTGCTTGGAAGAAAGAAGGGAGGGCATTCCAGGTAACTGAAGCATTGCTATGCAAAGTAAGCATTTGCCCTCTAAAATATTTCAACAATTTTTATAGAAACCTTTCTCAATTGCATTGAACTTTATTAATTGTAAAAATTACTCTGTTATACCTTTCTATGCTTTCACTATGCACAGGCAGCCATAGGTGCTGGGTATGTTTTGAAAACATATTGAACCTACAGTGTACATATCATTCCATGCCATTAAATATTCTTATTTAATCATAGATGTGTTCAGGTGTGTTTGGTTTCCTATTTGTGGATGTACTAGATTGTTTCTTTTTTTAAACAAAACCTGTGAACTTGCTTTAAGTATTATCATTTGGTGACATGCTTGCCATTTCACACCTGGCTGACCCCATGTCTATTTAAGAAGATTTAATTAAAAAATTAAAAAAAAAAATTTTAAGGCCGGGTGTGGTGGCTCACGCCTGTAATCCCAGCACTTTGGGAGGCCAAGGCGGGTGGATCACAAGGTCAGGAGATCGAGACCATCCTGGCTAACATGGTGAAACCCCGTCTCTACTAAAAAATACAAAAAATTAGCCGGGCGTCGTGGCGGGTGCCTGTAGTCCCAGCTACTCGGGAGGCTGAGGCAGGAGAATGGCGTGAACCGGGGAGGTGGAGCTTGCAGTAATCCGAGATCACGCCACTGTACTCCAGCCTGGGCGATAGAGAGAGACTCCGTCTCAAAAAAAAAAAAATTTTTTTTTAAGAAAAAAATCTGTATGTAGGTAGACCCATGTAGTTTGGACACTTGTTGTTCAAAGGTCACAACTGTACCTGTGGTGACTGATATGAAACAGATGACCAAAAATGTTAGTTTTATTTCCCCATCTGGTCCCATTTAAAAGAGCTGTTTAGGTCTGAGAATTTTCACATGTACAAAGTTCCACTCAAGGATGCCGAGGAACTGCACCCCTCTTGCTGGAGTCCAGCCCTCCCCACCCAACCCTGCTGAGTGCTGATGCACCTTCCATCCCTGTCACACTGTTGTCTCGGGAAGGTCACGTGAGTGGAGACACGCAGCATGGGATCTCTGTAACTGGCTGCTTTTGCTAAGCATCATGTTTTTGAGATCCACCCCAGTGCTCTGTGTGTCAGTGGCATGTTCCTTTCTATTGTGGAATGGTGTTTGCCTGCACAGGGAGACACGGGTGGTTACCCCTTCATCCATGGGAGGACATGTGGTTGTGTCCAGATTTGGGCGATTATGGATAGAGTTGCTATAAATATTTGTGCAGAGGTTTTCATGTGAACACAATTTTTCCTTATTGCAGGGAAAATCGTTGTGGGACTGCTGGGCTATGTGGTTTAACAGAACTGTCAAAGTGCTTTCCAGTGTCACCGCACTGTTGTTTTGATTTGCATTTCCCTAATGACTAGTGTTGATGGTCTCTCATAGGCTTGCTGTCTTCCACATAGAGCGTCCTCTTCAGTGAGGATCCAAGTCTTTTACCCACTTTTGTTTGGATGGTTTTCTAACTATTGATTTTGAGAGTTCTTTATATATGCCGGACTACTTTCTTTGTTGGATATGTGGTTTGCAAATATTCTCTCCCAGCCTTTAGCTGTCTTTTCAGTGTTTTTTAATAGTGTCTTTTTCCAGGCTATGTTTTTTATTTTGATTACGTCTAATTGATGGATTTTTGCTTTTACATGCATTTGGCGTCATGTCTAAGAACAATTTCCCTAACCTCAAGTGATGAAGATTTCTTCCTATGTTTTCTTCCAAAACTTTAAACACACACTCTCTCCCTCTCTCTCTCTCTGGTACCAAATAAAGAGGAGACACTCATGACAATTGCAGTCCTGGTTTCTGTAGCTGGTCACATGGTCCTATAACTACGTTCTTCCACTCCCCAGTATGTATTCCCTTTGCTTTCAGGAAGCCTCTGCTGGTTGTGGTTTTTAACCTGGTGGGGAACCCTCATTCCCAAAGGTTCTGGACCATTATTAATCCTGCCTAGATTGGGTTGTTGTGCTTTTCCATTGATCTTAATCACAGCACATTCCCCAAGAGCCCTCCTATACCCCACACATGCTCTTCCCCAGTCCGTTGTGAAGCAGCAGGGCAGTTTCTCCTTGGTGGTCTGGACCAGCCACCCCCACCAGCGCAGGAACTCCTTCTTTACCTGTTGATCCAGAGGCATGAGGAGCTTGGCGCTGCCGGGTGGCAGCCTAAACTTCCAGTGCAATGGATCATCTCTGTGTCTCCTGGCGGCAGCATTCCTCCCTCTGGAACTAAGACCTCTAGGCCAGTAGAGCATAAGGTGGTGGGGATGAGGAGCAAAACTTTTGCTAGTAATTTTGTTATTTCACAAATGTTATATACATGGAATCATATAGTATGTACCTTTTAAAGATTGACTTACTTTTTAAAATTGATAATTTATTTGAGTTTCTTTCAAGTTGTTTCATGTGTCAGTAGATTGTTCTTTGTAATGCTGGGTAGTATTCTATAATATGGATGTACCGCAATGTATCCAACCATTCACCATTAAAGGACATCTGGGTAGTTTTCTGTTTGGGGTTATTACAAATAAAGCTGCTATGAACATTTGTATATAAAATTCTGTCTAAAAACAAGTTTTTGTTTGTGTCCTGGAAATGCCCATGGTTGCGTTTTCTTGGTCCTATGATAAGTACATTTTCAGTTTGATAAGGAACTGCCAAATTTTTTCCAGAGTGGCTGTACCATTTTACATTTTCACCAGCAAGTGTGGGTGCTCTGGTGTCTCTGCATCCTTGCCAGGATTTGCTGTTATTCACTATTTTTTAAAAAAATATTTTTTAAAGTTTTTTAGCTGGAGTCTCCATCTCCCAGGCTGGAGTTCATTGGTGTGATCTCGACTCACTGCAACCTCCACCTCCTGGGTTCAAGCAATTCTCCTGCCTCAGCCTCCCGAGTAGCTGGTTACAGGCATGTACCACCATGCCTGGCTAATTTGGAATTTTTAGTAGAGATGGTCTACTATTCTTTTTTATGCATTGCTAAATTTGATTTGCTAACACTGTCTTGAGGATTTTTCCATCTAGGCTTATGAGCAAAATCAGCCTGCAGTGTTCTTTCTTCTGTACCTTCCTCCTCTCTCCCTCCCTCCCTCCCTCCCTCTCTCCCTTCTTTCCTTTGTGCTGTCTTTGCTTTGTTTTGATGTCAGGATAATGATATCATGTTCCTTTCTATTCTATTTTCTGGAAGAGATTGTGTAAAACTCTCGTTGATTCTTCTTTAAATATTTGGTAAATTCTCCAGTGAAACCATTTGGGTCTGGATATGTTGTGTTCAGGAGATTTTTAGTTACAAATCCAATTTATATAACGGTTATAGGACTATTCAGGTTATATATTTCATCTTTTCTGAGTTATGGTAATTTGTGATTTTCACGGCATTGATCCATTTTTTCCTAGGCTGTCAAATTTGTCAGCATATAATTTTTATAGCATTTTTCCTGGATGCAGGCTCTTTTGTGATATTTGTTTCATTCCTGATATTGGTGATTTGTGTGTTATCTCCTTTTATCTTTGTTCATCATGCTAGAGGATTATCAGTTTTATCAATTTTTTGAAGAACCTGTGTTTTGCTTCTTCTGCATTGCTTTCCTGTTTTTAATTTCATTAATTTCTGCTCTTAACTTTCCATCCTATTTGCCTTAACTTTATTTTACTATTCTTCTTTTAGTTTCTTTTCTTTGACTATTGGTTTGAGAACTTTCCCTATTATTAATATAAGGATTTAGTGCTATAAATTTCTCTCTCAGGTCTGCTATAGCTGAATCCCACATTTTTTTTTTTTTTTTAAGACAGGGTCTCATTCTGTCACTGAGGCTGGAGTGCAGTGGCACAATCTCCATTCACTGCATCCTCAACCTCCTGGGCTCAAGCAGTCCTCCCACCACAGCCTCCCAAGTACCTGGGACTACAGGTGCATGCCACCACACCTGGTTAGTTTTTTGTAGAGATAGGGGTTTCACCATGTTGCCCATGCTAGTCTTGAACTCCTGGGCTCAAGCGATCCACCCGCCTCAGCCTCCCAAAGTCCTGGGATGACAGGCGTAAGCCACTGCATGCAGCTGCATCCACAAATTTTGATATGCTGTATTTTCATTTTGCTATTTGCTTTTTAAAAATTCCCTTTAAGACTTCTTCTTGTCCACATTTTATATAAATGTTTACTGCTTCATTTTCAAGTGTTTGCAGATTTTCCTGTTGTCTTTCTGCAATTTATTTCTAGTTTGATTCCACTGTGGTCAGAGGGCATACTTCGTATGATTTCAGTTTCTAAAAATTTGTTAAGGTTTGTTTTAAGATCTAGGAACCTCACCCAGGCTTTGGTGTCCAGAGTGTTTCCTGGAGCTGCACTGTGCCGCCATAATTGACTGATCTGTTGCAGACTGGTTGGAACTCTGTGGTCACCGCTCCCTTTCCCGGAATCTGGGGCTGACAGCACATTCCTGGGAGGGCCCACCATGGGCCAGCTGGTGGCAGAAACTTCAGTATGGTCTGAGGGGCCCACCATGAATAACAGAGACCCTCCTGTCACATGGCTGCAGGACTACTTACCAGGAGCCAGGACAAAGGCTAGACCTCTCTTTGGGCTAGGCCGAATTCTTTACCACACAGAAATTACAGTTAGGACTCAAATGTGCCATTTGTATTTGCTTTCTACATGTTTCTTATGTTTCCTTTAACCTGTTTCGTTTCACTTGTCATGGATTAGTTGAACCGTTTTTAGCATTTCATTTTGAATTATTTATACTTTTGGGTGCATTGCTTTGTATCGTTTTCTAAGTGGCTGCTCTAGGATTGATTATAATACACACATGTAACTTATCACAGCCTGCTGCCATCAGTGTTTCACCACTTCATGAGAAATATCAAAAAGCTTTCTTTTATTTACCTCCCCTTTGCCTCCCCCACTTAAACATGTAATTATCATAAATATTTCCTCTTCAGATGTAGAGCGCCACAGCAGATGATGTTATTATTTTTTGCTTCAACCATAAAATAAAATTTAAGAAACTCATCGTAGTCAATTATATTTATCATATGATTACCCCTTCTGTTGTTGCTATTTCTGATTTCCTTATTTCCTTTTTGTTAGGAGAGCTTCCTTTAGCCATTTATTAAGGGTAGGTTTTCTGGTAACAAATTATCCTAGTTGTCCTTCCTCTTAGAATATCTTTATTTTCCCCTCATCCCTGAAGGATATGTTCACTGAATAGGGTTCTGGGCAGACAGTTTTTCTCAGCACGTGGCGATCGTGTGCCACCCCCTCTGCCTTGTGGTTTTAGAGAAGCCCACCATCCTCAGAACCAGTGTCCCTTAATGCATCGTTTTTCTCTGGTGGTTCAAAAGATTTTTTTCTTTGTTTTTCCTTTCCTGAAGTCCGTTATGATGTGTTAATCCTATTTGGGGTTTGCTCAGATTCTTGAATCTGCAGGTTTATTTCTTTCACCGAATTTGGGAAGTCTTCAACCATTGTGCCTTTGAATACTTTTTCACTACACATTCCTTCCTCTGCTCCTGGGACTCTGGTGACAGGAACGCTGGGCCTTTTGTCACTGCCCGCCCGTCCGCAAGGAGATGTTTATTTCTGAGTCTCCTATCTCTCCATCGTTCCTATGGGTCCGCTCTATTAATCGTCCTTGAATCAACAGACTCTGTTCTCTGTCATCCCCACTCTGCTATTGAACCCAACTGCACATTTTTTCATTTAGTTATTGCATTTTTCAGTCGTATGATTTTCATTTTGTTCTTGTTTCAAGAAAATTCACCATTGTTTTCTGAAGCATTTTTTTGATGGCTGCTTTAAAGTTCCAACATCTGATTTGTCTTGGTTAATCTTATTTTGCTATTTAAGTTGTTTTTTTGTTTGTTCTGTTATGTTTTTGAGACAGAGTCTTACTCTGTTGCTCAGACTGGAGTACAGTAGCATGATCTCGGCTCACTGCAGCCTCAAACTGCTGGGCTCAAGCGATCCTCCTGCTTCAGCCTCCTAAGTAGCCGGCACCACAGGTGTGTGCCACCACAGCTGGCTAATTTTTAAATTTTTTGTAGAGACAGGGTCATGCTGTGTTGCCCAGGCTGATCTCAAACTCCTGGGCTCAAGCCATCCTCCTGATTGACCTTCCGAAGTGCTGGAATTACAGGTGTGAGCCCCCTCACCTGGCTTCAAGTTGCTTTTTATGTTTCCTGATATGACAAATAATTTCAAATATATTCTGGAGATTTGGGTTATTATGTAAGGAAACTTTTGATCCTATGTGAACATTCCAGTTCAGTCCATGGTACCCTTAATTTGGTTTACCATATAGGCCCCAGCCTGCTTTGGGGAAATGTAGAGTCAATGACAGTGAGGAGATTCCCACTGATCCATGTCACAGGTGAAACAGAACCTACTGGAATGCAGCTGGCCTTCCGTGGAATGAAGCTGGTCTCCTGTCTCCTTAATTTGAAGCAGCTTCTCCACATCAGTTATTATGCCATTTTTCTACCTCTAATGTTTTAAAATTTGTGGCTTTTCTTTCTCTTTTGCTTGACTTCCCAGAGGTTTTTTTATTTTAACGGTCTTTTCAAAGAAGTAGTTTTGGGTTTTATTTATCAAGTCTACTTTTATTATGGCTGCTTTAAAATTAAATACATTGATTTCTTGTTTCCCTTTAAAAAGCTTCTTGTATGTTTACTTAGTTTATATAATTTTATATATCCTTTGTTCAAGCCTATTAATAAACACTTGCAGCTATAACGTTTCCCCTGGGAACTGCTTTGGACATATCCAAAGATTCTGATAGGTCACACACTTATTGTAGTTTGCTTCTGAAGTTTTTCATTTTAGTTTTTTTTCTCTTTTACTCAAATTATCATCAGCTTTCTCCTTTTATCCTGTTTATCACAAATTAACCTGAGGATATAAATTTCTCCCTAAGTGTCAATTTTGTTGAGTTCATAATTTTAATATGTAATACCCTATTGCTATTGAGTTACAGGCATTTTATAATTTTCATTGTGAAAACTAACTTTGTTTCCAAAACACACATTTTCTTTTTTTTTTTTTTTTTGAGACACAGTCTCATTCTGTCGCTCAGGCTAGAGTGCAGTGGCACAATCTCAGCTCACTGTAACCTCTGCCTCCTAAGTTTAGGTGATTTTGTTGCTTCAGCCTCCCCAGTAGCTGGGTTTACAGGTACGTGCCACTATGCCTGGCTAATTTTTTGTATTTTTAGTAGAGACAGGTTTCATTATGTTGCCCAGGCTGGTCTTGATCTCCTGACCTTGGGTCATCCACACGCTTCAGCCTCTCAAAGTGCTGGGATTACAGGCATGAGCCACCACGCCCAGCCCCAAAATGCACTTTTAACATGGTCTTTGTTATTGCAGGTTTCTAATTTTGTTGCTCCCTGGTGAGAGAATGTGATTTGTGTAACAGCAGTTCCGGGAAAGGGACTGAGGCTTCCTGCTCCTTTAGCACAGCTAATTTTTCCAAATGCTGTCCATGAGCTTGGAAACAGCATTGTACTCTGCTGGGATGGGCTCAAATCTCTTTGTAAAAATGAGTGTTCTTCTGTTGGTGGTTTTTTTGTTTGTTTGTTTTTTGTCTTACTTGTTTTGTTTGCTCAGATCTTTCGATGATCCGGTTAATCTTTTAATTTATGCAGGATGTTTCTCTGCTTGCGCAGGCTGGTGGATGGGGGACTGGAGAGAGGACAGGTGTCTGCTTGCCCAGGACTGGCAAACTGTCACTTGCCCTGGTTGTGCCTTGCCGGGAGCTCCCATGCCTGTCTCTGAGAGTGTCATGAGCGCAGTGGTGGTAGTTGTGTGGTGGATGCATTTCCTCTGGGTCGGAGGGTGGGTGGCTGGTCCTACCTCTGTTTGTTGTTGCAGCTGAGACACCGCCCACTTCTGTTTCCTGATGGATCTTGTGGGTCATTTGGCTTCTTTGTGGCCTGGGCTCCTGAGCTGGCCCTCCACAGTTCAAGCAGGAATGGAGCTGGCTGCTGCAAGAGTTCCTTCACTGGAGGGTATTTCTCCTCTCTCCTCCCACACATAGGAACACGCGGGTGAGTTTTGGAACACGCGGGTGAGTTTTCCTCTGCCCACTGTGATCCGCAGCCCGGCTTTCCCCTCCTCACCCTCTGCTTTCAGACAGACCTGCTTTTCCCTGGTGTCTGTGAGAGGTGATTCTTCGTGGTGCCAAGAATGTGGATTTTTTTTTAGAGCAGGGACTCTCACAGATATTTGCACACCCATGTTCAAAGCAGCATGATTCACAAGAGTCAAAAGGTAGAAGCATTCTGGGGGTCTATGGGTGAGTGGATGGGCAAGCAAAATGTGGTTATGCATACAGTAGACTGTTACTGAACCTTTACCAGGAAGGAAATTCTTTTTCTCTCTCTTTTTTTTTTCTTACTTTTTGTGGAGAATGGGGTCTCACTATATTGCCCAGGCAGGTCTCGAACTCCTGGGTTCAAGCTATCCTCCCGCCTCTGCCTTCCTAAGAGCTGGGATTATAGGCGCGAGCCACAGTGCCCCGCCAGAAAGGAAATTCTGAGAGGCCCACCAACATGCATGAGCGTTGAGGACATTGTGCTAGGTGGAATAAGCCAGCCACAAAAGGGCAAATACGTTGCGATTCCACTTACATGAGGGGCCCAGAATGGACAAATTCACAGAGACAGAAAGTGCAATGGTTACCAAAAGGAGAGAGTTGGTGTTCAACCGGTTCAGTGTTCAATAGGTATGGTTTCCTATCGGGAAGATGAAAAAGTTCTGGAGATGGACAGTGATAGGGGATATGCGACAATGTGAGTACACTTAAACGCCAGTTAACCCTACACTAAAAGATGGTACAACTGTGCATTTTATGTTAAGTATATTTTCACCACAATCAAAACATTTGAAAAGAGCATGGATTTTGGAACTGGTCTTCCTGTTTCAGATCCTGCCATGAAGTCCTGCGAACTTGAGCCGGTTCCTGGGCCTCCTGGTGCCTCAGTCCTGCGTATAACACGGGGAGGGCCTGTGCCTTGGCACACGGCTCTTTGAGTTCTCGTGTAGCACTCGGAGCTCAGCGTGGGCGAGGGCGTCACCTTTCTAGGGGCATCCATGGGGCTTGGAGAACGGAGGCTCTGGGGCGCCAGAGCAGTCTACAGGGAGAGGCCAGGTGGAGCGCTTGATCACCCCCAGCCCTCTTGGGGGGCTTTCACATGCTTCTCCCACTAGGCAGGGGCAACCCTCCCCACCCTCCCTTCCCTCCTGGTTCCCTGATCCTCAGTGACCTCGTCCTTAAAGACTCAACTGCAGAGTCCCCACCCGAGGACCCGCAGTGCCCTGCCCCGCGCCCCGAAGCTTCACCGCTCCTGTGTGCCGGGAAGCCTGCCTCCAAGGGAACCTCAAGCGCTGGGTGCGGCTACCGGGGACTCCTGAGGCAGCGGTTCCAGGCTCCGGGGCCGGCCAGGCGTGCGGTGGGCCCGCTGCCCTCACCCCCGCCCAGGTCGCACACAGGAGGCGCGGTCAGCAGACACGTTGGACAGGGTTGGAAACCTGCTGTCTCTTCCCGGCCTCGGTTTTCGCGTCTGAAATAAACGCGCACATCCTGGTCCTGGCGCCGCCTCTCTGCCGCAGTAATGGTTTCCACCTCTCATGAGCCCAGAGCTCCTTCCAGGCTCGAGGCAGAGGGAGTGTGCGTGCGTGTGAACGGGTCACACTCTTGTGTGAACGCGTCATACGCTTGTGAAAGACGGTGCGTGTGCACACGTGTGTGCGTGCGTGTGAACGCGTCTGGTTGCCCGAGGATGCACACATGCACGTGTGAGTGTGCGCATGTGTGTGCTCAGAGGACAGCTCTCAGCAGGCTGGGGACCTCCTTCCGCTCACCCCTGGGGGTTTCGGGAACCAGCCCCCAGTCTCCGGGTGCTGTGGGATGCCCTGGGCCGAGTGCGCACCACTGTGCTCCAGCTCCGGCTCTGGGGGTACCCGGCCTTCCCGGCCCGCACCACGGGGAGTTCCATGCAGTGGCCACTGGGTGGCGCCGCAGACACGCGACTGAGGAGCGTGGCGGCTCCTGGCTCCCCGCAGCCTCGCCTTGGGCTGTGGCCAGGGCGGTCAGTCTCAGGCCCAGGTCGCTGCTGCCAGGAAGAGCAGGAACAATCGCTAGTCACGCCTGCTGGTGCCCCTGTAGTGCTTATGCTCCCAGGCATATACTGACCGCAACATGCATTATCTCCTTTTATGTCCCTACTATTTGGAACCCTGTATTTTTTTTTTTTTTTTCGTAAATCTGTCACTTAAAAATATCCAGGGTGGAGCTAAAAGTACAGACGCTGCTCAACTTACCCCTGGCTGCGGCCCCATGAGGCCCACTGCGAGTGGAAAACGACAGTCCACCTGACTACCGAATAGCACAGCGTGGGGGCCCACGTTGGCCCGCTGGGAACACTGCCCTGAGCCTGCAGTGGGGAGAAGTATCAATACGAAGCCTGTTTTGTAGTCAAGTGTCAGATACCTCATGTAATCATTGACTACTGTACTGAAAGCGAAAAACCGAGTGGCCGTGTGGGACTTAAACGAGGGTGTCTGCTGACTGTGGATGACTTTTGCATCACTGTAAAGTTGAAAACTGTTAAGTGGAACTGCGGTAAGTCAGGGGCTGTGTGCACTAGAGACCTGAGTTCTGCCGCTCTGTAGCTGTGTGACTTTGGACACGTATTTGAGCCTGAGTGTCTTCTACACAAAATAGGTTTCTTAGCATAACATACACATGTGTACGTGCCCGTGAGTGTGCACGTGTGAGTTTGCATGAACACATCTGTGTATGCATATGTGTGCGCATCTGTATGTGTCTGTGTAAGTCTGTATGTGCATTTTTGTGTATGTCTGTGTGTGCCTGTGTTTGTACATGTGTATGCTGTTCACATGTGTGTTAAGGCCCTAGGGTGGAGCTGAGGAGTTGAGGGGAGATGCTGGGAAGGGAGCCAGCACCATGCCTCTGTTGGCCAGGAGAGAAACTGCCATCCAGATGCAACCTGGGGCTCCTGCTTCAAGGCCACAAGGCTTTGGGAGTGAGGAAGCTGGGGACTGGAGCAGCGCAGTCCTGCACCTCAGGGGAGGTGCCCAGCGAGGCCAGGAGGATGGAGAGAGTGCTGGAGAATGGGGAAAATCTGAGGCATCAGGAAAGGAAGGCACAGGCCATGGAGAGGGCAGCTGGGCCCTGGGTGAGGCCGGCCCTCGGGAAGGGGGTGCCACAGGCAGGGGAGTACCCAGATGGAGAGCCCAGGGGTACAGACCCATGGGTGCATGCCAGTGGGGGTGCTCCTGAAACAGAGCGGCGTTATCCAACAAGCAAGATTGGGACAACTAGTTATTCCATTTAAAAAACAGGTCAGGCCGGGCGCGGTGGCTCAAGCCTGTAATCCCAGCACTTTGGGAGGCCGAGATGGGCGGATCACGAAGTCAGGAGACGAGACCATCCTGGCTAACCAGGTGAAACCCCGTCTCTACTAAAAAATACAAAAAAACTAGCCAGGTGAGGTGGCAGGCGCCTGTAGTCCCAGCAACTCAGGAGGCTGAGGCAGGAGAATGGCGTAAACCCGGGAGGTGGAGCTTGCAGTGAGCTGAGATCTGGCCACTGCACTGCAGCCTGGGCGACTGAGCGAGACTCCATCTCAAAAAACAGGAGAAAAAAAAAAAAAAAGGTCAATGTCAGTCCTCATACTATGCTTTAAAATAAGCTCCAGATGGACTCACACTTTGAATGTAAAGAAAAAAAAGCAAAAAGAAAATAAAGAAAAGGCTTGTGAACAGGTGGTTATTTGGGAGCAATCCTAGGATGCAGGAGAGAGGGGATGGAGCTGCGGCAGGTCTGGGGAAGGGAGAGAAGCCAGCCTGAGACCAGGGCCCGAGGACCCATTCAGGCCAGCAGTGCCTTCTGTGCACTTCAGCAAGGTCACACGTTCTTCCAAAGTTGCCATCATGGAGAGGTAGGCTTCCATGTGGTCTTGACTCCACTCGATTTGAATCCTTGGGTCGCTTTTCCTGTAATCACACTCAACCCTGATACAGCCATTGCTGGGGCCTCCCCTGGCTGGGCATTCTGCTTTTGGTCCACATTCTTTCCTCCTACCCCGAGGCTGGCCATGGGTCTCCCGAAGGCTGGCTGGGAGGACCTCCCTGCCACGACCGTACTCTTGCTCTGCCCATGCTGTCGCGTCCATCTCCACCTCCCTCTCCATCCTCACCACCAGTGCTCGTGTCAGTGGGGAGCTTTCCACTCACCAAGCCCAGGCAGGTGCCTCACGTGAATTTCTCTTGGGCCTGGCACTAGAGGTAGTGGTGCTGTTGTCACCCCACCTGCTGAGGATACGCTGGGGCTGGCAGGGGCTACCCAAGACCAAGGGTGTCGCCATCTCCATCCTGTGCCCACCCAGCCCTGCTCCCTGGGCTCCCTTCAAATCTTTTTTTTTTTGAAATGGAGTCTTGCTCTCTCTCCCAGGCTGGAGTGCAGTGGTGCAGTCTCAGCTCACTGCAGCTTCCACTTCCCCGGTTCAAGCGATTCTCCTGCCTCAGCCTCCCAAGTAGCTGGGACTACAGGTGCCTGCCATCATGCCCGGCTAATTTATTTTGTATTTTTAGTAGACATGGGGTTTCACTAGGTTGGCCAGGCTGGTCTTGAACTCCTGACCTCGTGATCTCCCTACCGCAGCCTCCCAAAATGCTAGGATTACAGGCGTGAGCCACGGCTCCCCACCCCTTTCAAATCTTAACAGAGAAGTCCCCAAAGTTTCGTTAGGTCCGTTGGATGGATGGGCCTCTTGGGCCCCTCAGCCCCTGGGCTTCCCTTGAGGTCCTGGAGCTATGTGGGCTCCAGCTCTGGGAAGGTGGACCCCCATGCATGTGTGCTGCTGTCACTGTCTCTATGGAGTCTGGCTCACACTCAGTGAGCCATAAGGGCTTGTTCAAGGTCATCTGTCCCATTGATTTCAGACTCAGGGTGGAGTCTGAAATCATCTGTCTCCCACAGTGCACTCGGAGCCCTGTCTGGATAGAGCACACACACATGCATGCTCATATGAACACACATATGCATATGCACACACCCATGCAAGGCTGCAAGGCGCATGCACACACACATGTACATGCACACACATGCACGTTCACATGCACGTTCACATGCACACATGCACATGCACGCTGACATGCACAGGCACTCATGCACAAGCACTCATGCACCTAGAGCCTTCTCATCTCTGCACTTTGAGTCTTACCCTCCCCTTGCCCATTCTTGCCCATCCTTCAAGGCCTCAGTTAAAAGCCATCTTTTACAAATCGTCTCTGGTTGACTTTCCTTTTTTTTTCCCCCTTAGAAGAAGCAATGCTGTCCTCAGTCATTGAGTGTTCACTGGGCGCTTGGTGTGTGCCAGGCCCCAACGTGGGTCTTGGGCCTCAAGGGAAGCCCAGGAGCTGAAGGGCCCAAGAGGCCCATCCATCCAATGGACCCAAGGAAACTTCTGGGGCTTCTCTGTTAAGATTTGAAAGGGGTGGGGCGCAGTGGCTCACGCCTGTAATCCTAGCATTTTGGGAGGCTGCGGCAGGGAGACCACTCAGGGCTCCTCGGTGAGTCGAGGGTGAGGAGGACATGGGGGCAAAGGAGGCCATGGGGCAGGTCTGGCTCCACTCAGCTCCAGAGCTCAGCCCTCCCTGCCGAGTCAGGGTGAGCAGGACAGACGCCTGCTCCTGGAACTCGGAGGGCGAGATGGACACGCAGGCAGGGAGGCTCCAGGCTCAGGGTCTGTGGAGCAGAGAAAGGAAGCTTCCAGGACAGCAAACAATTCCTGTAGTGCCAGGGCAAGAGGAGAACCTGGGTGGAGGAAAGCGTGAACAGGGCAGAGGTTGGAGGTAGATGTGGCCCCCGAGCATGTCGGAGGCGACTGAACTGCTCAGTGACTTTGGGTGTCTTCGTTCATCCCTGCATTTGCACATTTGTTGAATAAACCAACTGAGACACTTGTTTTCTTTCCATGGTCCACGGAACTCTATATTAGGAATATAGAGTTAGCTTCCTGGGGAACTTTTAAAGAAAGTATTCTTAGAGAAGAAACCAGGAGGCATCGTTGTGGGATGTTGGTCCAGGGTCTTGGGTGTGTCCTTTGGTCTTTTGCGGGTCAGGTTAGCAGGAATTGTGCCCTGAGATGTTGGGACTGCAAAGTGCAGGTTCCCTCCTGCCCGCACTGATGCCTTCGGGGGATGGCCTGTCTGCTCTTTTAAGAAGAACACTTAATTCAGCCTCGGTTGACCTCAGCTACCTGTGCTTTCTCCAGCCAGGCTCTGTGTTTTGTGCTTTCACTCTCAAAACAACCCTGTTATTATCCCTGTCCCACAGACGAGGATGCTGAGCCCCTGAGAGGCTCAGTAGGTGCCTGAAGGTCTTCCAGCCAGGAGGTGGCAGAGCCAGGGCCGGCCTGGCCTGAGGACTCCGAAGCTCCCACGGGCACAGCTCCTTCGTGCCAGCTCTGTGTCGGAGTTTTCTGTGGTCCTCACAGCCATCTTCCTGGTCGGCTGAGGTACAGACAGGATGGAACTAGGACCGCCAAGCTGGAACCAGAGCTCGTTCCTAAGCAGGGCACCCGGGCCCTGCCTACGGTGCTGGGCAGGTTCCTGGTGTGGAGGGTGGGCTCAGATCCTGCTGTCCCTGTAGCCATGGGGCTTTTCTAGGCACCCTCCTGACTGCTAACACCAGGAGGGCCTATGATGGGGGACCGCTGCCCGATGACGTGTGCCAGGTTTCTGCACATGACCGCTGGGAAAGGCTGGCTCTGGGCTGGGTGGACCCGCACTGCCCGCTGGCCCCTGCACCCAGATGGTACAGCCCACACCCCTCTGATGCCCACCTATGCTCAACCCTGGGACTTCCCTCCTTCTGCCGTGTCTGACCCTGGTTGCCCTGGTTCTGCCAC
Organism: Macaca fascicularis; assembly: GCF_037993035.2. NCBI lineage: Eukaryota > Metazoa > Chordata > Mammalia > Primates > Cercopithecidae > Macaca > Macaca fascicularis. Next base: position 54,970,419 of record NC_088383.1, on the reverse strand, counting down.
TGGCTCGTAGCAGCCCTTCCGGAAGCCACGTCCTCCAGGGAGATTTGATTATGTCCTGCTGGTGCGACCTCGCTAATGCAATCAGGAAGTTTTCTCAAGACTTCAGCTGCTTTGTTGGCGGCCAGGCCTGGCTCTCAGCAGCTCTGCAGGCTGGAAGGGCCCAAGAGACCCTCCACCCACCGGGGGTCTCCAGCAGTGGGGAAGGCTCCGGAGCATTGCTCTTTGCTGCTCTGCTCTCCTCCCTTTTTTGGGTAAGCTCCTTGGCTCTGATTTTATTTGGAGTCATCGAGAGCCCGTATCTGTCTAGAAAAAGCACTTAGCAATGAAGAATCAGCACCACGGAGAATACTCCAGAAAGCAGTCATTTTCTATCAAGGTTAGGCTCTTAATTGAAAATTTTAAGAGGAGAGGAAATTAGGGGAGAATCCAGATATTCTCTCCATTATGGTAATCAGCTGTAATCAGAGCCCGAGAGCTGCGCTCACTCCCACGGATTCTCCCAGGATTACCAGAGCTGTCACGGTCACCTTCACCGACCTGCACTGTTGTCAGTGGGAGGGGCTGGCGGGGTCAGGGGGTGCTCTGGGAAGTGGATCCAGGAGGGCTGGGCTGGATCCGGGGGTGCTGAGTTCAGAGGGGACTCTGCTTAGCAAGTGTGAAATACCGGACAGGGCCTTCCAGGCAGAGGGAAGATTGAGAACTGCGGCCGAGCAAGTGCGTCTGGGAGCCTTAGTTGAGGGTCTAAGTTTTCCCAGCAGGGCAAGGTTGAGGGTGAGGATGCTGCAGGCCAATTTTCTATGGCCTCAGAGTGAGGACAAGAAGGGGGAGACGGGCCACAGGGATGAGGGTGCCTGCTCCCTGCAGCAGGGTGCACACCACGGCCGTGCAGAGGCACCCGGCGGCAGGTATTGGGAAAATGCCCTTCCTGTGTGTGTCCGAGGGGCTGGGCACGGCCTGATGGGCCCCCTTTGCTCACGGTTGCAGGAGCCCATCCATGTGGGGTCCTGCTGAGCTGACTTCCATAGGGCCAGGAAGGACTGACCCGGCCTCCTTGCTCACTTCTCCTTTTGGACAGTGTCCTGTAGGTTTCTGTGAGCAGAGCACACAGAAAGGAGATGCCCAGTAATTTCACTTAAAAACATTTTTTTAGATAACAGCAAAGGTTCTTCAAAGCTCATACTGTTAGATATTTCTGAGGCAACAGCAGAAGGAAATTAATAGCTAGAGAAAGGAGGTCCACACTCATTAATTCCAGTCAATAACATAGTGTGATTTTATAAGAAGGACAAAAGAAATTCATACTTTCTCATGAGTTGTAAACATGTTAAAAAATAAATTTCTTTGTTATGTTGAAGAAGATAGTAAGAAAATTTCAGTCCACTATCACATTATCTTTCTCTCATATTGGAAATGGTTAAAAAAATGGCGCTTCATCTATTCATTTATTCATTAAATCAATCAACAAGTGTGTATTGAGAACTGTGGTGGTAGTAAAATATGCTCAAAGATCCTCTGACACTTCCCCCATGAAAGAGGTTAATTCCCCTGCCTTTGGATAGGGACTGGCATATGACATTGTGAATGAACACGACGCAGTGGAGTCGCTGCTGCTTGACTCCCAGATGCGTTAGAAAGGGGGTGCAGTTCTACAGGGCTCTCTGGGGCATGTGTCTTGGGAGTCCTAAGCTGTCATGCAAAAGCCCAGCTACCCTGAAACTGACATGTTAGAGGGACCACATGGAGAGCCCAAATACAGATAGAGAGGCATACCTGAGGAACATCAGCTTTTGCAGCTGTTCAAGTCTTCCCAGCCCAGGAAATAGCCATGGGAGGCCTTTGAGATGAACCCAACCCAGTCACCTTCTGACTGCAATCACATGAGACGTCCCAAGCCAGAACCACCCAGCTGAGCCAACTCAATCCCCAGGACCAAGAGACATAATAATAAAAAATCACTGTTGGTATTGCATACCATTAAATTTTAGTGACTGGTTACACAGCAGTAAATAACTGGGGAAAGCCCCTAAGGTATGTCAGGCACTGTGTTAGGTATTAGAGACATCCTCCCCTAATGGAGTTTAAAACTTGATGAGTCTAGCCAGGCATGGTGGCTCATGCCTATATTTTCAGTGCTTTGGTAGGCTGAAGTGGGAGGATTGCTTGAGCCCAGGTTCAAGGCTGCAGTGAGTCATGATCACACCACAGTACTCCAGCCTGGGTGACAGAATGAGATCCCAAGTCTAAAAAAATTAAATTTTCCCACGAAGTACTCCACATGAATACAAGAAACAATGCCCTTGCTTCCCTGATTTTGCAGTCCAAATAGCAAATAGGGAAATATTCATATTAACAGATACATACCAATATAACAAAATGTAGACAAGTGCTAAGTAAATGAACAGCAAACAGAACTGACTAACAGGAGGGTACTCTTGGGAGCTGCAGAATCAGGGAAAGAATCAGCGGGGACAAAGGAGCTGGGCTAAAGTCAAGGATTCATGTGGGAAAAGGTGCAGGGTGGGAAAGGCATGTCATCCTGAATATGACGGGGCAGCGTGAGCTGCTTGGGAAGACAACTCCCATGCAGGGAAGAGCGTGAAGGAAAATCAACAAGAGGCAGAAAATCAAGAGTCACAGCAAGGCCATAGCACAGCTTTAAAATAACTAGACTTATTTTCTAGGCAAGAGGAAGGCCCTGAAGGTTGACAAGCCATGGACTTGCCATGATGGAAGTACAGGCAGGTAGCCTGGCAGTGGAAGGAACATGGACTGATGTGTCGAAGTCAGTCTACAGGGAGGGAAACCCATCAGGCGGCTCTTGAAATAATTTTCCAACACTGTAAGAAACGTCTTTCACTCTGCTACGCTCCTCTCCCATGACCTGCCCCAGCTCCTCCAAAATGTCACATAGTGCCTCTCCTGTCTGTTCCAGCACTTTCTGGTCTCTGGAGCCCTGACATTCTCTTAATGACCCACATTGTCTCACGCTGGGGATACAGTTAAGGGGCAAACTTCCTGAATGGATGGGCTCTCTGCTGAATGGATGGGCTCGTTTCATCTCCAAGCCCACTGACAGCTGCTTCCTGGTGATCCAAGGAGTTCTGAGTACTTGTTTGTTTGGACTCTTGGATCCCCCATGTGCTACACAGTATCATTAGTTCACTGATGCCTGACAAGTTTTATCCTAAAGTGAACCATACAAGTGGAGACACATTCAAGTGTTCCCTGAAGTAGAAGCATTCGTGGTTTCTGGAAGCGATGATATATAATAACAATGACATGATGCTTTCATCTTCAAAGCCCTATGCAAACATCACCTAATTAACCCTAACTCCATACCTGAAAGGCAGGGAAGCATCATCAAACCTGGGTTTCAGGAGAGGAGACTGGAAACTACACATTAATCAGCCTTGGTGCCAAAACCAGCAAGGAAGAACTCCTGACCCTTACTGCTAAGCTGAGGCTGAGAAGAAAAATCAACTCTGAAATTTTAAAATTTATCACAAAGGTCATATATGATAGCTCCTTGTAAAGCTTATCAGAGAATAGGAAAATAAATGGTGTTCATACAGGGAGGCAGGATTCTAGGGTGCTGGCTCTGGATGTTTTACTGCCTAACAGTGTGACCTAGCCATACTTTGAATTCCTCATCCGTCAAAGAAGCCCTATTAGTCTGATTCCCAACACATAACAGCCTTAAAACAATTCATGAAAAAAGTGCTCCAAGAATGAACTCTAACCAGGTCCCACACGATACAGATCATTTCAACAGCTGGGAAAAGGCGTAAGATAGACGAGTCCTCATCCTCCCTTTCTACATAATTTCCACCTAATTCTGCCACATTTCCACCAGCAGAACTGTCCCTCATTACCACTCCAAGCAATACGGTCAGGTTCTCTCTCTCTCCCCTCCATCAAACTTCCCCCCAACACAGCCTTAGAGCTCACTGATGCCTTGGCTTCCAAGCAAGTTCAGGTTTCATGGAAGCCTTTCCAGAGGGACTTTGCATCTTAACAGGGGACAAAAGTCCTGTTCAGCCAAACTGAAGTCTTGATTGTGGTGTTCTGGCCACTGGGAACTAACTTGCAGAGGAAGTGTCTTGGGATAGTGGGGCCCATGTATCATACCACCCGACATCGACAACGGCCCCAGTAGCAGTCAATGTTTTTTGCAGGTTTTTGTTTGTTTGTTTGTTTTTGAGACAGAGTCTCACTCTGTCACCCAGGCTGGAGTGCAGTGGTACCATCTCGGCTCACTGCAACCTCCGCCTCCCAGGTTCAAGCGATTCTCCTGCCTCAGCCTCCCGAGTGGCTGGGATTACAGGTGCCCACCACCATGCCTGGTTAATTTTTGTATTTTTAGTAGAGACAGGGTTTCACCACTTTGGCCAGGCTGGTCTTGAACTCCTAACCTCAGCTGATCTGCCCGCCTCGGCTTCACAACCTGCTGGGATTACAGGCATGAGTCACAATGCCTGGCTGCAGCCAACATTTTTTGAATACTTACCGGGAGCCTACCTCTGTTTTAAAAGAAGACTGGTGTTATGATCAAGAGAGCATGGTCCCTGGTCTTCCTGATGCATGAAATGACGTCATCTCTCTGTGCTTCAGTCTCTTCATCTCTGAAATGGGAAAATAAGGTGTATCTATCCCCTAAGGTTACTGTGATGATTAAATGAATGAATCCCATAAAGTGCAAAGCACAGTGCCAGGTATGTAATAAGCACCAAAAGAGAGTTGCTATCATTATAGACACTGATAATGTACTAACAAGCATGTATTAATGCAACCTTGTGACGTGGGTGCTAGTCTCATTTTATGCAGAGGCTGAGGCATGGAGGTGAACATGTTTGCCTCAGATGAATGGCTAGTCGGTGGTGGGCAGCCTGGCTGCAGAGCCCAGATCTTACCACCGTGTTGAACTGTGAGGCCTCATGGCTTCCAGGCCCTTCTGGGGCAGCGGCACAGGGCTGGCACTTGCCAGCCTGGGTTCAAGTCATAACTTGTCCACATCAAACACACGAATGAAGTTCTCTCTTTTCTCTCTGACTTGGTATCTTCATCTTTATTATAATATCCCCCATAAAAGCTGGCCATGAAGATCAAATGACTTGTGCAAAAAGATTTTGAAAATTCTGAAATGCTCTCCTTTCAAAGGTAAGGAACTATTATTATCTATTGCAGCATAAACTGAAATGAGAGCTAGAGGCAAGAGCTAGAAGAACCCAGGCTCTGAAGGCCTTAGAAGACCACTTGTGCTTCCATGGATCCTCAGGTCATGGAGACAATTGGCCTCCATGATCTATCATCTATTGGCTCCTCCTTGGAGAAACTTGGTCAGATCTTGGTTCAGTGGGCCTGGGAACTGGGTACCAGCACGGCAGGAACCCAGGGGCAGACCCCATGCTGCAAACTCTACTGCAGGCCCTGCCAGGCACCCCTCCCCACCACATCATGAGGTGGTAAACCTCCATCCACCCCACAAACCAGGAAGCCTATCACCAATCAGGTGCTGTGCATGGCTGTCATTCACTCCCTCACTGAAGTTCCTCCTAGGCCAGGCAGCCACAGGAAGGGGCCCTGGGGACTGTGAAATCCAGAGGTCTCTGAGGAAGGTAGGATGAAAGGGGGCTTTGCCAGGGACTGCAGGGTTCCAGTGTCCTTGGCTCCCATGACAGGAGCTGTGTCCGCCCTCCTGTTTTTTCCATTATTGCCTGAGCCATGCTGGGGTGCCCAGAGCACTGTGGGCCATCTGGGGTCAGTACCCTGCTGATTGGCCTGGGGAGAACACACACACACACACACACACACACACACACACACACACAGGCCTTTGGAGAAATTCACCCCAACTCCCTGGGGACTGGCATTCTCAGTGTGTGGCCTTTTAAATCCCCAAGGGCAATGACTCAAACTACTATGCTGGGGATGTTAGAGGATGCAAATATGCATTTTTGAATGACAAACTATTTTCTAATGGTGGCAAGTCTGCTTTCACAGCTAATCAGTGTGATCTATTTTAAAAGTTATTATTTTCCATAGTACAAGACACAATAGCCAAGATTTGGAAGCAAACTAAGTGTCCATGAACAGATGAATGGATAAAGAAAATGTGGTTCGTGTACACAGTGGAGTATATTCAGCCATCAAAAAGAATGAGATCCTGACATTTGCAACAACGTGGACAGAACTGGAGGTCACTATGTTCGGTGAAATAAACCAGGCACAGAAAGACAAATTTTGCATATTCTCACTCTTTTGTGTGAACTAAAAATTAAGAACAACTGAATTCATGGAGACAGAGAATAGAAAGATGGTTGCCAGAGCCTAGGAAGGGTAGTGGGGTGGGGGCAGAAGGAATGGCTAATGGGTACAAAATATAGTTTGACATGAGTAAAATCTTTGATAGCAAAACAAGGTGACTGCAGTCAACAATTTTTTGTGTTTTTAAAAGTAACTAAAAGAGTATAACTGGAATGTTTGTAACATAAAGAGATGATAAATACTTGAGATGGGTACCCCATTTACCCTGATGTGATTATTATGCATTGTGTGCCTGTATCGAAATATCTCAAATACCCCATAAATATATGCTCCTACTGTTGTGGGAAGACAAGGACTCTGAATGGAGGGACCGGCTGGAGCCGTGGCAGAGGAACAGAAATTGTGAAGATTTCATGTACATTTATCAGTTCCCAAAATTAATACTTTTATAATTTCTTACATCTGTCTTTACTTTAATCTCTTAATCCTGTTATCTTCGTAAGCTGAGAATGTATGTCACCTCAGGACCACTATTGCACAAATTGATTATAAAACGTGTGTGTTTGAACATTATGAAATCAGTGCACCTTGACAAAGAACAGAATATCAGTGATTTTCAGGGAACAAGGGAAGACAACCATAAGGTCTGACTGCCTGTGGGATTGGGCAGAATAAAGCCATATTTTTCTTCTTGCAGAGAGCCTATAAACAGATGTGCAAGTAGGAGAGATATCTCTGAATTATTTTCCCAGCAAGGAATATTAATAATTAATAACCTGGGGAAGGAATGCATTCCTTGGGGGAGGTCTATAAACAGTGGCTCTGGGAGAGTCTGTGTTATGTGGTTGAGATAAGGACTGAAACACACCCTGGTCTCCTGCAATACCTTCAGGGTTATTAGGGTGGGGAAAAAATCCTGCCCCGGTAAATTTGAGGTCAAACTGGTTCTCTGCTCTCAAACCCTGTTTTCTGTTGTTTAAGATATTTATCAAGACAATACGTGCAAGGCTGAACATAGGCCCTCATCAATAATTCCAATTTTGCCCTTTGCCTTGTGATCCTTGCTTTTGTCCTTGCTCTGTTTCCTCAGAAGCATGTGATCTTGTTCTCCTTTTTTTGCCCTTTAAAGCATGTGATCTTTGTGACCTACTCCCTGTTCACACACCTCCTCCCCTTTTAAAATCCTTAATAAAACTTGCTGGTTTTGCAGCTCAGGTGGGCATGAGGGACCTACCGATATGTGATGCCACCCCTGGTGGCCCAGCTGTAAAACTCCTCTCTTTGTACTCTTTCTCTTTATTTCTCACACCGGCCAACACTTAGGCAAAATAGAAAGAACCTACATTGAAATATTGGGGGCGAGTTCCCCCAATAACCTACTATGTACCCATAAAAATTAAACATTTTTAAAAATATGATTTACCTATCTTGTGTTTTGGTTCACAAGAACCACTGTCTCTCATTCCAGGATGAGAGCAAAGGAAGCACTCAGGATAGCCCTGGAAAGGTAGTATCCAGTTGGCCAGCTGCATTCCATCCTCCACCTGCAGCCATGGCCCAGGTGCCAAAGTGGCTAAGGTGATGAGGTCCAGAGATAATTATGCTGGCAGTGTCCACGCTGCCCCTGGACTCTATCACTCCCTTAGCCTGCTCATCCGCTGCCACTCTGTCCGCTCCTCTGCATGTGATTTCCTATCCTTGCAGCTTGATCTCAGTACAATTTGCACATACTCTCCCACTCAGGAAGAATGTCTCCATTCAAATCCCTCGCAGGATACAGTCTATTTTGGAAGCCACTTAGTGGCAAAGGTGAGTGATGTGCCCAAGCTTGTAGATATTTACAGACCCCTCCTTCCCACTGGTTTCTCCAAATGCCACCCGTGGCTCCAGGGCTTTGCCTGATCATCATGGCACTAGCGTTGAACACTATCAAGGCTGCTCTGTGGGTCCAGCACTCCAGCAAATGAATAGAAACATAATGTTCCGGCCAAGCTGATTTGTCTGCTCTTTAACCAGAGTAAGCGAGAGAAGAAACAAACAGTGGGAGAAGATGTCTCACACACACTAAGTTTAGACCACCCCAAAACTGAGTCAGACGGCGGCTTTCTGATGCCTCCCGGGGACAGCTGCTTCTCGGAGGAAGAGTATTGCATGGTGAGTTTTAAGGATTTTTTTTTTTCCCTAAAATAATGCTACTACTCAATTTGGGACATCTCCCTAAACACAGTCCTGGTCCTGCTTCCAGCAGCCTACCCACCTGCCACGACCCTGACCCACAGCTTCTCCACTGCCACCTAATCCTGTCATTTAACTGGGACAGAAAGCAGGTTTGGCCAGGCACGGTGGCTCATGCCTATAATCCCAACACTTTGGGAGGCCGAGGCAGGCAGATAATCTGAGGTCAAGAGTTCAAGACCAGCCTGACCAACATGGAGAAACCCTGTCTCTACTAAAAATACAAAATTAGCCAGACGTGGTGGTGTGCATCTGTATCCCAGCTATTAGGGAGGCTGAGGCAGGAGAATAACTTTAACCCAGGAAGTGGAGGTTGCAGTGAGCCGAGATCGTGCCACTGTACTCTAGCCTGGGCAACAAGAGCAAAACTCCATCTCAAAAAAAAAAAAAAAAAAGAAGAAGAAGAAGGCAGGTTTGAGAAGAAGAAGGCAGGTTTGAGAGCTCTGTAGACTCCAATAGGAGTATTCATCACACCTTTGTTGTGACAGCAGACTTTCTGAGTGTCTGGGTTCCTACATCCTAAAGTAAGCCAGTGCTGCCGTCTGGCATTGCTTCACAATCGGGAGTCATTCGCACTCTTAGCTGCACTAACTTTTATTCTAAAGTAAGTAATGATTACAATTTTGAAATAAATCTAAGAATGTGGAGGTGGAGGAAGTAAGAAGAGTTTATATCAGGCAACATCACACAAGAATAAGATCTAAGATAAGCCAGGTTTCAAGATCAGTGTCAGGCAGGAGGATCCCCTAAGGGGTGGAGAGTGGATCCTCCCCAGGAACAAGAGGGGCCGACAGGCACTTCATGCCCCAAAGCCACAAAGAAGAGTGTCATCCACAGCATTTTCCCCCGAAAGCAGAGCCAGCTACCGATGTTAGAATAGGAGCCTCAGGACAGGCCTTCCTGGAGCTTATTGGAATTCTGGTTTAAGCCCCTGACAGGTCCAGGACATTGGTTCAAGATTCTCAAGTGGCTCCATAGCAGGACTCACTGACATTTCCTATTCTCATGGCCAAACATCTTAGCAGAACATGAGCAGTGATGACTGAAGAGGCGAGATACAAACTGGGACCAGGGCATCTGCCAACAGGCAGAATGGGTGGCAATAGGTCAGTTGAGACCCATTCTGTGACTCCAGGGGGCTCTAGGCCCTGGCAGAATTCTCTTTGCTTTGACAGCCTCTCCTCTTGCTCTGCTCCAGGTTGGGGCTGGAGATGTTCTATGCAGAGTTTTTGCAAGGGGAAGCAGTTACTTTATGAGCGATGCTTCAACCTGCTAACTCGATAGCCTTTCCCTTTTGCAGCTGGCGTGGGTGAAGATGTTTAAGCTTGATTCTCCTTGGAAGCTGCAATCAACCCTGCCTAGAACCACCAGTCCCCACTTAGTCTTGGAGAGGAGGCAAGGATGTGTGTTCTCTGTGTGTAGCCTTATGGTCTGTAAATGCTTACAAAAACCTATGAAAGAGAGACTACTCATTTTAGAGAAAAAAAAACTTAGAACATTTAAGAAATTACCCCTAAATCCATCCAGCAAGCAAGAAGTGGGGACAAAATGCAAGTCCACTTGGCTCTCAGATCCAGCCTCAAGCACCTTTTAGAGCCACGGGGGTTGCACAACACGGACTTCCTCTGCCAGAGTAGGAAGACAGTATTTTTTACATGAAAAAATTGGAATAGGCTGGGTGCGGTGGCTCACTGTAATCCCAGCACTTTGGGAGGCCGAGGCAAGTGGATCACCTGAGGTCAGGAGTTCAAGACCAGCCTGGCCAACATGGTGAAACCCCGTCTCTACTAAAAATACAAAATTAGCCAAGAGTGGTGGCATGTGCCTGTAATCCCTGCTATTCAGGAGGCTAAGGCAGAATCACTTGAACCCGGGAGGCAGAGCTTGCAGTGAGCCAAGATCACACCACTGCACTCTAGCCTGGGTGACAGAGCAAGACTCTGTCTCAAAAGGAAAAAAAAAAGGATAATTTTTACGTAATCATTAAGCGTATATTTATTTACATGATATTGTTTGATCATGTTCTTAAATCATCAAGTCTGTTTCACCTCCTTATTCTAAGGTTCTCAAGGATAAGAACCACATTTCCTTTTAAATCATTTTATTCCTTGCTTCCCTTCACTAAGGTAATCTCTGACCTGAATAAAAAGTGTCCCCAGTCGCCACCTGGCAGGGCATAGCTTAGAATGCAATTGCTGGAATTTAGTTCTATACTTTTTTCCATAGCATTTCTATCAAGCCAGCTGAAACATCAGCATGCGATGCATTGCTTCTGAAACCAATGTTTGCTCTTAATGATGTGTATACACTTACCACCAAGAAGACTTAGGTACGTGCTTCGTCCCTTAGACAAAGGCGTGGTTGGGGCACCCTAAATAAGTATTGTTATCAGAGCTCTGTGTCCTCCATACCCCGTCGGTAAAGGGCGTGTGTGTTGTGTGTGGTCAAGACTTCATTCTTAACATTCTCCTGTAGTTCCACTGACTAAACCCTCATGAAAGACAGACTTTAATATACCACATATTATCAGAGGAGGGCACACATGTGTTTATCATGTTAGGGCAGGGTGTCATATTTTCAATATACCATCAATAAATCAAAAGAAATTCAGTCATCCCATGGAGTATTGGTCAAAAGCTTTCTCAAAAGTCACCCGAGAAGTCATTTCACAAGGATTATTTTCATCTGACTTACTTCTTACTCAGAAATAGAAATTCTTGCAGGATACTATTTTAATTGAGAACAAAGGGTATTAATCCCAAAGTTCAAGTAAAAATTTTTTTAAAAGAAAAGTAAAAGTGCACATGGGACTAAAAGTTCATTGTCCCACTTTGAAATAGACTGCCTGCATGCATTCTCATTGTCAGGAACCCAGAAATATCAGCCCTGTTGACCAAAAGGAATGCCCCTTAGCCCAAGTGAATCTCAACATGAGAATACCAAGGTAGTAATGTCCAATTTCACCACAAGTTTCTGGATACTGTCTCCAGGGAAACCTTCAGAGAATTTGCACACCATCTGAATACATAAGAGCAGACAGATCATCAATGAGGGGCAAATAAATCAGTGATAACTTTCATAGAAACAAAAATACTATAGCAGTAGGTCTACATGCTATGAAATGGACAACTGGTTAAGCACTTACTCAGGTGTCATCAGAACAATACTTTTTCCTCACCTGAGTGTAAATTCCTCCAATATAATTTATATTTATTTGAAAACATAGACATTTAATAAGATATTTTATTTATTTTTTATTTTTTAAAGTCAGGTATATTGATATGTAATTTACATAGAGTCAGATTTACCCCTTTTAGGACTACAATTCCATGAGTTTTGAAAATATAAAGTTCTGTATCCACCACCACAAGTACATAGAAGGATTCCATTAGTTCAGAACATTCTCTTAAAGACAGACTTTGATATACCACATGTTATCAGTTCTCCTGTGCCTCACTATAGTCAATCCCCCTTCCCTACCTCCAGCCCAAGGCAATCAATGATCTGTTTCCTGATTCTGTATTATCCAGAATGTCACATAAATGGAATAAAAAAATACATAGCACTCTGATGTGGCTTGACTTTGTAAATTTTTTTTTAATCTTTTATTTTAGGTTCACGGGTACATGTGCAGGTGTGTTATACAGGTAAATTCATGTTATGGGGGTTTGGTGCACAGATTATTTCATCACCCACGTACTAAGCATAGTTCCCAATAGGCATTTTTTCTGATCTTCTCTCTCCTCCCAACCTCCACCCTCAAGAAGGCCCCAGTGTCTGTTGTTCCTGTCTCCATTTCCATGTGTTCTCATCATTTAGCTCTCATTTACTAAGTAAGAACGTGTCGTATTTGGTTTTCTGTTCTCACATTAGTTTGCTTAGGATAATGGCCTCCAGTTCCGTACATATTCCTGCAAAGGACATGATCTCATTCTTTTCATAGCTGCATAGTATTCCATGGTGTACATGCACCATGTCTTATTTATCCAATGTGCTATTGATCGGCATTTAGGTTGATTCCATGTCTTGTGAATAGTGCTGTAATGAACATTTGTATACATGTGTTTTTATGGTAGAATGATTTATGTTCCTTTGGGTATATACCCAGTAATGGGATTGCTGGGTTGAATGGTGGTTCTGCTTTTAGTTCTTTGAGGATTTGCTACACTGTCTTACACAATGGTTGAACTAATTTATACTCCCACCAGTGTATATAAGTTTTCCCTTTTCTCCACAACCTCACCAGCATCTGTTATTTTTTGCCTGTTTAGTAATAGCCATTCTAACTGGTTTGAGATAACATCTCATTGTGCTCTTGATTTGCATTTCTCTAACGAGCTTTTTATCATATGCTTGCTGGCTGTGTGTATACCTTCTTTTGAAAAGTGTCTGTTCATGTCCTTTGACCACTTCTTAATGGGGTTATTTGTTTTTATCTCATAAGTTTGTTTAAATTCCTTATAGATGCTAGATATTAAGCCTTGGTCAGATGCATAATTTCCAAATATTTTCTCGCATTCTGTACATTTTCTGTTTACTCTGTTGATAGTTTCTTTTGCTGTGCAGAAGCTCTTAGGTCTAATTAGATCCATTTGTCAATTTTTGCTTTTGTTGTGATTCCTTTTGGCATAAAAAGACATTTTAAAGAGTATTCTCCATATAAAAGTCAAAGTCTGCTTTTGAATAACTCAGAAGTCTTGAGTATGATTACATGTAGACTTTTTAAAAATGTGTGCCCCGTAGTTTCTTTCTCTCTTGTCTGGTACCTGGTGTCCTACAACAGCTAAATCCTTGGGATAGAAAGGGTGACATGGCGTTTCTCTTTTTTTTTCTTTTTCTTTCTTTCTTTCTTTCTTTCTTTTTTTTTTTTTTTTTTTTTTTTTTTTTTTTTTTTTTGAGATGCAGTTTTGCTCTTGGTGCCCAGGCTGGAGTGCAGTGGCGCGATCTCTGCTCACCACAACCTCCGCCTCCCAGATTCAAGTGATTCTCCTGCCTCAGCCTCCTGAGTAGCTGGGATTGTAGGCATGTGCCACCATGCCTGGCTAATTTTGTATTTTTAGTAGAGACAGGGTTTCTCCATGTTGGTCAGGCTGGTCTTGAATTCCTGACCTCAGGTGATCCACCCACCTTGGCCACCCAAAGTGCTTTTACGGGTGTGAGCCACCATGCCTGGCCTGACGTGGCTTTTCAAGTGTCTCTGTCTTGCTCTTCTTCACTTGCGGTGTAGTGGAGGTAAAACAGAAACCAACCTGACCTGAATATTCTTGCCACTTGTTCCAAGCGATCCCTTCCCAGAAGGAATGGGAAGGAGGGAGTGGGAGAGGAAGGTGGCAACACTGTTTCCAAGCAAGGAATGTGCTTCCAGAATCCTCTTTTACTTGGCTATTTCCAAAGCAGAGTCTGGTTAATGAGTCAGTTTGGGGTTTGAATGTAACTTTGTTTTATAAGACTTGACATCTCAGTTCAGACAATATTTCATTTTTGAAAACAAGTAAAAGGATGACCACTTATTTGTAGGTTCACATTTCTTCTCTGGAATATATATACATACATATAATTTTTTTAAAAAGACATGCTTCTTAGTTGTGGCTGTAAGTAACTGCTCATTAACTTTATCATCAGCAAGTGCTCGTTAATTCCCAATTGGGCCAGGTGTCTCAATTAGGAAATGGCACCACTGGATTTGAAGTTATAGAAAACTTCTCATTGTACTTGTAATGGAAAGACGTGTGTGTCTGAGAAGAGTTTAACTTCACATACCTGGAAGTAAGTGCAATCCCAAGGGATTTGTTTTGTGTGAGTCTCTAGATAGCAAGATGTAAGATGAGAGGAGAAAGAGGGGGATGGTATATTGTCTTGCTTGCAAACAGACTCTGGTGTCCATCACTAAAATGTAGATATGCACATATCTACATTCCCCTGAAACAAGTCCTGTAATGAAGGCATCTTTCCCTGGAGAGTGGCATATTTAATTAGAATGGATTTATGTGCAGTCGGCTTTCCAGGATAGACTCCAGAGATGAACATCTTGTTATGGGAAAGCCCAAGAGGTGTAGCCGCCAATCTTCCTCCAGCAGACTTGGCATAATATGAACAGTATAGTATAGAATGTTCTGCCTCTTATGAAGATACAAAGCCAGACTCACTGGCTTCTGCTCATTTTTTTAAGAGTTGGCTCTTAGAACCCAAGTGTACCATGTTTTGCTGAAATAAGCAAACTGACCTCTGTGGTCAAAGTTGAAACCCTAAAAACCTATTTCTTGGCCTCATAGCTGCTGTCATTTAACAAGAAGGAAGGGTCTCCCTCCTATCAAAATTCCTATTATATTGGATTTCTAAATATAAGGCATATGCAATAACCAAATAGGTACTCTTTACAATGCACCAACTAGGTCCATTTTTTTCATTAATCTCTTCTAGAAGACAGTTTTCTTTAAAGATTTGACATGGTAGCTTATTGCATAAAGAGAAAACCATAGTGATTTTAAAGAGATAGTATTTTATGTAGTTTCAATGTTTAAAACTAAAACACAAAAATGAGTAAACATGTTATTAGAATATTAAATAATGGAATGTCAAGATAGCTTATATTTGCATAGCTCCTTTCAGTTGACAACAAATATCTTATAAATCTTTACAACAATTCTTTGGATAAGGCAGGGAAGGTATCACACACAGCCCACCAGCAAATCTTATCATCCTCTGCTGAGTTCAGAAACTATAAAATAATTAGAGACTGCAGATTCAAATACTGTAATAAAAATTTCAAATTGAATTGGAGATTGTGTTAAATTCAAATGTGACTGAAACTGCTATTGATATATGTATCTATCATCCTAACTGCTCTGGTCACTTTTATTGACTAATTAGAAATTTCTAATTCAAAATTTATCTAATCCTTAGTAGTGTTCATTTATAAGCAACCACAGAGCCATGTGAGAAGTCTGGGGTCACCTCTGTTATCCAGCATGTGCAATCCATAATAACCCAACAATTTAATACAAACATTTTCTGTCAAAGAAAGTTTACCAGAATGATTTCTGTCTTATATTGTGCACATATACCAGGCTATGCTGGTGACCCTTAGCAATTCTGGTAAGGCTTTAGAAAATTGCTTTATCAGGAGGCTTGCCAAATAAACTACAGATTACTTTGCAGAACAGCATCAGAAAGAAACTTTCCAGGGTTTAACAAAAAGATACAGTCAAGGAACACAGGCTAAAATAAGGAATCGGCAGCTCCAGAAGAAGAGCGAGGCAGAGAAGCACACGCCCTGCCAGGGTTCATCTTGCCTCTTGAACTGCTGGTAGTAAAGTTAATCTGTAAATACTTTGAGGCGATTAAGAAGCTGGGCATCACTCTAAATGTACATAAGTCCTGTTTCCTTTCCTAGAAGCTGGCTCTGATTGGGGCAGTCACCAGCTACTTAGCCTGCTGATAAATTTAAGATCCACAGTCTAGTTCCTAATTAGCCCTGTCTTCTTATGAAGTCAAAGCTTAGCAAACTCATTTGTAAATACAAGCACACTCAGAGACCTCGTTCTCCACAGATTCATGGAGGAGAAGTTGGTTTGTCATACACAGAAAGCCAAATTAAAGTCTGAAAGCCTTGCGTTGATGATGGATTGCTTACCAAATATTTGGTAGAAGGTGGTGTCATTTCCTTCAACCAACAAATCTGAAAAGTAATTTGAAAGAACATCCTAACAATTGAATTTTGGTCCTTTTTCTGATAATGAGATTTCTGTCCCTTCAACTTATAGCTTCTGGAAGGAGCACAATGAATTATTTATTTCCCACTCACTTTCTCCCTCTCTCTGCATAGGCTCTGTTCATTCCTCTATCTTATCGTAATAAGCCAGATCATCACTGAACTGAGTTTAAATCACAACGGTTCGGTGTTGCCTGCTTTATGGGTCTGGATGGCCTACTTTATATTGTTTGTTCTTCACTGAAGCTGGTGTGTTGGTGTAAGATTGTATAACTGCTTCACCCCGGGAACCCTCATAAAAATGAGAGGGTTGGCTCATAAAACTATCCCACTGTGCAAAAGTGTAAATAACTTCCTTAGAGGCAGGACAAATTCAAGGCTGCGGAAAGCACATACTTTCAGGGCCAGAGAATGGAACCACCCCCTCTAGAGCTGGTGCCTCTGCAAGCCGGTGGGGTCCTGCTCATCCTGGGAATCACAATGCCAATTGTTCTCTCCATGTTTTGCAACGCAACACCATTTCCTCACTTCTGTTCCCTTTCTGTTTCCGCTTTGCCACTGTTTGCAGACACAGGAAGAGGTCAGTGGGCTCAGATGAGGACAAGACTCCTGCGGGAGCACAGCCATGTTTACGGGCCGAGTGATGATCCTTCACCCTCGCTGTGTTTACATGAGGGATTCCATAAACAAAGAGTTCCTGTACAGCTGCTGTTCTTGCTATCTGTTTTCAGGATTCAGAATGGTGTTCTAGAGCAACTGAAGTCTGATGCTGGTGTTTTGAGCAGAAGTGAATGTGCGGATTCTTTACCAGCCTGTATTGTGTTCCACACTTTCATTCCCAGCACCCTGAAACACGCGGAGTAGCTTCTTCTGAAAATCGCTAAGAGCAACCAGCACCTTGAATCAAAGCGGTTTTCTCCCCAGAGTATTTTCTTAGAACGCTCGAAGGAAGAAGTAGAATCCAAGGTGACTTCTCAATTGCGGATACAGG
The DNA here is from genome assembly GCF_037993035.2 of Macaca fascicularis. Classification (NCBI taxonomy): domain Eukaryota; kingdom Metazoa; phylum Chordata; class Mammalia; order Primates; family Cercopithecidae; genus Macaca; species Macaca fascicularis. The sequence continues at coordinate 54,953,218 of NC_088383.1, read as the reverse complement.
GCAGGAAAAGGGTAGCATGTGGAGTTCGGGTGGGGAAAGCGGGCTCTTCTGTCTACAGGTCGCATGAATTTGAGCTGCAAATTAATTGCAGGGTACATTTCACCTTCCCTCAAGCAGATGCACCTGAGGGAGACTGCGTGAGAGGCAGGATAGCATAGAACACCGGTCCTCAAAGTCGGGTCCCCATTAACAACATCTGGGAACTTGTTGGAAATGAGAATTTTCAAACTTATAAATCACAGACTTTGAGAGTAGGGCCTAGAAATGCATGTTCTTAAAAGTCCCCCAAGCATTTTGATGCAGCTAAAGTTGGAGAACCAGTCCTGGAAAGAGCACAGCATACAGCAAGGTTAGAGTCCATCCTCAAACTGCTGTGTGCCTGGCTCTGCTGACCTTGACCAAGTGATTTAATTCTTGAAACCTCAGTCTTCATCTGGAAAACAGGCAGTAACAATTAAGTTGTTGGGACCATTTTGTGAATGTATTTTGCCGGTTACACACTTAATACAGTGTCTACTGATGGAAAATACTCCACAAACAAAAGTTGTCATTGCTTTTATTCTTTTGGAAACACTAGGACTGGAACAAAGTATACACTCAATAAATGAAATGAACAAAGAAAATAATGAATGAATATCAGGACTCTAGGTGGTTAGCTTGTGTTGAGAAGGAAGATGCTAATGGCACTATATAACTAGACCTCTGCATTTTAGGGAATGATTTATTCTCTGAGATCTTATGAACAGCAAATGCATTTAACAAATAGAAAAGGTAGGAAGAGAGGGAGGAAAGAGAAAAGAAAAGAGAAGGAATTGAAAGGGAAATTTTTCTGCATCTCATATTACATGCAGACTGTGGCTCAGAGCATTTATTTCTCCAAGTATCTACCCTAGGACTGTGAAATCCATGATGCCTTTAGGGACTTCTTTCTCTTTTCCTCTACCCTTCTCCCTTCAGCTGAGGGCAACTTGTTCCTGATGAAGCATTACTTTTTGTTCCCCCTAATTCTGATACTTGTCGGGGTGGAGTGCTCAAATGGGGAAATTGGCGAGGGGTTCTGAGAGTGCCAGATAATAGGATGAAGGAGATGGGGCCCAGGGGCTCTTGAGGGAGCTCCGAGGACACCTGACTGTGGGATCACAGGAAGCATCTGCTCATGGGATTATAGGGGTGTCTGCTTATGGGATCATAGAGGGTGTTTGACCATGAAATCACATGGGGTGGGTGTCTGATTTTGACTTCAGAAAACAAAGTCACAACAGCCACCCCAGGTATGAAGTTAGATGAGAAGAGGCAAGGAGATCGCTAGTTGGGAATCTCTGCAAAACCCAGCTGAATCTGATAGTTCTACTGCCTGCACTTTGCCTGGAGAAAAATCTGCAGTGGCTTTGACAAATTGAGACAGGACTTTTTGCCTTGATATGAAGCCATGAACCAAACACAAAATAAGAGTAAGGGAGACTATGTGTTCAGCCTTCACGCCAACACTGAATTTTCTCTGCTGGACGTGACTTTATTTTAAGAGCAGAAGACAGTGATAGTGACAGGAGGCAGTCAAATGCCTGGGCAAATAGGGGCGGGTCCTAGTGAAACCCCCAGCCGAAGACTGTTACAAAGTCTGAAAGTCAAACTACCAGTTAAATCCTCAGACTAGATTGAGAACTTGTCTTCCCATTTGATGTGCTTTCCTCTGACTGGTCCCCACCCTTCACCTATTTTACATATACCTACTCTTCCGTAATTGGTTTTTCTACACTGTCATGCCCACATTTAAGTGGTGTCTTTAACCTTTTTTGCATGCTCACAAAACAATCAGCACACACCCCGCTTCTGAGTCCATAAAATGCCCTGGACCCAGCCACATGTGGAACTTTCTTGCCTTTGGATTGGGGTACTACCCCCATGTCCCCTCTCAGCTGAAAACTGTTTTATCACTCAATAAAATTCTTTACCACCCTCCTCAACCTTCAATGTCCAGCCTTCAATATCCTCATTCTTCTTGGATGTGATACAAGAACTCCAGAACCACCGAATGCAGGTACAAGCTGTAACACAGGTGAGCTGGGGCATGCCAGCATAGCCAAGCAGGGCTCATGTGGGGCATCGCCAGCCAGAAGTCCCCGGCTTGCAAAGTGACCAAGAAGAAAAATCCTACATCAAAAGCAGTGGCAGCTGCAGAATGTTAAAAGGTGCATGTCAAAACAAGTTTAGATGAGCATTTCTTCATTTTTCTTACCATATCAGGCCCACAGGAGAAGTCAGAAAACAAAAGAAAAGAATCTATATGTATTGTGAGGGAAAGACATTTCTCAAAAGTCAGAAGCATAGTGCTCTGAAGGCTCACCCCAAGACTTGAGGCAACAGAGCCCCCTGCTTTTAATGACATATTTGCACCTGGTTCTTTGTGGCTATGACCCATAACTGCCATTCCACCTTCCCCAGCCCTGCCCTGAGTCCAGTTTCTGCAAATAAAGCACCCCAAAAGCCACGGCCTCTTCTAATGATGCTTCCTTTATAAAAAATGCAACTGTGAGTCAAGACATAAACTCCCTCCAAGTTAGGTTAATTGTAAGCCCACATAGTAGACACACGATGTTGTTTATCCTCAGTAGAAGGATGTCTTAACTAAATTCCACCCCTCTGGTCACCACAAATTTTGAGCATCTGAAACTATTTGATCAAACAACTCTTCTCCATGGAAGAGATTTCTGCTCTTCTTCCCTGAAAGTTATTTGTCCTCACCTGGCCCCTGTGAGCAATTTCCATCCTTTTGCCCCTACCCCCACCCCTGTCCAAGACCACCTTCCTGCTAGAAATGGAGCTCCAACCAACAGCGTTTGCATCCCTAGTGCTGAGAATGTTGACAGTGCTCAGCCAGTGGCTGGTCGGGTGGCTGATCCTTAGAGCATAAATCACTTCTACGGAATGAAAACCCTTTTCTTCTTTCTGAAGTCATTTTCATTCTTGCCACCAACCCTCCTAATTCTGGTCTTTACTAGTCTCCATGCAGAATCATCAGGTGTGGGCTATATAGAAAATCACTCCTTGCTAACCCACCAATGCTATCAGACACTGAGTAAGTGCAGGGGGACCAGAAGGGGGAGTGACAAATTTCTCTTCTAACAGTTATTATCCAACAACAAGGAAGTGAATACTCTGAAGCCAACATAAATAAATGAATAAATACATAAATAAGTAACAAGTACCATGCTTAGCTTAGAAAAATTAAGCCCTTTATGACAAAAATCCTTTACCAGAAAGCCTTGCATAATATATTTGTGTTTCCCTTTGCTCTTCTTCTCATTTTCTTAATATAAATGACCAAAGGCAGCAGAGAGGAGATATCATTCACTGTACTAAAGTAGGAATCTAGTGAGAAATTCATTTCCAAAAGCTCTTAACTTATATCCAGAACATATTCACAGGCCAGGCATGATGACTCATGCCTCTAATCCCAGCACCTTAGGGAGTTGAGAAGGGAGGATCCCTTGAGGCCAGGAATTTGAGACCAGCCTGGGCTACATTAGAGAGACACCATCTCTACAAAAAAATTTTAAAAATTAGCTGAGCATGGTGGCATGTGCCTGTAATCTCAGCTACTTAGGAGGCTGAGGTGGGAGGATCGTTTGAGCCCAGGAGTTCAAGGCTACAGTGAGCTGTGATTGTGCCACTGCACTCCAGCCCAGGCAACAAAGCAAGACCTTGTCTCTTAAAAAAATTATATTTGATTATCTGACAAGGATGACTCAATAATTGTACTCAAGCAGTGGGGCTAACTTGTGAGGGATGGGATCAATGTCGCCAAGGTCTTCTCCCTTCTCACAGTCTTTTAGGGAGTTACTATTTAACATCTCTTGTGGAAATGCAGTTATAACTGAGGAATACATAGGTGCTCTGTAAATGGAATGTTACCAGGTCAACCATAAGAACTCCCATCTCTGAGAAAATAAAATCCTCTGTGCCCTCATTGTGTCACTGTTATTGGCTGAAACAATAAAAGTAAAATAGTAATCGTGGCTGTGTGGACAGTGATTAAAAAAAGGCTCATCAGTGAAACAAATATGTGATTGAATGTTGGCTCCACTTATCAGAGCCTCAGTTTTCTGAGCTGGAAACTGGGATAATACATTATTTTCCTCAAAGGGTCACTGTGATGATAAAAGAACACATTGTGGCCCAGCGTGGTGGTGCACATCTGCAACGGCAGCTACTCAGGAGGCTGAGGCAGGAGGATCACTTGAGCCCAGGGGTTCGAGACCAACCTGGGAAACATAGCAAGAGCCTGTCTCTTGAAACAAAAAACATACACATAGACACAACAATGGGAAAAACAAACACTGGGGATTCTAAAAAGAGGAAAGAAAAGAGAGGGGCAAGGGTTGAAAAACTACCTATCGGGTATTATGTTCACTGTGTGGGTGATGGGATCAATAGAAGCCCAAACCTCACATTGTACAATATACCCATGTAACAAACCTGCACACATACCCTGTGAATCTAAAATAGAAAATAAAATAATAAAGGTTTTTCAAATAATAACAATAAATATTGTAAATAATAAAGAATACACTGTACACCTAGCACAATTCCTGACACCTAGTGAGTATTTATACATGATTTACTACTTTTGCAGTTTTACAAAGAACTTGCACTTACACTGGTCTAGTTGGGAGACAAATGAGGAAATTATTTTACAAATTAAAATAAAAATGAGATCAGATAGAAGAGCTGACCTACATTTGATCGCACAGGTATCACATGAAACAGGTGAGGTAGACATTATATTTTTGCAATTTGACAAATGAGAAACCAAGTTAGGAAGGGAGGTTTGCTAAGGGAGACACAGCTGGTTAGGGAGCAGCGCAGCACTTTCAGCCAGGCCTGCAGGCTCTTAATCTCATTCTCCTTCCACTAAACCAGCCAACACCTCTGAAAGAAGAAACAAACTCTTCGTTAAACCACATGGAATCAAATATTTTCATTAGTTACCCATGCTCTAAAAATGTTAAAAAATTAACTGTTTTCAATCTGCAAAAGGGTGCTTCCAGCAAATCATTTCAAGGGCAGTCAACCTTCCACAACTTTTTAAAGGACAATTTATAAACAAAGGCAAAGAAAGATAAGCTATCTCATAAAAATGTGTTATGCAAGGTTTCACCTAATCTCTGGCTATCACTTTGCAGACCCTGAAGTTGTGTTGGAGGCGTGGGAGAGGTGTGCACAGACGGTGGCGTGCATTCAGGTGGCCACTTGCTCAGGAGCCACCTGGGTTGGAGGAGCAACCTGTTCCCAGGCAGGACCCCTGGGGACAGACTACCCACTCAGGTGCCCCCGATAACCATTATCAGAGGTGCGTAATTCAGTGGTGGGTTTTCACTCTGGCTATCAATTTGACTCAGACTAATTCCTTTCCAATATGTGCCTTTCAATATTCTTCTCTGTTTCTACCCTCTTTCTGTCTTTTATTTTCCTTCCTAGATGAAAAAAAATCAGAATTATTTGTAAACACAATGAAGGGAGATACAAGTCACTTTAAGAAAAATAATTATTATCTCTCTTAGGGAAAAATGCACAACAGTATAGAATCTCTCAAAATCATTTTTCCATGCTGGTGCTAATCATTATTCTCTTCATATTCCCTTGTCTCCTGTTGCAGCCTGTGGTGGTGTGTTCTGTTTCTTTTCTGGAATCATCAAGAGTCCTGCCTATTCGTACTCAGACTACCCAAACAATATGCACTGTCTGTATACCATCACCGTTAGTGACGACAAAGTTATCAAGCTCAAGTACATAAGACAAATTGGCTTTCTTAAGAAAATCCTCTCAGCATTATTTACAGAAGAGCCATTCCTTTATTGTTGGAGAGCACTGATTCTCATTGGCAGTCTGGACGGAAATCTACACAGAGGAGTGAGGTTCCTAGATGATAGTTCAGCCTGGGAAATGACACTCCCCCTCTCCACACAAGCCTGTAGTAACTAAGGGTGAAAAACAAGCACTCACCAGTTAAAACAGTCATTGTAGTTTCCCAGCACTTGAGAAGGAGCATCATAGAATGGATTGTCAAGGTACAAACCCCTCTTGAAATCAAAGCAGAGAGGAAGGGCAAGAGAAAGCGGTTGCCATTTGTTGAATATTTATCATACACAAAGAACTTTGATTCACACTTGCAATAATTGTCTCATTTTATTCTTAAAACAGTCATATGAGGTATATATAGATTATAGATTGGGAATTGTATAGATTATTCCGATTTCACTGATGAGGAAACTAAGGCTCAGAAGGGTCCAATTGCTTTCCGAAAGTAACACACACATAAAGAGTCAAAATCTGAATTCATGCCAGGCTTCCTCCGAACACCAGGTCCTCAGTGTTTACCGAAACTGTCCTCAAATGACACATTTTCTTCTTTTTTATTATTTATTTATTTATTTATTTTGAGACAAAGTCTCACTTTGTGACCCAGGCTGGAGTGCATGTTAGTCAGGCTAACATGTCAAGTGATCCTGACTTCAAGTGATCCGCCTGCCTCAGCCTCCCAAAGTGCTAGGATTATAAGCGTGAGCCACCACGCCAGGCCTCCAAGGATACATTTTCTAACTACTTAAGATATCTATTTTTATTCCTGTATCAGACCACCTCTAAACTGATGCTATAAGAGATGGCTTATTGTCCTTGGTCAATTTTCTCCCCAGTCTTACCCATTCCCAACAAGACTGATGAGGGCAATGCAACCTCCCGTTCTCCAGAATGATAAAGTTCAAGACTGTTTTCTCCTGACAGCCTGTTTCAGTGGTGTACGGCATGTGGTGGGAAACTCTGAAAGGTAATATAGTTCATGGCCATATAGGACTTTGCATATAGAAGCCTGATGGGCTAAGACCACACCTACCTACCTCCCCTCTATTTGTCTGTTATCATTTTCTGCCCTAAAGATCCTGTACTCCCTGCAGTTTACTTCCAAAGACCTCATGTATCAGTTGGCTCTCAAACTGAAAGACATCTCTCATCAAGCCTGATTTGGTTCCTGTATCAGACAGTAAGTGTTCTATAGGCTGGACCTCAAAGAAAACTGCAGCTCCCACCGGGACTATTTGTAGGAAAACAGAGCGTCCTTTAGGTCCTGGGGACAAAAGAACAGAAACTGTCAGATGGCCAGGAGCAGGAGGCCTGTGAAGTACACCTGCCCAGGCGTGGAAGCGTAACGGTGAGCTGTTTGCTGCTGTGACTCACTATCTGTTTCTTATATGTGTAGGATTATTGCCTTGTTCTGTTCAGATTGCTTTAACAAAATACCATAAACTGGGTGGCTTATAAACAACAGAAGGCTGCAAAAGTCCAAGGTCAAGACAGATTCGATGCCTGGTGAGCTCCTGTTTTCTGGCTCATAGAAGGCAGTTTCTTGCTGTGTCTTCATGAGATGGAAGGGATAAGGGCTCTCTCTCGGGCCTCTTTTGTAAAGTTCTAATCCCATTTGTGAGGGCTCCTCCCCCATGACCTAATCACCTCCCAAAGGCCCCACCTCTTAATACCATTAGCTTAGGGAACATATGAATTTAGGGGAACACAAACATTCCCACCATGGTATACACACCAACTCATACAGGTATGTTATATATTCTCTCTCTTTCTGTCTCTCTCTCTCTCTATATATGTGTGTGTGTGTATATATATAATCTAAATATATTTTTTCAGTTTTTAGCCTGGATCCTAGAGCTCACCATAATCAAATTTATGTCTGCATGTTTATTTTATTTTATTTTACTGATTTATTTATTTATTTATTTGAGACAAGGTCTCACTCTGTCACCCAGGCTGGAGTTCAGTGGCGTGATCTTGCCTCATTGCAACCTCTGCCTCTCGGGTTCAAGCGATCCTCCCACCTTAGCCTCCCGAGTAGCTGGGACTACAGGTGTGTGCCACCAGCCTGGCTGATTTTTTTTGTATACGTATGTTTGGTAGAGATGGGGCTTTGCCATGTTGGCCAGGCTGGTCTTGGACGCCTGACCTCAAGTGATCCACCTGCCTTGGCCTCCCAAAGTGCTGGGATTACGGGTGTGAGCCACTGCACCCAGCCTACGTCTGCAGGTTTAGAGAATTATTTATTGTGAACTAAGAGCCTACATTCTATGAAACAAATAAGATTCCAGGTGTGGTAGAAGATGCAGATATTAATAAAACGCTCTCAAAGATTCTGGCTACACAAATTTTTCTGTCAATGGGCTTTTTCAGATCTCTTCTGTGCTCTCCTAGGAAAATTATGTAAAATAAAAAGCCAAAGCAGATTTAAGTACTCTCAGAAACTGAGATTTTATCTTTCTTTGTGGATTCTTATTGTGGAAAATAAATATGTTTTCTGTTGAGAATTAAAATGAATGCAGTGTTGTTGGAAATTATCTAGCTATTGTTCTTCTCTAATCTTTTACAATAACATTAAATATTACATGTGGTAAAAGAAAATCAATAATTTTTTTACCTCCTTCCTTATCATCAGTTTGAAAACCTTCAACCAACCAAAACCTTTTAGAAAAAAAATTAACATTTTTTTTTCTCAAGGCTATTAAAAGGAAGCATTTATTATATATTTTCTTTTTAGTGTGTGCTGTTGGTGTGTTTATATGCATTGTGAAAATCCAAGAGGGAATACAGTAGGCTACATTTCTTAAATGTATTTCATTACAGTACTTATGCTTGATCTTATGGACCTAGTGTTTCAAGGAGCACACTTTAGTAATAAACGTAATTGAATGAAACTAAACCAGAAGATGATATGAAGAGAACACATCTGAGAAATAGGCCATCACAAATGAATTTAATCATTATCAATACACAATATTCTATGGTTTACAAAAAGACCCCGCATGGGGGCGATGATTTAGGAAGTTACTGTCCATCTTGTTAAATTTATAAAATGATGAATATTACAAAATAATATGACTAGTTTTTAACTAACATATGAAAACTTCTATATCCAAAAGAGTACTGCCTTTTTTGAAGTTGTCCCTTGTGATGGCTAAATACTCATCATCACTGGTCATCAGAGAAATGCAAATCAAAACCACAATGAGATACTATCTCACATCAGTTAGAATGATGATCATTAAAAAGTCAGGAAACAACAGATACTGGAGAGGATGTGGAGAAATAGGAATACTTTTACACTATTGGTGGGAGTGTAAACTAGTTCAACCATTGTGGAAGACAGTGTAGCGATTCCTCAAGGATCTAGAACTATTTGACCCAGCGATCCCATTATTGGGTATATACCCAAAGGATTATAAACCATGCTACTATAAAGACACATGCACATGTATGTTTATTGTGGCACTATTCACAATAGCAAAGACTTGGAAACAACCAAATGTCCATCAATAATAGACTGGATTAAGAAAATGTGGCACATATACACCATGGAATACTATGCAGCCATAAAAAAAGGATGAGTTCATGTCCTTTGCAGCGACATGGATAAAGCTGGAAACCATCATTCTGAGCAAACTATCACAAGGAGAGAAAACCAGACACTACATATTCTCACTCATAGGTGGGAATTGAACAATGAGATCACTTGGACACAGGCTGGGGAACATCACACACTGGGGCCTGTCATGGGGTGGGGGGATGGGGAAGGAGAGCATTAGGAGAAATACCTAATGCAAATGACGAGTTAATGGGTGCAGCAAACCAACACGGCACATGTATACATATGTAACAATTCTGCATGCCGTGCATATGTACCCTAGAACTTAAAGTATACTACTAATAATAAAAAGTCCAGATATTATTTCCAAGCATATTTTGACCAATCGTAGTATCATTACAATAAGTATTTAGCTATCTCAAGGGACAGCTTATTATATATTTTCAAAATTATTCCATATTATGGAATATTTATTAGAGCTACTGGCAAAAATAAATTGAAAAAGCAGGCTGGGCCTATTGACCCATGCCTGTAATCCCAGCACTTTGGAAGGCAGAGGCAGGTGGATCACCTGAGGTCAGGAGTTCAAGACCAGCCTAGCCAACATGGTGGAAACCCCATCTCTAACAAAAAAAAAAATACAAAAACTAGCTGAGCGTAGTGGTACACACCTGTCATCCCAGCTGTTTTGGAGGCTGAGGCAAGAGAATTGCTTGAACCTGGGAGGTGAAGGTTGCAGTGAGCCAAGATTGTGCCACTACACTGCGGCCCGGGCAACAGAGTAAGACTCCATCTCAAAAAAAAAAAAAAAAAAAAAAAAGAGAGAGAGAGAGAAAAGGAAAAGCAGAAGAACCTACAGAAATGAGGACAAGATCACAAATAATTTAAACAAGTTTAAAAAATAAGCTATAATAAACCCACCATAAAACTCTAAAGTAAAACCATGTAGGAAGCCTTGCTTGTTCAGGAACTCTGGAAATTGTTATTTCAAATGATCAAGAATAAGGCCTAAATTAAACACTGTATACGACAGAGAAAAGCATCTGTCAGGATAGGTTATGCATGGTAACAAACAACCCCATGGCACAGCAACTTAACTCAACAAGTTTATTTCTCATTTAAATGAGTATGTTCAGTGTGGCCTGGCATGGAAACTCTGCTCATCATGGTCATTCAACAACCCAGGCTGATGGAAGCTTCATTTTTACATTTGCTTCCATGATCATCACTGCAGTGGGAAGGCAATGTGGAAAAGCAAGTAGTCATTTGTAAAACTTCTTCCATAAAGTAATATGTCTCCCTCCTGCTTACATTTCTGTGGTCAAAGCAACTCCCAGCAGCCATTCCAAACCTCAAAGTGTGCACCTAGGGCAATCCTACCGGTGCTGGGGAGGCAGAGAGCTGGAACCATGTGCAGAAGAGTCAGTGACCACCACAGAGATCTTATATGGGAATTTCTTGTTTTTCACCTGACCTTAATAGAAACTCCATTTTAAAAGAGGGAAATGAGACTGTGAGAAGGAGAATGGAGCTATGATTCTAAAACCAGCATTTCTTCTATTATATTAGTGTGCTTTCCATAAGTTCTACTTCATCTCATAAAATAAAAAGGGAAGAGTAAATACCATATTTTTAATGAGGCCTAAAAACCTGAAGTGTTGCTGGGATAATAAGTATCAGTTCAACTTTTCAAAACTTGATCTCAGATGGACTTTAATATGCCATAGACTGTGAATTCCTTGAAGTCTTAAGACTGTATCTTACTCACCTTGACATCCCCAGCTGCTATCACAGTTTTTGGTGTATTGTAATTACTAAAAACAAATTTGGCGAAACTTTTGAACTGATCAGTAAGGTACTGTCTGATTTCTAATATTTCCTATCAAGTGAGGCTTGAATGCTCTGCTGTTATTTTTTTCCTTGTCATTTTTTGCAATAGCTAAAGCTACAATTTAGTAGACGTCCAAATGGAAACATCAGTATTAACAAGGTACATTTCACAGGTTCAGAGATTTTGATGCGGTTCCTTCCACCTCCTGCTCCCATGACTACCTGGCAATTAATGATGGTGCCAATACCAGCGATCCCCTTCTTGGCATATTATGTGGTTCCAAGCGCCCACCAAATATGAAGAGCCACAATAATAGTATGCTCCTGGTGTTCAAGACAGATTCGTTTCAAACAGCAAGAAGCTGGAAGATACCTTTTCGGCAGTCATTGGGGTAAGCATTCCGGATATGTAAATCTATTTTTCAGGACTGTTACCTTTCTGCTTTATTCATTTTTTCCCCACCTGACTATAATTGCTTTTCACTGAAGCTTAGAAGAATATGCCATGTAAAGGCTTGGTTTTAAAAATTATGTATGACATATTTTACTGTTGTAAAAAATCACTCAATAAAGGTACCTCTCCAGCATACAAAGACGAAGTCTTTCTACACAATCACACTCAGAAAAGACCCGAGACTCATTTTATCACCTATAGAAATGGTATAAGTTGAGCCTAAATGTAGACAAGGGCCAGGTCAAAAAAGAAAGCCCCATTGCCTATGCCAACTTTATCAGCTGGGCGCGGTGGCTCACGCCTGTAATCCCAGCACTTTGGGAGGCCAAGGCAGGTAGATCACCTGAGGTCAGGAGTTCAAGACCAGCCTGGCCAACATGGCAAAACCCCTTCTCCGCAAAAATACAAAAAGTAGCTGGGAAGGGTGTTGTGGCCTGTAACAACTGAGGTGGGAGGCTGAGGTGGGAGAATCACTCGAACCCAGGAGGTGGAGGTTGCAGTGAGCCGAGATCGTGCCATTGCACTCCAGCCTAGGGGACAGAGTGAGACTCCGTCTCAAAAAAAAAAAAAAAAAAAGGATAACTTTGGTAGCGTGGTGGAGGAAGGTGTGAAGAACCTATAACCTGGGAAGGAAGAAGCTTATGATAGAAATATTGATGGGAAATGTCAAAGCCTTGAACGAATACAGAGGGAAAACAGATAAAAGAAACGGCAGAAATCTGAGAGACGGAAGGTAGGATACATTGGAAGCACGGTGTTTGGACTCTGACGATATTTTAATGAGGATGTGTATTGAGGATGACTTTCTGTAGGTAATTTGTTGGATGGTGGTGCCTTAGGAGACTATGATTTAAGGGAGAAATGTTATATTTAATTTGGGGCATTTTAGGTTGGAAGACCTGTCTAAATAGAGCTGTTTAGTTGGAAGCTGATGCTTGAGAAGGAATTTGGGCTGGAGAGCGTGATGTAGGTGGAACAGGTAAAGTTAGGTGTGAGGATAAACTGAAAATACGCCCCAGATTACTCCCACTGAATATGAAAAATAAATTATGAACATCAAACACTGCATGTGAGAAATAAATGATCAACATCAAACCCTGCATGTGAGAAATAAATTATCAACATCAAACACTGCATGTGAGAAATAATCACCCAGATCAAATTAAGTCAGAACTTGGAATAATTTAAAATCAGTGGCACAGTCTAAGATCATTAATATTCTACTCTGGAAAGTGTTTTGATTCTTTTCCATTTGAATATAGATGTGATTAATGTGCTAAAAATGCATAGCTCTCCAAACAAATCTCATACTCTGTAAAGACTCAGAGAAACCCAGGCAGCTTTCTGTAATAATAACCCTCATTCACTTTTCAAACTCTTTCTCTTTCTCCCATAGTGTGGATAAACTTCATTTCTCTGATGCAAAGCAGAATTTACCTTCAACTTCTTGATATTGGGCATGTGAAATTTTTTATGCATTTCTTGAGGAAAGCAATTAGACATTGTGTTTTGAAGGCTTCCCAGTAAACCACACACCTCATGACAAATTGTATCAGGAAATCCCTTTGCCACTTTTCCTACTTAGCTGTCTCAACAGTAACTTGAAAGCAAGTCTCATGGGCAGTCAGAGAGCGTTGCCTTGATAGAATCGTGTAAGTGAAATAGCATACAAAAGACACAAGGCTATTTTGAAAGAAAAATTAATTTTCCTTTGGAGATTTTTTTTTTTTTTGCACAAAAAAAGGGATATATTCTTGCCTTTAGCACAGACTTTAGACCAAAGGGCGTATGTCTGCATTTGCTTTGCTACCTTTCAAGTTGTTTTTCTTTTTCCTAATATATTCTCACAAGACAATGGTAATCACTGTGTTAACACTCTTCTCACTGCTGTCATCTGCATGAAGCTTCTCAAGTGAGCCAGGGTTCCCTAGCTTTATTAAATTACTGTGTCTTTCCGAGCCACAAAGAATACATTTTTAGACTTACTGTTATTTAACAGAAGGAAAAATCTTACACTGTCAGAAGCATTGTCTATGCATGAGTCATTGAACAATTACAGTCACTTACTGTTTTCCTCTGGCCACAGTTAGAGAAAAGGTTTAAGTGAAGAATGCAAAAATGGAACTCCTTGCCAGTGTTGTGTTACCCCTATATTTCATGAATATGATTGTTACCTCTTTTTCATCTGTATAGATGCCATCAGCCACTTGGAAATACTTAAGAAGTCATTGTAACTACTCTTTGATGGTAATGCTTAAGTGAAAAACCTGAGTATTATCATTTTGCCTTGCAGTGCTCTTACAAAGATTTCGAGATCACATTGACAAGTTTATTTATCATTCCGCATAACTTTTAGATTTTGTTTCATTTTAATTTTTGTTGTTTGTGGTGAGGAAAGGAGGAAGGAACAATAAGAATAGCTTTGATTATAGGGTTTATAGGGTCTTTTAGTTATAGATCTGGATGAAAACACTTAAACTTGGCTAATAAGGTGCCCCTTTCACCTCCAACTCATTTATGTAAAACAACTCTGGCTTTCCCCTAAAGAGAGGGAAAGTAACTTTGTGGACCAGATAGTGAATTTTCATTTACAAGACTGTTCAGCCTGGAAAACAATATCTTCACTTTGTAAATAATTGATGTGAAGAGGAGACCACGTTATTCTATGACGTTTCTGTTTTGATCTTAACTAAAACACTACGTAGGGTTTTGCAGATTTGCTATTTAGATTATACAGCTGACAATGCTTTATGTACATCTGCTTCCATTTTTCAGGAGTTGACAAAGAGACTGGCTTATATAATTATGTGACTATTAGGTTAATTTCATCTTGTGCATTTGTTATATTTGTATTGCTAGTGAGTCACAGCAAATTTGGGAGAACTATCCCCTAGTTGCTAATTACTAAATATGTAGTGAAATTGGGTCTCCTTTTTCCATGGAATTTCTGCCGCTGGAGGCCCATGTGCGTGGGATGTGAGGTAAGGAGAAAGCACATTTGGCAAGCAGGAGCTGATCTCTAACTGCAGTGGAAATGTGCCTGCTTGTTTCTCCCATGTGCTTCAACACGGTATGAATAATTGAATAAATGAATGGCTGACAACAAGCAAAATGATCACACTGGGCTGCAGCAATCTGTGAAACTCTGAAAGAATCTGCAAATCTGAGCATTTTTCTTAACCAAGTTCATAGTTTGCATCAGATTGTCAATGGCTTCTATGATTCTATAAAGTTTAAAAAGCTGTTGGTTCTGTGGATTTGGCTAAATGGGCATGGCCTGTAGGCAGAACAGATACTTTTAAGTGCCTTTTGTTCTGTTAACTTTTGCTAGATTAGTTGCTGCACCTTCCTTTACCAGTAGAGTCAGCTCCAGCCTTGACTCTGCTTATGTGTGTCCCACACAAAGCACTTCACACTTGCAAACGTGTTTTTAACCATCAGAAATTCCATGTTCTTCTTCCCAAATGGGTCTCTTACCAGAGAGTTGCTCAGTCTATTCGCAATATGCTCATCACACTACACACCAAACTTCTTCTACACGTAGGGTTAGATTAGGGGCTTTCAGTGAACTTATTAATTTACTGTGCAGTACCTTCGTTGTCTCACCTTTTTTTCTAAAATGATGTATTCTATAACACTTCAGCGAAACTTCAGTGTAAAAATAGAACTTGGCTCTACTAGATGTGAGGTCTGCAGGTATCTCAATTAGTGAGTTGTCAAGAAGACAGTGAGGAGTGCCCCCTGCAGGACAGCACAGGAGGACAGATGGGGAAGATGCACCCTCAGGGACAAGCCGGGGCAGTGGCTGGACTCAAAGCTCCCAGGTAGTCCCTGTTGCCCAGAGCACATGTGCTGCCGAGGAGGGCCACTGTCTGTCTTCCTCCACCTTGGGTATTTGTCACGTGGAGGATGAGTCAAGTTCCATTAAGGTCGGACTCAGAGACCTTTACTAAGAGTCCAAGGCAAAAATACCCAAGCATATATGTAACAAGGACAGAATGAATTACAGTCCAACAAATGTAGAGATATGGCCAGATAGGCCAGGCGCAGTGGCTCATGCCTATAATGCTGGCACTTTGGGAGGCCGAGGCAGGCAGATCACTTGAGGTCAGGAGTTCGAGACCAGCCTGGCCAACATGGTGAAACTTTGTCTCTACTAAAAATACAAAAAATTAGCTGGGCATGGTGGCGCATGCTTGTAAACTCAGTTACTTGGGAGGCTGAGTCAGGAGAATCACTTGAACCCGGGAGACAGAGGTTGCAGTGACCCGAGGTTGCACCATTGCTCTCTAGCCTGGGGAACAAGAGCGAAACTCTGTCTCAAAAACAAAACAAAACAAAAAAAGTAATATGGCCAGATGGAAAGAGCTGATTGATGTCATTGCCTGGTGATATGGCTTTGGAAAAGATCTATAACACTTTGGAAATCAATTTTTATCCAAAAAACTGATCAACTTGAAATATTACAACCGTTTATCTTTTAAGAATGTGATGGGGATGAAGCAGATAATTTCTGGAAAGCACCTTAGCTGTCATAGTGAAAGAATCTATGCATTAGAAAGTAATATTGAAGTCCCAAATTTTCAAGCCCCTCCCCCTGACCCTATTGCTAAGGTTAGGGGATGGCTGAGGGTGGGGTGGGCAGGGATCAACATTCTCAACAGGACCACATCATGCTACAATGATTTCTTGTTCATCCCTACCCACTTTGCAGTGACACCTAACCCTCAAATCCTAAAGTACATTTCATAACCTAAATCTGAAATCAAAAGCTACATTCTGATTAAATCCTCAGGCCTTGCAGAGGCCTGGTACATAATTTTTACTCCATCAATATTGTCCATATGAGTGATTTACAGAATAAATGGATAAATTGTGCCTACTTCAAAAATCATATTTTATAATGAGAAATAATAATATACCACATAGTATACATCAGATTTTAATCTAGATTCAGCTCATTCTCAAAATTCAATCCTGGTTTATAAAACTGCTGCTTAAGCTCTACACAAGGAGGTAAATTGAATCACTTCCATCCTCAGAGAATTAGGAATACCAGATCACATTCAATATTTGGGTCATCTGTGTTTCTCACCTGTGGATTTTTGCCTGTTATCTTAAACATCTGGAAAATGCCTCTCAAACACGTTAAAGGAAGGCAGTGGGAGTGGCAGGAGGAAGTTGAAGGAGTTAAAAAAAAAAGAAGGAAA
Source organism: Macaca fascicularis (assembly GCF_037993035.2). Lineage (NCBI taxonomy): Eukaryota > Metazoa > Chordata > Mammalia > Primates > Cercopithecidae > Macaca > Macaca fascicularis. Next base: position 54,936,303 of record NC_088383.1, on the reverse strand, counting down.
CAGAGAAGAAAGAAAGAAGGAGACAGAGAAAGCTGAAGGGGGTCTAGGGCCACAAAGATGGAAAATATGGTCACAACAAATAGAAAAAACCTAACAAGTACAATTCAGACTTCTGCTTGCAGCTATTTTTAATTTTCCTGGTTTTGATGTTAAATTTAAACTTTGTGAGACATTCTAAAAATAGCTAACCAATACAAGAATAAACTTTTAAAAATTAAATGGCATTAAAAATATATGTGTATGTGTCTCTAGGTACCTGTCAGCAGCCTGACTGAAGCTGTCAGCTCACATTACTGTTAGAAGTACAAATGTAATAAAGAAGTTGAATTATAACTTGAATAATTCAACAAATCACTGATCAAATAACTCTCAGTTTAGTAATAATGGGGGTATTACTTGAAAGCAACCAAGGCATGTTATTTTTCTGGTTTCCTAATGTCATTTGCTCCCTTGATGAAGTCTGAGAATGAGATGAGCTGAAACTGTAAATCCATTCAAAGAAAAACCCAACTAAGCTTATTTCTGCCCTTTTTAAGCCCTGTACCTTTCACTGGTGATTAGACTTCCCTTGGGGGATGATACCAAAGACAAGGTTATCTTCAGGTTATTCTTTGTGAGTTTTATGGGGAAAGGTTTTTTGCAGAGCTGAGAATGTGGGATCAGGATAAAGAAACCAACTAATACTTAGTTCACCAAAGCTTTACAAAAGCGAGTAGACAGGAGTTAAATACCAAATCAGCAAGAAGAAAGGAAAGGTTCTTAATAAATATATTTCAACACCGGAGTCTGTGCCCCCACCGATGACTAGATTGTCGTTCCTGGTCTTGAAGGGTGGAGCTGTCCTTGTGAAAATAAAACCAGATGGTATTGTGGAGACCAAACTAAGTAATAAAATTGAGTTAATGTTAAATTATAAGATAACATTTTGAAAAACATTGAAGGAAACAAGTGCTGGGAAGAAGCACTTATTTTGTGTAATCTAAAACACAAGAAACGACCTAGTTTTATTGCAGGTAACTGGTTATTTTGGGTTAAATTACCCATAAATTTCCTATAATAATCATCATCCTTACTCAGATCAGCCTGGTTTTGATACAGTATTCCCAAGAAGGTAAAAGGTAAAAGCAAAATATATACAGTCAGCAATAAAAATTTTAAAAGATTCTTTTGTTATAAATGAATTGTTAGGAAATAAAATAGTGGGACTGTGTCCTCCTCATACTAATATATGGAAAGTCTGTTAACTTTATGTGGTAGCTGTACATTTTTCTTGCTCGCAAGTAAAGAATTGTCAGGAAATCCCAGGGCATCATGAAAATGACTGCCTGTCCTCAAGACTGTGCCCTACAAGATGTAGCATGAGCTGCTTGATATATACTACTTCATCTAATCCTCAGAACTACCCCATGAGACAAGAATTACCCCATTTTACAACGGAAGAAATAATAACTTAAGAGATTAATAATTTGTCTATGGTCAAAGGGTTTGTAAGAGGTAAAGCCAAGCTTTGAACTAGGTTTGACAGTCCCCCAACTCATGATTTTCTTAATAAGCCTTCATTGCCTCTGTGGGAATTGATGAAAAATGCCCAGGGATGCTTTATTGTTTATTTTTTTGACATGGAGTCTTGCTCTGTTGCCCAGGCTGGAGTGCAATGGTATGATCTCGGCTCACTGCAACCTCCTTCTCCCAGGTTCAAGCAATTCTGCCTCAGCCTCTTGAGTAGCTGGGAGTACAGGCGTGCGTCACCACACCTGGCTAATTTTTGTATTTTTAGTAGAGACAGGGTTTCACCATGTTGGTCAGGCTGGTCCGGAACTCCTGACCTTGTGATCCACCTGCCTCAGCCTCCCAAAGTGCTGGGATTACAGGCATGAGCCACTGCATCCAGACCCCAGGGATGCTTTTTAACGGAAGTGTTTGCAAAGGGCACTGGAAGCACAAAAGAAGGGATCTATGGTACTTGGATATTTGGTGGAAAAAAGGACACAAGATTGTTAGAGGATCCACCTCAGAGAATGTGAGTCCTGAATTACAGTGCAATGGGTAAGAAGTTAAACTTGGAGCATCGTATCCCAGATTCATATTCAGTTTGTACATCTCATTGAGGTTGACCTTGGACAATTTACCTATCCACTCAGGGTCTTGATTTTTTTTTTATCTGTAAAAAGAGTACACTAATAGTAACAACCATATAGCGTTCAGTGATGATTAAATTAGAAAATACTTGTCACTCATTTAGCAAGCAAGAATTTTTAGATATAAATAGTATTATTTTGGAAGGATGATAAGGTATTCATTGGTCAGGGATGGTGGCTCACCCCTGTAATCCCAACACTTTGTGAGGCCGAGGCAGGGAGATCACCTGAGGTCAGGAGTTTGAGACCAGCCTGGCCAACATGGTGAAACCTCATCTCTACCAAAAACGCGTGGTGGCACGCACCTGTAGTCCCAGCTGCTCGGGCAGCTGAAGCCGGGGAATCGCTTGAACCTGGGAGGTGGAGGTTGCAGTGAGCTGAGATCACACCACTGCACTCCAGCCTGGGTGACAGAGTTTCTCTCTGTCAAAAAAAAAAAAAAAAAAAAAAAAAAAAAAAAAAAAAAAAAAGGTCATTCATTGGGAAAATGGACAATTTATGGGGAAGAAACACATATGTACAAAGTTACAGGTTTATCCCATTTCAAGGGATACTGACTAAACTGCCCATTGTAATGCTTCGGGGCATAAGGTGGAGAACAACAGGTGCTGAGACATGAGAGATAGGCAAAGGCTGGACATGGAGGGCTCTGTATCATGTGCAAAGGTGAGCCCGTAATTGTTTTGAGCTGGAGAGTGCTATGATCTAGTCAGATTTATTTTAGAAAGCACATCCTAGCACCGTGGGCATGATGTTTTGAAGCAGCAGTCCAGGGAAAAAGTTAGGAAAGCACTGCAATAGTTTAGGCATGGGATGTTAAGAGCAGTGGTACTATGAAAAGAAAGAAAGGGACTGAAAGGAGAAATCCTCAAGATATTGAATCAATAACACAGTGTTCCATTTGAAAGAGGTGGCTTGGGAAAAAGAAATAATAATGCTCCTAAAGTTTCTGGACAATATCTTGAGACACCATCATTCAAATAGAAAATTACTAGGAGAGGACAGCGTTTTGCAGAATAAAATAATAAAAGCTTTAGGTTTTGTCTGGAGAATTTGATGCCTTTAGGATATCCAGCTAGTGTTCAGTAGTTAGTCAGATAAGAGAGTTAGATCAGTAGAATCATCTTGGCTAGAGTTTTGCTCTTTTTAATTTTGAAACCAGTGTGGCACATATACATTTGTAATTATCATATCTTTCTGGTAGATTGACTCATACCATTATGTAACAACATTTTTAAATGCTTTTTGCCTTAATTTCTACTTGTTCTGATTTAGTATAACTTCCATAGCTCTCTTTTGGTTCATATTTGCGTGACATATGTTTAAACGCTTTTATTTTCAACTTTTCTCTATCCTGAAGAATATATTTGACTTTTGTTTGGCTATGTCTTTCAATTGGAGAATTTAATGTGTTTATATCTGATAAAATTGCTAACAGTATTAGTTCTAAATAGACCTTTCTACTATTTGTGTTTTGTTTGTCCCACCTCTTTTTATGTTCCTTTAACTATCTTTTCTTTTTAAAATTAATCACGTTTTTATTACTCCCCTTTTAAAATTATTACTTACACATCCTGTTACTCTTATTTCAATATTTACCTTAGAGATTACAGTATTCAACCTTGATATGTTAGAATCTAATTTAAAATCAATACTTTTATCATGTTATAATCAATGCAAGGATCTTGGAACATTTTAAACCCATTTACCCACTTCTTGTCTTTTGTGCTATATATGTCAAGTATGTTAATTCTACATACCTATTAGGTTCACAAAACATTTTTGTTGTTTTACACAATTATTAATAATGTAGAATTACCATTGCTATTATTTTTTCTTTTGTTTCTGAAATTCTATACTTCCATGTGGGATCAATTTATTTCTTTGGTAACACCTCTCTTTTATGTTTCTTTTATTGGAGATCTTCTGGTAAAATGTGTTCTTTGTTTTTGTTTTTCAAAAGTGACTTGATTTTCTTAAATTTTGTTGGATTCTTTCTCTGAATATAGAGTTCCAATTTGGAGTTTATGTTCTTTCAGGACTTTACAATGCTATTCCATCATGCTCTGGCTTGTATTATTTTGATTAGGAAGTCATTGCTTTCTATACCTGGGAACCCCCTATCCCTCCCTCAGTCATCTCATTGTAGAGTACTGTTATTGTTGCTGTTGTTGTTATTTAATTTTATTTTAGCCATTCTGGTAGGTGTGTATTAACATCTCATGTGGTTTTAATTTGTGTTTCCCTAATGGTAAAGAATTTCATGTGCCTTTTTGTCATCCGTATATCCATTCTCTGGTGAAATATATATTTATATCTTTTGCTCACTTTCTAATTGTGTATTTTTCTACTGCTAGGTTTTGAGAGATTTTTATCTATTCTTAATAATGATCCTTTGTCAGTATGTGGTTTGCAAATGTTATTTCCCAGTCTATGTCTTGCCTTTTCATTTTCTTGCCTTATATTGGCGTTCCACTGAACAAAAATGTTTAATTTTGACGTCCAATTTATTGACTTTTTCTTTTATAGATTAAGTTTTTGGTGCCAAATGTAATAATTCGTTGCCTACCCCAAGGTCCCAGAGATTTTTCTACTGTTTTCTTCTAAAAGTTTTATGATTTTACATTTTTCATTTGTTTCTATGATCCATTTTGAGTTCATTTTGGTTTAGATACGAGATTTAGGTGGAAGTCAATTTTTTGCCTCTGGATGTTCAATTGCTCTAGCATCATTGGTTGAAAAGGCTGTCCTTCCTTCATTGAATTGCTTTGGCACCTTTGAAAAAAATCAGTTGGGCATATTTGTGTGAGTCTGTTTCTGGGTTCTCTATTCTATTCCATTATGTGTCTAACTCCTCACCAATATCACACCGTCTTGATTGCTATAGCTACATGGTAAGCCTCAATTTCAGGTGGAGCGATTCCTCCCACTTAATTTTTCTTTGTGAAGATTGTTTCAGCTATTTGAAGGCCTGTGCCTTTCCATACAAACTTTAAAATAAAGGCTGGGTGCAGTGTCTCATGCCTGTAATCCCAGAGCTTTGGGAGGTCAAGGTGGGAGGATCCCTTGACACCAGGAGTTTGAGACTAGCTTGGGCAATATAGCAAGACTCTGTCTTCACCAAAAATAACAAAATTAGCTGGGCATGGTGGCGCTCGCCTGTGGTCCTAGTTAACTGGGAGACTGAGGCAAGAGGATCCCTTGAGTCCAGGAGTTCAAAGTTGCAGTGAACTGTGATCACACCACTGCATTCCAGCCTGGGTGACAGAACAAGACCCTATCCTAAAAAATAAAAAATAAAAATAAATTAAGCTATGTTTGCAGAAAAACCTTGCTAAGATTTGTATAGGAATTGCATTAAATCTATGTATCAATTTGGGGAAAATTGATGTCTTTACTATGTTGAGTTTTCCAGTCCATGAGCATGTATGTATCTAGACTTATTTAGGCCTTTTTTTATTTATTTCATTATTTTGTAATTTTCATCACATAAGCCTGTATATGCTTCATTAAGTATATACCTAAATATTTCATTTTTTAGAATGATTATAAATGGTGTTGTTTTTAATTTTGGTCTCTACATGTTAACGGTTAGTATATTAAAATTTGATTGATTTTTGTGTATTGTTCCTTTATCCTGAGTTCTTGCTGAACTCACATATTCGTTCTAAGAATATTTTTCTATCTTCCTTAGGATTTTCTGCAGATAACAGTTAAACTTGCAAAAGTGGCATTTTATTTCTTCCTTTCCGGTCTCTCTCTATATTTTTCCTTGCTTTATTCTGGTAAGAATTCTAATACTATGTTGAGTTGGAGGGGTGTGAAATAAATATCATTGCCTTGCTCCGGATCATAGGGAGAAAGCATTTAGTATTTCACCATTAAGTATGCTGTTAGCTGTAGATTTTTGCAGGTAGTTTTTATCAAGTCAAGAAATTTCTCTTCTATTCCTAGTTTGCCAAGAGTTTTTATCATGATTGTGCGTTGGATTTTGTCAAATCCTTTTTCAGCATCAACTGACATGATCATATCATTTTGCTTAGTAAATTATTTTTTAAATTTCCAAGTTGGAAAGAATGATTCTCATAAAATGCCCTGGGACTAATGATGTATACATAGAGCATTTTCAGTGATATCTAAATAATGCAAGATAAATTAAAGGATAATGATAAAATTTTTCTTCTTCTAAGTTCTTTGTACGGTATTGCTCTTTTTCTATTAACTACAGCTACTAATGAGCTTGCTGAAATTAACTTTCTTTTAGTAAATTACCATTCTTTTAGTTTTATGATCCTAACTATTACCAAACTAAAAACACATTTTAATTTAGGCTAGGTTTCAAATTAGGATAACTAAAATGAGTCAAATTGAGTGAAGCTACTAAAAACAAACAAAACAATTAAAAATCTCATTACAAAAACTACTAATTTTTCCTGTATAATGTAAATATTATACTTATGTTTCCTGTGTAACATAAATATTATACATAACCAGAGGTTAGGGAGTAAAATAGTAAACACTGTTTACTTTTAGAAAAAAAGACAAAACAGGATCATCTGAAACCTAGTTGAATGTTTTTACATGAATACACTGCTTTGGGGCAATTGTGTATCTGCAGCTTTAAAAACCACAGTAAGGCTGATTCCAAAAAAGGATAATGCTGTTCTAGCCCTGAATCCCTGTGTGATAGAAACGAGGCTGTCTAGGTGTGCTCGCATTTCCCTAAGGCACCAGATTTAAATGCCTTTGGATTCTGCTTCCTGTAGTTTCCAGTAAAACCTCCTTCACCTGCAGCCTAAAGCCACAGATGGCTTGCTGGAAATAGCAAAGTGCCTGTCAAGGCAGTAAGTATCTGCCTGTACAGCTTGCTGTGCACCTTCTCAGCAGTGTTCGTCCAGAGACAGGCAGAGATGCTATCTAGACAACCTCAATAAAATGTCAGCCACATGGAATGTGAGCCACAAAAATGTCAGTTCTCCAAATAACAATTTAAAAATGTATCTAACTCCATGGAAGCCTTCAATATGTTTTACCCTAGAGAATGTAACTATTTGTTCCCTTATCAGATTGATCCTGGCTTGAGCTTCACTCTGAGGTTTAGTCATTGGAAGGTAATACTTCAGGATTCGGTTACTGACTTTTAATTAAGTAGATTTAGACCTGGATCTCACTGCTTATTATGGGGTTATACTTCCAATATTTCTTTAGCCAAAACATTTATTTTCTCTGAAGAAATGGCTCTTTTGTGTGACAGAGATATTTCCAATTTAGGAAAGAAAGTTAGAGTGACGTTTGTTCTTGGACACAGGGTGTATCATCAGAGAGTGACTGACACACCTGCCTGATGAGGAAGGTGCTGATGGATGAGAGCCTTCTGGGGGGTTCAAAAATGTGTAGTAATGAGGAAATGATGAATTGATGATGCTAAACATACCAAGGTTAAGATGGCTTATACATTAAAGAAAGGCAATTTCAAAATATCAGTATAGTAAATATATATGACCTTCTAAGGCATAGGACTTCATTTCAGAGTCACAGAAGTCGCCCTTGTTTATATTCCTCTACCATTGAAACACAGAAAGAGTAAGGTGGCAATAGCTACTTTTGGGAAAGAACCCTTCTTTTGTTAATATTGATCCTTACATTTAGACATATACACTTACATTTCATTTTACATAGAGCAGTTGTGCTATGTTTAAGCACTAAAGTGGAGGAATTAGAGCAATTGCTATTTCCTGCACTACACAAATACCTGTTCACTCATGTAATATGATATTCACTTCAAATATTTGACTGTTTTGGCCAGGATTATCTGAAGATAATTTTTCTCCATTTTCTTTATTCTGTGTGTATATTTTATGAACTGAGCAATAAGCTCTATTATAATTTCATAGCTCAAACCAGCTATTAATATTAGTGTGTGTATTAGTGTGCTATTACCATGACAGTGCTGCATAACAAACCATCCAAAATTCAGTGTCTTATAATGAACATTTGTTTTTATCACTTATGGGTCCACAGATTAGCTTGCCTGCCATGGTTCCAGGCTGCAGGTTGGCTGTAATTGGCTGTAAAGTTGAGTCTGGGTTCAAGTCTGCTCCACATGAATCCACTTTTTCTTTGAACCAGTGGTTACTCAGGGCATGATATCTTAGCAGATCACGGGAGCACAAAGTTCTAGACAAAAATAAAAACAAGAACAAAACATAAGCACGTTTAAGGCCTCTGCATGCTTCATGACCACTAATACTCACTGTCTAAAGCAAGTCGTACAGCCAAAGCCTAACATCAAGTGCACAGAAAAATATACTGTATCCATTTTAGTGCAGTGCAAAGAGAGAGACTGAAGACAGAGGGACTGAAGAATTAAAAATCAGCCAATTAAGCTGGGCATGGTGGCATGCACCTGTAATCCCAGCTACTCAAGAGGCTGAGGTGGAAGGATTCCTTGACCCCAAGAATACGAGAACAGTCTGAAAAACATAGAAAGTCCTCATCTAGAAGAAAGACAGAAAGAAAGCAAAAAAAAGAAGAAAGAAAAAAAGAAAGAGAGAGAGAGAGAAAGCAAGAAAGCAAGAAAGAAATTAAGAAAGAAAGAAGGAGAGAAAGGAAGAAAGAGAGAAAGAAAGGAAGGAAAAAGAAAGAAAGAAAAGAAGAAAAGAAAGAAAAGAAAAAAAAAAGAGAAAGAAGGAAGGAAGGAAAAGAAAGAAAGAGAGAGAAAGAGAGGGAGAAAGAGAGGAAAGGAAAGGAAAGGAAATGGAGAAAGAAGGAGTGAGGGAGGAAGGGAGGAAGGGAGGGAGGAAGGAAGGAAGGAAGGAAGGAAGGAAGGAAGGAAGGAAGGAAGGAAGGAAGGAAAGAAGGAAAGAAGGAAGGAAAGAAGGAAGGAAGGAAGGAAGGAAGGAAGGAAGGAAGGAAGGAAGGAGGGAAGGATCAGTCAATCTACCACTCAATCCATGGCAAACACATCAGTGATTCTTGTTCTGGGGTTCCCTGGAATGAGGGTGTGTGCCTTATGGCATTAGTCATAGTAGTAGCACTACATAATAAGTGTGTGTAATGGCATTCACTGTGCCCAAGTACAATTGCCATTTTGCCATTATGAACTTATTAGTAACAATTAATAAACAGGTAGTGATAAAATAACATTTAGTTTTTGAAGCTGATGTATTATTAGAATAATGCCCAGTAACACCATTTTCCTGTCTACCTACCTCCAACTCTTCAGCGCTCCTACTTGCAGCCCTTGCCACAGCAATGTCCTTTTACCTGGTCTCATCTCCTTCAGTCCCATTCCCTTACATGTAAAATGCTGGTTCTGGATAAATTTTTAGATCAGACTTGATTAGCAAGTACATCCTGATTCTACCACTTCTCTGATTAAAAATCTTTCAAATGGATCCCATTAGCCACACAACATAGTCTAACAGCCAAACTCTATATAATCCGGCATTTGAGGCCCTCTATAGAAGACCTCATCCTGTTTTCCCAAACCTAGTTGTCATTATTCTCCTTCATGTGTCCTATTGTTTTCTCAGAGTTACGCTTGCCCATACATACAATGTAAATTCTTGCCCATTTAAACTTGGATCATGAGATTCCTTCAGGCTGGAATTGCCAATACCAGTTCCATTTTTACATGGTTTTATTCTATTTATGCTTCAAGACCCAGATCCAAGTTACCTCCTCCTTGGAACAGTCGAGATCCTCGTAGCCCAAAGTAATCTTCACCTTTTTCTAAAGCTATAAGAGTTTTCTGCCTCTTTTACTGAACCTATCATTTTCTAAATTGTGTCATCATTGTTTATCTATGCCTTATCACTACTGACGGACTATCATTGATCTTTTTCTACTTAAATACTAAATATACTTCCTTGAATATTAAAACAATATGTAATAAATAAATTTACCAATCCATTCATACCCTCAGTCGTTGTTCTTCTGTACTATGAATGCCAAGAAGTTTAAGTGGTTTCCTTAAGTAACAATCAGTTCACACTGAAATCAAAGCTATTCAAACTTCACAAATTCCAACTCTCTCTTTAGTTTGCAGGCCTATTTCAGATGAGCAGAATCATTAGCAACATGTGGTTCATCACTGTGTATTGCTTACATTTCAGAATAATTTTGTCCTAGATGCCATCTGTGAATAAATCTATCACGGACTGGGCCTTTGGAAGCATTTCAACTTTGGGAAATGTGCAAATACTCTATGGTTTCGCCTGACTTAGAAGCTATGGACAGGGCAAGCCTGACCTACTAAGTAATGTACCTGTAACAAAAATCATCCTGGCCATTTGCTATCCATTGGATTTACAGTCAGAGTTGAGGAGAGCCACCATTGTTTATGTTTCATGCCAGGGTCCAAGTACAAAATCTTAGCACTCCCTGATGTTGAAAGCAGTGCTTTCACTGTGAGCAAAAACTGGAATAAGAAAAATAGACTGAAGGCCAATCCCAGTGAAGTTTAACTTTGGAACTAGCAATGACCTGTATTTGTGTAGAATGCAAGGTTTACAGACATTACTTTCAGTACCTATTTAATTCTTATTCCTACTAGGGCTATTTTGAGCTTATTTTATCCTCACCATTTCTTATAAAATTGTCAATAAATTGTTCATCCCTTTAAGCTCTTCTCAAATCATTTCTGAGCTATCTGCTTAGGCCATGGAGTAGACAAAACGAAATCCTATGTTCTGAGAATTGTTTTTTGTATGTTTTTATGGTAGACCATTTAATTATCTTGAGATAATTATTTATCTCTCCTTTGTATTTTTATTCTGAATTATAAAATTTTGATCTCAAAGAAGGCCTTTTCTTCCATAAAGATTTTTTTCTTTAACTTCTCATGTTTTGGAAAAGAAAAAGTTAAATATAGAATGCGGCTGAATATAAACAGGACTGCAGTGTTAAATGCCACTCAGCCTCTTTCAATCACACTATGTAAATAAAAGATTTGTTGGCAGCAATTTTCTTGGTGTGTTGGGTAAATTCTTCATAAATTCAGTTTTCAGTTTGACAGTGTTCATAAAAGCGGAATATAAAAGTAAAACATATGAACATTTTCCACCAGTTTTATTATGCAAAATACTTGATTTTGTATAAAATTGGATTTTTCAAGGCTAGGAAAATCTTCAATAAATCACATCAGCAGTTCCAAAAACATATATAGAACCCCATGTGTTTTCCCACTCAGCAACTCTATGAGTAAGAAGGAGAACTGAAGACTCTGCTCTCAAAGCAAAGAGCGAGGGAGGGAGGGATAGAGGGAGGGAGGGACGGATAGCGGGGTTGGGGGGAGGAAGGACCAAAAGAAGGGAGAGAGAGAGGGAGGAAAGGAGGGAGCCCAGGAGAGAATGATCTGATCATGTTCTCAGAGTGTGACAGAAAATGGAAACTATGTTCTTTTAAAAACCCTCCATGTGCAATGTAAGGTCTGTTCTGTTTGGTCTGCATAGTGATGTGTCTTTGTTTTAATGCAGGGCCTCAGCAAGGATGTGGTGGTTATCTGACAGGTCGAATAATATCTTTGCCTTTCCTGATTCTGATTCGAATGGAATATATGACAAGAATTTAAACTGTGTATGGATCATAATTCTACCTATAAACAAACTAATTCACCTCACCTTCAATACGTTTGCTCTGGAGGCAGCAAGTACTCGGCAAAGATGCCTTTATGATCATGTAAAGGTAAGGCTGTTTTATTTTTTAACTGAGTCTACTCATCCCAGACTCTAATATAGTGTATTCCAGTTTATATCATTACAGGAAGTTCTGAAAATTGTGAGTACAGGTACTACTGCTTTTTTAAATGACCTATTCTTCAATGATGCAACATTTAATATTATAGATGCCCTACCTTCATATCAAATTAATCTTTAATATGGGTGACTCAAATATTTTGTGTGACTGGCTTCTAACATTAGCATTAAAATCTCCTATTCATCAATGTCTTGCAAGAGACGATCTATGGGAAGGTCAATTTTCTGGAAAGAGATACTCAAAGGAGCTTTGGCAAATCCTAAAATAAACAATGTCAGTGACACAAATAATCACCTCTTAATTTGTCTATTTCTTAGGCTTATAGATTTGCTTATCATATTATGTTTAGATAGCAAAATGGTCCTGAAATCACATTAAAAGTAAATTAAGGCTGGGCCCGATGGCTTATGCCTGTAATCCCCACATTTTGGGAGGCCAAGGTGGGCGAGTCACTTGAGGCCAGGAGTTCAAGACCAGCCTGGCCAATATGGTGAAACCCCGTCTCTACTAAAAATACAAAAAAAATTAGCTGGGTGCGGTGGTGGGCACCCATAATCCTAGCTACTAGGGAGGCTAAGTCAGGAGAATCCCTTGAGCTCGGGAGGCAGAGGTTGCAGTGAGCTGATAGCTTGCCACTGTACTCCAGCCTGGGTGATGGAGCAAGACTCCGTCTCAAAAAATAAAAATAAAACTAAAAACGTAAATCAAGAAACTTCTGTTCAATTGTTAAGACTCTTTAATATTAAGTTATTATACCTATCAGGTTATATGGGTTCAGATTGCAAGTTAAGTAGCATCAATCAACATTTACTACTGCACTCTCAGGAGAAAAAGTCTGACAAGATTTCCATTTATGAGGAGCTTAAGTCTGATTGGAAAATTATGGGATGACACATGCAAATTAAGAATGTGCAGTTCAGGATAGTAAGCATTTAATCGCTAAGGAATGCATTTGATGTAGGCTTGAAGCAATGTGCAAACTTAAAAGGAAAGAAAGTTCATGAAACTCTGGCATGATCAAGAAAGACATGATAGAGTGAGGGAAAGCTTACTCAAGTCAGGAGAGAATTCAAGCAAGGTGAACATTTTCAAAAAGGCGCTGAACTTGATATGTGCGTGTTCTCAAAAGAGTAAAGAGGCCTGTAATCCCAGCACTTTGGGAGGCCGAGACGGGCGGATCATGAGGTCAGGAGCTCGAGACCACCCTGGCTAACCCGGTGAAACCCCGTCGCTACTAAAAAAAAATACAAAAAACTAGCCGGGCGAGGTGGCGGGCGCCTGTAGTCCCAGCTACTTGGGAGGCTGAGGCAGGAGAATGGCGTAAACCCGGGAGGCGGTGCTTGCAGTGAGCTGAGATCCGGCCACTGCACTCCAGGCTGGGCGACAGAGCGAGACTCCGTCTCAAAAAAAAAAAAAAAAGTAAAGAGGCTGGCTGAATTGAAGCAGAATAGTGCTAAAGAGTAGCAATAAGAGAGAAATACTTAAGTAGAGAAATACTGAGATTACAAAGGTTCCTGAAAGTCAAACTAATGACTTTAGACTTTGTGTGACTGAAAATAAGGAGTTGTTGAAGGTTTTCCAATGAGTGATGTGATGAGAGCAGTAGCTAGAGAAGACTAATCTGAAATCAGCAGTGTGGGAACTAGAAGGAGAGGAGGCTGGGAGGGCTCCAGGGAGAGGTCACTCCTAGGTGAGGAGGCCACTCTTAGACCCGGATCAGGGGTGCAGCCATGGTGGAGATGGCAAGAGAGGTGTAAGAGAAACTTAAGTTCTAGGACTGTCATAAACTTAAGAGAAAATTGTTTTAAAAGAAAAGGAAGGAAAATTTGTGGAGGGAATACCCATTTGAGTACTTCAGATATGCTTATGCTTTTACTATGAAAAGGGCTAAGGCCGGGAGACCAGAAAAATAGCAGTGTGGTTTTGGTGAGAGCAAGACAGACAAATGAGACTGCAGTGGGCAGAGAATAGAATGGAGTTCCAGTGGGAAGACAACTCCTTGAATAGAGAGGACGCAGCAAAGAGCCTTCCTTCCAGCAAGAGAAAGGATGCTTTCTTAGAGGAAGTCAGCATGGATTCCAGAGAGTCAGGCTCTCAGCTCCAGGAAAGGTACCCAGGGAGGCAGTTGGAGAGGGCAAAACGGGCAGAAAAAGAAACAGATGCATCATGAAAAAATAAATGTGAAGACCAGGAATAGTGTAGTATCCCTGAAGTCAAGAGGCAGGGGGATTCTTTTACAAAGCAAGAGTGGTCAATATTATTAAATTGTAAAGCAGAGGCCAAGAAAGGTAAAGATGAAGAACAGCCTCGTTCCTTTGGATGACAACCATTTTAAGAAAGTATTGGCACAGAAGCTGGATCAGAGGAGTTCATGAACGACTAAAGGTAACAAGGAATATCAATTCAGGTTAAATTCTCCTTTCTTAAAATGAGATCTGGCCTGCTGGGTGCCGTGACTAACACCTGTAATCCCAGCACTTTGGGAGGCAGAGGTAGGCAGATTGCTTGAGCTCAGAAGTTTGAGACCAGCCCTGGCAACACAGTGAGACCCCGTCTCTATGGAAAATACAAAAAAAGTATCTGGGTGTGGTGGTTAGCACCTATGGTCCCAGTTTCTCAAGAGACTGAGGTGGGAGGATCCCCTGAACCCAGGAGGTAGAGGCTGCAGTGAGCTGTGATTGTGCCATTACACTCCAGCCTGGGCAACTGAGTGAGACACTTAAAAAAAAAAAAAATGGTGGGGAGAGACCGAAATGACTAGAGCAGGCCTAAAGCTGAATTCAGAGCTGTTCAAGAGCTCCCCTGGTCTAACAGAAAGGTAATAAGGTTTAGAGACAGACAGTATGGGGACTCAAACCCAATTTTGCTGTCAGACTAGTTTCCTAATCTCCCCAATTCCTCATCACTTCATCTATTTTTCTTTAAATCACATAATAGTACCTCCCATGAAAGGCAGCTTTGAGGATTAAAATTATGTGTACTAGAGTGTTTAGCACTGTGCCTGACATAAATTGTAAACAAATTTACCTCCCTTTTTCTTCCCCCCTTGGAGTAACTCCAAATAGGCATGGGCACTACGGAATTTCTTTTTCTTAAAAATTAAAAACAATGGATTTGCATATAAAATTACAATTTCAAGAATATTTTGAGGATGGCTTTGCTAGGAGAGTTGATTGGATTTACTCTCAAGATCCATTTTTATGGAGTGTGACTTGATAATGTCATTAAAATAGCTTGTCATTGTCTGAATTTTTGCAATTCATTTAGGCCAGAAACTGCAATATCAAAAACAAGGGGTTATTTTCTTGCTTCAAAATAAATACCTTTTTTTTCAAATAAATTCTGTTCAGAACTATTCTTGTTTTCCCCCTTGGAAAAGCAACTTCCTTCTATTGGCAATGTTTCCAGCTACCAGTAAACTGGCAGATCAAAGAACAACCCTTGGAATGTGGAGCTTGAAGGTTTCTTTATTAAAGAGACTTTTCTGTGATAAATGGGACATTTGATCCCTTTTAGATTCTTTTTAGAGATTATAAATCACTTTTTAGAAAAGCTAATTTAACTGAACTCTGTGGTAGATACACAAGTAAAATCATACTAATTCCATTATTCATTCATAATTCTATCATGATTGTTTGTGAAAGGGTTGACTTGGAGAGTAATTACAGTAACTGAATCACCTAGTGAATTGTGCATTTCACTGAGTGACCTCTATTGAAATCCACATCACATCCATTGCAAAAGGAGTTAGTTGGCAAGGGTATGTGCCAGGCCCTGTACCAGCATCACTGGAGGTATAGAGAGCTAAGGACATATCTTGAGGAGTTCCGGCTTCTTGAGGAGCTGTCAATAAAGGGTAATTTTTGTATTTTTAGTAGAGATGGGGTTTCACCATGTTTGCCAGGCTGGTCTCAAATTCCTGACCTCCTGGCCTCAAACTCCTGATCCACCTACCTCAGACTCCCAAAGTAAGAGGATTACAGATGTCTGTGCCCCTTTTCATAGCCAATATTTTGTAATGTGTCCTTTCCCACCTGAAGTGAACATCATCTATGCTATAACGTACCCATAATGTAATTTCAAAAAATCACTATAATATCCTGAAGGCAATGAAAAGGAAAAGGAAAGTACATAAAATAGTGTATGTTCACATATGTACATACGCTAACACTGCTACACAAAGTCACGTAATAAAATAGATACTTTTTATATATGGAATGGTGCTGAATAACAAGTATACATTTAAACAAATATGAATGGGTTGCTTTTGCAACCCACATGCCAATAGCAGCATCGCCATCTGCAGCATGAATTTCCAAACTGGTGGAAAGACTCAAAACAAATATTTCTAAACCAAACAAAGTGCAGTCTTCCCACAGCTTACACAATAATTACATTTCTGGAAATTTGGTGCAAAATGAAACTGTGCAAAAATATTTTTGTGTTTATATATAAAATGGATTTAGGTTCTGGGATCAAATAATTACAAAAAGTTTTCTTTACACAAATGTCAGACAGGACATCCAAAAGTTATGTGGGACATAACTTTTCACTTTGCAAAACTGTATTGTGAATTACTAAATGCCAGTTATAGCCCCAAATTATAGTGATGACCCAAAAACCACCACACTTGTGCAAAACACTCCCTATGGGGTGGTATTGACCTCATTGAGAAGGTCTGACTTAACACACCAGGCTTAACCATTCAGTCTGTGTCAGACACTGGCGCTGAGGAGGTGCTGTCCATCTCTGGGGAGAGGATCAGCAGTCTACGGAAGGCATCATGTTCCTATCCCTATGAGGTCGCACCTACTATTCATTTATTCTTTCATTCAATCAGTGTTAATTAGCATACCTACTATATTCTAGACATTGCTCCAACAACTAGAAAAGAACATTGAGATTTTAGAAAACAATACTAGGAAAACTCCTGCACTTGCAGAGCTGATTCTAATCATTGCTTCTTTGTGGCTTTTTTCTGAGGCAATTGGGACTAATATAACTTTTTTTCCCCAGAAGATTCTGAAATGAGTCAGAGTTTAGCCCCAAACCTGAAAAGTCACTCTCTATTCTTCTTCCCATACTAAATTATGCCCTGGCATGTTGCCCGGCAGGCCCCATCAGACGTTCTGCAATAAGATCAAAGAATTCATGAAGATACTCTAAGATGCTCCAAGTAAGAATATCAAAATCCTCCTGTGACCAAATTCTCAGGGAAATATTAAAAGATAAAGTCCTAAGGACATTAATGTATAAAATTATTAAATTTGAAAAGAATTACAGTCCAATATCAAAGCCTATTGCCCTTGTGCATTAAAAGTTCATAGGAATTAAAATCCAAAACTTTTCTTTCCCAGTTTCTCTGACTGCTCAAGTCAACAGCTGGGTGAAGTGTGGGATCTTGCCGTGGTTGTAGCAGAGCCTGCCTGCCACTAATTTATTTGTACAATGCCTTCAGGACCTTTAGCAGATTCTAAAACTATCAGAGTTCTAAAAGTTGAGAAAATATAACATTCTTCTCAGCACTTACCCACATCCACAAGACTTGGAACATAATTCAAGCTCCAGGCCAATGCAGTTGTGCTAGGAAATGCATACTCCCAGAATGCAGCCCGTAGCTGTGTATGATGGTGTAGATCTAAAGACACCATTTATATCCTGGTTTATATATGATTCCCTCTCCTCATCATTGTATAGGGCACCCCCTGCAATGCACTGTAGGGCAACCTGGCAAAAGTCTGTAGTGGAGACTTAGTGTTATCAGAGAACAAGAGAGCAGATAGAGATCTTGGGTTTGACACACAGTCTAGAGCCTCCTATGTCAGTTATCCCGAGGCTACAAGCTATTTCAGCTCACTTAGGAGAAATGTTACTGTGGTAGTGAATGAACTAATCCAACACCAGCTTGGGGCCAGGCACATATGTCATTTCTTTCCATCTAGCCCTGGCTTCTTCCTCATACCTTCTTTCACATTTACCAGTTATCCATTTAAAGCCCAAATCCGAGCTTACATCATGTAGGATCAGATCCAAACTCCTTAGCATGAAATGTATGGAACTTCACAGCTTTGTTTGTTGGACTTCGTCACTTCTCCTGTTCTCTCACCCTAGCCTCCAGGCCCAGTGAAGGGGGTCAGAAGTTGTTGACACATGCCATGTGTTTCACACTTCCATGGCCTGGCACTCATGTCTGGCTGGCTGGGATACCCTTCCTCTTTTGTAGGTCTGGAAGGTCTCTACTTACATTTAAGGGCCAATCCAAATGTCTGTCTCCATCATGTGGGTTCTCATGATACACTTCCATTCTTTTTATTGTAGCACTTATTTTTCTCTATTTGTATATAATTTATATACATACATATATTTATATGTATACATATATAGTGTATGTGCATATACACACAAGTGTATGTATATTTAATTTATAGACCTTTACTCCCTTTTATTCATGAGGAGGTCTATGTCTTGAAGGTCTAGATAGGGCTTTATACATCCTTGTATGCATAGGACCCAGCACTGAGGCCTGGCACACAGGTCCCAGAATAAAGATGCTTGTGGCCGGGAGTGGTGGCTCATGCCTGTAATCCCAGCACTTTGGGAGGCCGAGGTGAGTGGATCACGAGGTGAGGAGTTGGAGACCAGCCTGGCCAACATGGTGAAACCCCGTCTCTACTAAAAATACAAAACTTAAACCTGGGTGTGGTGGTGGGTGCCTGTAATCCTAGCTACTTGGGAGGCTGAGGCTGGAGAATCATTTGAACCCAGGAGGTGGAGGTTGCAGTGAGCCAAGATCACACCATTGTACTCCAGCCTGGGCAACAGGGCAAGACTCCGTGTCAAAAAAAAAAAAAAAAAAAAAAAAAAAAGCTTGCTAATATAAACGTGATCATAAAGACAGCAATGATTATCATGAAATTTTAACTTGCTTACCAGAAAAAGTGCATGATCTAAAACTTGGCAAATGTGCTCTTCCGTGAAACAAGGGGGTGAAGATTGGAAAACTCGAGTTTCTTCAGATTCTGAATTAACTAAAATCATGTTTAAGTTGGAAAGACGGTGCCATCTAGTGGTGCATTTATTTTTCTTTCAAAATGACTGGTTTTAGCCATTCCTGTCTTATATAATCCTAGCAATTTAGAATAATGTCAGTAGTCATGGTCATGGCTGTTCTGCAGCCTTCAGCACATCATAGCTCTGTTATGAATTTAATATTTGGAGTTAGATACACACAGATACTCATTTAGAAATACAATGAAGATTACTCAGAAAAAAACAAATGTTTTCTAGTTCTGTGTTTGAGAGAAATCCAAGCACCCACTCTTTCAAAGGATGTTTCTAGAAGGCTACCACGGCTGGGAATTGTTCTGGGTGCTGGCGACACCACAGTAAAGAAGTCAGATAGAGTCTCTGTCTCCCCACCCATGGGACTTACATGCTTGTTGTGAAAGAGACCAAACAAAGCAAATAAACAATAAATAAGATCAGTTTTTATTATAATAGGAAAATAAAACAGGATGTTGCTGAGAGAGGGCAACATTCGCTAGCACGGGCTTCTCTGAGGAGGTGGCATGTGAGGTGAGGGCCCATGACAGGGAGTCCTTAGCTGTGCGGGTTCAGCTTCAGCTGAGGAAAGACGTCTCCCGGCAGCAAGAGCTGCAAGAGCAGGGCCATGGGCAGGAGTCCTCCTGGGATGAAGGAAGTGTAACCAGCAGTCAGGTGCAGGCGACCTGGGAAGCAGGCACAGGTCAGAGCAGCTGGGGCTTGGAGACTGTGGGAAGGAGCTGGAATTTTACTTTAGGTGCAACGGGGACCTGCTGGAGCATTTTCGTCAGAGCAGGAGCATCATCTCATTGGAGTTTGCAGACATGCAGGCAGTTCAGTGGAGAACACTATGGCTGCTCTGGAATTAGGTCTATTAAGAAGATGTTTCAGTGGGAACAGGTGAAGGACAATGGTGGTCACCTGGAGATGGAGCCCTCTGAGATATATTTTGAAGGTAGAATGGAGTGGATGTGGAGTGAAGAGAGAGAGAGGAATCAGAGATGACTGAAGTTGTAGGCTTGAAACATTGAGCTAAAGAAGCCTCAGGGAGAACAGTTTTGGGAGGGCTTGTGGAAGAGAGGAATCAAAGCACTTGTTTATTTATTTATTAGATATTTATTGAGTGCCTCTCATGTGCAGACACCTAAAAACTGGGAACATGGCAGTGAGCAGAACAGAAATCTGTGCATTCATGGAACTTGTATTCTCTTCAGCGGGAAAGACAATGAAATAAACAAGTTAGCCTGGGCAACATAACAAGACCACATCTCTAAAATTTTTCTTTTATTAGCTATGCATGGTGGCATGCACCTGTAGTCCCAGGTACTTAGGAGGCTGAGGTGGGAGGATCACTTGAGCCCAGAAGTTCAAGGCTGCAGTGAGCTATGAGTGCAGCACTGCACTCCAGCCTGGACAACAGAGTGAGACCTTGTCTCAAAAAAAAGAAAAAATAAAGTTAAATATGTAGTATATAGTAGAAGGTAATACTTGCTGTGGAGAAAAGTCAAGCAGGAAAGGAGATGGGAATGGGAATGGTAGGAGAGTTTACACAAGGAAGGCCTTATTGAGTTGGGGCTATCTTTTTTTTTTATTTTTTTAATTTTTTTTTTGAGAGAGTCTTGCTTCATCACTCAGGCTGGAGTGCAGTGGCACAAACTCAGCTCACTGTAACCTCTACCTCCTAGATTTAAGCGATTATCCTGCCTCAGTCTCCTGAGTAGCTGGGATTACAGGCGTGTACCACCACGCTGGCCAAGTTGGGGATATCTGAGACCTGAAGGAATGTAGGAAGACAAACGATGTGGATATACAGGGAAGAGCATTCCAGGCAAAGGCCATACCCAAGAAGCAGAAGCATGCCTGGTTTCACTCAAGAAGCAAAATGAACAAAATGGAGACAATAAGAAATTAGATCAGAAAGGTCAGGGGTGGCAGAGGAGGAGAGATGGCCATTGTGATGGCTTTGGCTGTTCTTTTGAGTGGATGGGAGGCAGTTAGGAGGGTTTCAGCAGAGCAGTGGACCTGGTCTGACTTACATTTTAACAGTATCCTCTTAAAGACATTTTGAGAATAGACTAAAGAGGAACAAGAGCAGAATCAGGGACTTCGTGGGAGGCTCAGTGATCATCTAGGCAAAAGATCAGAGCAGCTGAGGCCAGAGTGTTAGTAGGTGCAGTGGTTAAGGTAGCAGTGGGTGAACGGACTCTCATGACACATTCTTTTTAAAACCACAGATTACTTTCCCAAACAGGAAAAAAATGTTAGGCATCATACCAGGTCTTTACTGAAAGTCATAATATAATCAATCCAATTATAATTCTGTTCCTAAATTAAGACCACCTCAAAAAACATCAATGTAAAAATGTTTAATCGTGACCTATTGCAACTTCGCATCCAATTTAGTGTGAAAGATGCAACTTTTTTGTAAATAATGGAGAAGTAATGAATTGTTTTTCTTCAGTTACATTATGGGGTTAATGAAAATGCCAACTTGGCTGGAATGTTTTGTGGTTCCACCATACCTGCTCCTTTTATCTCTTCTGGTAACTTCCTTCTGGTTCAATTCGTCAGTGACTTAACATTAGAAAGGGAAGGATTTAATGCTACATACACCATCATGGACAGTGAGTAAATAGAAGCATTTTTATATGTTATGAAATAACACATGTATTCATGCACTGAAAAGAATGCCCTGCTTATTATATTGAAATTTCAATGTTAATTACTAAGCTCAATGTCAATTACTATCTAAACTCAATGTCAATTACTAAACACCATATTATTCACTCTATGTTTAATCTGTGGTACGAATCTGATACAATTTTTAGTCAAGGATATAAACTCCCAATTCTTAATGGAATGATAAAAATATAGCTCCCCTGGGGTAGGAGACAGAGAAGACAGAATTTTAAAGATTGCCTGAGATGAGACATGAATAAAATAGCTCCTGTGTTGCTTTTTCTTCCCAGTGCCTTGTGGTGGAACATACAATGCAACTTGGACCCCATAAAATATTTCATCACCCAATTCATCAGACCCAGAGGTCCCATTTTCCATCTGTACTTGGGTCTTTCACACTCCTCCACATCAGCAGGTCAAGCTAACTGTGTGAGCTTGTAAGACTGCATGCAGAATTACTTAGAGCTTCAGGACTTGCCACAGGTAACAATTATAGGATGAATGACAGTCGCATCTAGTGACCTTTTCACCAGCATTTGCAAAACACTTGAAATAATGAGGCCATGATTAAATAATTTTCTTAGTTACTTCCAGTTTAATGTGCTTTTCATCTGTACACAAAGCCCTCCAATCAGGTGTGTCAAGAAACTTGAACTTGGTCCTGTAGGTCCAGAGCTCTCGAAGCTTCACATGCCTAAGAATGCATTAAGATGCATCTTAAAAGTGCATCCTCCCTGGCCCACCCTCAGAGACTGAGTTATAACACCCATTTATCTGAATTTTTGACAAACATCTCTGGTGTTTTGGTGCCAATACCAGAGCTCCATGGACCATGCTTGCAGAAATACATATAGTTAGTAGGATTTATTTATAGGCTGAGTTGAAAGGGTCAATACAGAACACAAGAGAATCAGTGAAGAGGCCATTTGGCGCCAGTTTCAGAGGTCTATATTCATGGTAATGTAAGAGAGATAAAAACAAAAGGGCCGGGCGCGGTGGCTCATGCCGTAATCCTAGCACTTTGGGAGGCCGAGGCGGTTGGATTACCTGAGGTCAGGAGTTCAAGACTAGCCTGGCCAATGTGACGAAATCCTGTCTCTACTAAAAATACAAAAAATTAGCCCAGTTCAGTGGTGTGTGCCTATAAGCCCCGCTACTCGGGAGGCTGAGGCAGGAGAATTGCTTGAACCCGGGATGCAGAGGTTGCAGTGAGCCAAGATTGTGCCACTGCACTCCAGCCTGGGTGACAGACCAAGACTTCGTCTCAACAATGACAGCAACAAGAAAGAAAAGAAGGAAGGAAGGAAGGAAGGAAGGAAGGAAGGAAGGAAGGAAGGAAGGAAGGAGACAGAAAGAAAGAAAGAAAGAAAGAAAGAAAGAAAGAAAGAAAGAAAGAAAGAAAGAAAGAAAGAAAGAAAGAAAGAAAGAGAGAAAGTCATTTTGAGCTTTAAAAAATGCTGAGTCTAAATTTCCTCTGGAATAAGATGTTGAAGAGATAGTTGGACACAAAGTGGGATGTTGACCAAAGGCCCAAAGATTTTTGTGCATCATCATTATCATGATAGGTAATTGAAATAATGAGAAGAATGAGATTATCCAGGGAAAATATGTAAAGGGAGAGGCCATGAACTGTGGATGGATACCAGGGAGAACATGTGAGAATACCTGGATTGTCTTTCTGTAGTTGGGGGAGGAACTAACCCTCACCAGTTCATTCCAAGAATGTCATGTTCAAGCCCCATGTGCTGGAATAGTGGAGTCCCATTTGTTGTCTTCTGAGTTTTCAGGGTCGTCTTCATTATAAATCTGGGGTCCCCTGCTTCTCACATGGTCTTGCTGGGGAGAGAAAAGTCCCGTTTGTCTGACTCCAATGTGGAGAGTTAGAAGATGTGCTGGCAGCTGAATAGGCCCTGGACTTGCTCAGTTTTGTGCAAGGCATAGACACTGAGATGAGCTCCCAAGCTCTCAAGGTGGACAAGATGCTAGATTATCATCATTCTGTTGGTAATGGTTTTCAGGACAAAATCCCCATTACCCAGCGGTACCCTTACTGGAAGGATTTAGAGCCAAGTGGAACAAGGCCCTTTGGATGAAAGCTCTTTCAATTTGCCACTGCTTCATGAAGCTAAGACAATGGGGATCACGGTGGACCACTCCACAGGGCACCGAGTGCCACTTACAGAGCACTGGGTACCAGCTGGAACATAACAGCAGCTGGAGTGGCCGCAAGTAAGACCCAGTGTTTGTCATGACTGAATAATGTTTTCAACTGAATGAATACAGGAAACAATCAAGGGTTTCAGACTGGGTAGGTTGGGAGGAAAGACAAACATTGATGGATGAGCTAGGAGAAACTGGCATTCTCAGAGTATCCAAGAATAGACAAAGCAGGTCTAATTGGAAGATCATGAAAGAATGATGTGTAGGGCTGTTATAGAGGATGTACAGTAGCTAACTGGCATTGGAGATGAACAGAGACACAGAGATGGAAGTCACTGGTGTTAAGAAATACAAAGTGAGGGTGTTTAATGGCTTGTCTGTAAAAACACTGAAACCTCTAAGGGTCCAGAAAGGAAATCAGGGGCAGGAGACTACTATGAGCTGAGTCACCTCAAGTCTTTCATAAATGCAGGGAAGTAACCGGGAGAAAAGTAAGTGAGAGTGATGACAATGGCGAGAATATATTTGGCTAGACGTAGAGACCCTCAAAGGTGAACCAGCTTTGAGGCGAGGATGGAAGCTGCAGTGAGGAACGTGGAGCATCCCTCCCTTCCCCCTAGGCTGGCCCCCCACCCTTCCTACTCAATGAACTGTGGAGCATGGGAAAAGAATGACCTCTACCAGGAGGCTGGTGGAGAACCAGGTTTTGCTAAGGCTACAAAGTGGAAAGGTGGGGGATGTGTACAGAGAATGATTGACAGTGCAGTTAAAGTTCACAAGATACAGTAAAGTTAGACAAGGACCAAGAGCAGGAGACAGTGGGGAGGAGGAGTGGAAGTCCCAAGCACTAAGAGGAGTTTGCAAGCAGAGGTGGGTGGGGTCTTTCAGTAGGTTCTGAAGGACTGCAAATATTAGAGACATACTTGAGACAGGGAGGCTGCAAATACCCTGACTTTGGTACAACTTGTTTTTATGCAAGAACTGATGGGCATTCAACTGCATTTACTCCAGGCTTTTGAGAGGTAATGAGGGCTGCCCAAGTGTTACAAAGGGGAACTGGGACCTCATTACAGGCCCTGGCTGGCTTGGGGATGTACAGTGGAACCAAAGGCTCTGATTAGTTTTGCTAAGGGGTAGCAAGGGCTGGATCAGGGCAATGATGGTTGTTAGTCTCATTGAGCTTAGGAATGGCAAAAGCCCCAGGAGGAGAAATCCAGTGAGCTCTCAAACAGCCTGGTGGCACTCAGAGCAATGGCACAGGCCTCAGCTAGGAAGTCGCATGAGAGGGGAGGGGTCTTGTTTTCAGCAGGGAAGTGTCTGTGGTTTCAGCAGAAACTTTGCCTCCCCTCCGCACTCTCCTCTGGGAAGGTGCGCTTGTGTCAGTTCCAAGGCCAACGTGAGTCTTCTTGCAGAGCACTTCCAACAACAGAGCTGATTTCCATGGTTAAATATTTAAACCATACTTTTACATGCAGTTTAATTTCTGTTATGCTGTTCTCTTCTAAAATAAATCTAACATGATTTGGCTTCCATTTCATTTCAGGGTCATGGAAATTCAAGAATTCAGTTGTGTGGCAGAAATGCTTCAGCTGTGCCAGTGTTTTATTCTTCTATGAGTACTGCAATTGTCATTTTAAATCTAGAGTCTTAAACAGAAATTCTAGAATGAGTTTCACCTATCAGATAGCAGGTGAGTCCTGGAACTTCATCATTTATTCAGAAAAGCTGCCATCATTACAATTATTCCTAGAATAGTTGCAATTATTTCTAGAATTGACTCCTGTGAGTAAATTAGGATTTGTTAACAAAAACCATACCTATCTCTTAACTAGAACAAAGGCCCAATTTAGCAAATTACTAAAGCTGGTTTTTAAAGAGGTAAAGAGAATACAACACTAACCAAGATGCTTAGAATGCTAGCATTTTCTTCAACGTCTATGTAGTTGATTTTAAAAATATACCAGTTATTTTGTTAATTTATCCACTTAACCACACTGAATATACATACTTATTTACAAGAAATATATGTATATTTACAAGAGCTTTATCAAAATATAATTCTCATATGATACAATTTACCCATTTGAAGTTTATATTTCAGAGACTTTTAATATTTTCACAAAATTGAAAATCTTAGAAAATTATTTTTGTAAAAATCAAAAAGCCTTGCCCAGTCGCCTCCCCGTCTGGGAAGCGAGGAGGACCTCTGCCCGGCCGCTGTGCAGCCTTCCAAGTGTGAAGTGACAGCCTTATCTGTGATCTTTTCTGTCTTCCCCAAGTTTGCATTTTCGACATTAAAGTTTACTTTTTAATTTAAAAAAAAAATCAAAAAGCCTTGAAAGAGTTACCTGATTATTATCACTGAGAAGTTTATTTTCACAGAACACTTTATTTAATATTTATTTTGAATTAATTCAAATGAAAGCTGCCTTTGGTTAAACAAACAAAAGTACTTTTGATATTTATTTTACCAAAAAAAAAAAAAAAAGGTAAAGAACGATTTCCCACAAATAAGTCACCAATGGATTTAAAATCCTTGTGCAAAACTCTGTCTTGGAGGTAGTGTTCTTGTCCTAAAAGAGAGTCTGAATGCTAGCCGCTTCCACCTCAATGTGATCAGAAAAGTTCAAAGGATCCTCGAGTATTCCTCTTTAAAGGAGAAATCTCCTATGTCATGCTTCCCGTAGGGGTGTTTGTGTGAACAGCCGCTGCATTGCATCTGTGTGTGCTGCTTGAAATTCACTTCACTGCTCAGGATCTCAATCATCTCAAAGGTAAACAAAGAAGCTGGATTACTTTTTTCTAAAGTTTGTTCATATGCAATGATCTTTTTGAATTATTCCTGTGAAGTTGAAAGAGCACTGAATATTGGAATGCATACATTAATTATGCATATTTTTCCTCTAAGATTGCAACAGAGACTATCACAAGGCTTTTGGCAACCTGAGGAGTCCTGGATGGCCAGATAACTATGACAATGACATGGATTGCACCATTACTCTCACAGCCCCCCCAGAACCACACCATTTCCCTCTTTTTTCATTTGTTTGGCATTAAGAACTCAATTGAATGCAGAAACGATTTCTTGGAGGTAATACACATTTGAATATCATTTAAATGAATTATTTAAAAGATGATGGATCACTTAAGATTTTACACCTTTTCTCTAGTGCTGCTAATACTCTATGATTCTTATTTGTTTCATTAATTTGTTCATTACCTTTTAATTCCCTAAACATTTACAGAGCACCAGTCCAAACACTGGAAATTGGGAACCTTAGGGCCCTCGGAAGACTCCTAATCTGGTGGGAAGGACAGATGGGGTATAGCCACTTACAGCACAATGTGGAAAGGACTAACTGAGTCCAGCAGGGGTAGGGGTTCCTAACTCAGTCTGGGAACTAGACGGCTTCTTTAAGAGGGCAATATGTAAGTTGAGACCTAAAAGGATCAGAAGAAAGTTTAAGAACAATATGCTGATTCTGTAAAATGAAACTGAATGATACTAAATAGCTCACCTGATTTCCCTGACACCTACGGTAAGTTTGGGGCATCATCAACATCCTCTAAAGACAAGTGTTTCCTTGAATAAGTGCTCCCTGGTCGCAGGAGGTGTGGTCTGTCCTTTCTCCACTGCAACTCTAGGGCTCTAATTTGGACACAGAAGTGACTTTGCTGTTTGCCCACCCTCCACCCATCCACCTTCCACTCCCACCCCAGGACACAGTGAGAGAGAAGCCCTCCTTGAGCCTGGAGCAGGCAGAGCCATGCCCCTTGTGGGACTGAACCTTTGGAGTCCTCCAGAGCCCCCGATGAGCTCCCTCTGTGCTCTTTCTGCCCCATCACCTGCATTGGGAATGTGAGATGGAACATGAATATCATCGCTCATAGGCAGAAGATGGTCTGAATAAGCCTCATCTGATGCAGACCCAGTGTGTGGAACTCAGCACCTGCATTTTGCCAGAAAAACCCCAGAGCTCATGGGGTTGTGACCTTTGCAAGCCCTGTTGAAAATGCATTCATCCTTAGGAAATAAACTCAGGTGGAACCTAAGACCCAAAAGGATAAGGATGCTGAGTTCCTCTGAGAGTGGAATTTAAATCTAAACCTCATCCTGATGCTCTCTAAATTGGCTTTGTTTCACCATACAAGAGACTTCAGTAAGGTTTCCAAAAAGTTTGCTTGTTCTGCTACACCTGATCTGGAGTTGTATTTTTTATTATGTTTTTTCTCGCTGCCTCTTTGATCAGGTCTTCATTCAAAATAAGCTGCCCAAGATGATTTGATCTTTGTAGCATATGTAATTGTACCAGTGTATGCAGCAGGCGCCTTTCCTTCTGTGGGAGGATTCTTTCCAGTGGGCTTCTGTTCAGCTGCTAGTTTCTTGGTAGCTGCAGCTTTTGTTTCCAACAAAACATATTTTCTCGCCTGCAACCCACCTCATCTGATTTGGCTTCTAGAGCTGCTGTCACCTTCTGCCCAGCCTGGTGAAGAAGGGTGTTCCAGCACATGGTCTTTGCCTATGGGTTTAGCTTCAGCATGATTCCTGATGCAGAGTTTTATCATCCTGGAAAGCTCTCCCCTTTGGAATTCATCTAAATCCTTTATTAATCAATAGCCTTAACATGTAGTGCCATAAATAATACTCAGAGTAAGCTCATGCCTTTTCTAAAAGAATATTCACATGATAGGAAACCAAAAGATGTATGTAGCAGGGAGGAAACGAAAAGACAAACACAGTATTCTTTGTGCCAGTCAAGTTATTCAACTTAGACCTATGTACCTCTGTCACCATGGAGATTCATATATTTATATGAAGCATAAAGCAGAAAGAATGAGGGGAGTGGGATCTGGAGGAAAGATGGAATAATCCCGTTAGGTTGGAGTCACAGTTCAACTAACTCTTAACTCACTCCAGCTTGAATGGACCATTATTGATCAGAGTCAACATTTGCCATTTGCCTGATAGATGCTGAGAAGCAAAGCTTTGCTTTCCAGCCATGGAGAGTGAGAACCATTCCTCCTCGCTGTCCTTCCTTACTCCATAGAATGGATCTGAAACTTCCTGTCCCCTAAGCAAAGAAAGGAAACCACAGCTTAGGCCTGTAAAATGCAGCTATGTCTGGCTCTCAGTGGGAAGACTGTGGGCATAGTTTCTTGGCAGCTGGACCAGGAAGCCTCAGCATTCCATTCTTGTGAACTGCAGTGGGAACGGAAATGTCTGACTGAGGATTCTGTGTTACTACCAAGCGAGGGCCGAGCTCTAGACCATGCCTGGAATCTGCGATTGTTTTCATACCTTCACCTCCCCTTTCAGGATCCTCTGATGTCCCAGGGATGCCTGCTGCTCTCGGTGGCCCCATTCCTCCTAGGAGAGGAAAGTGAATAAGACAAGTTATCGGCAGTGTCAGTGGAAATTAGTATCTTGCTGCTCCTCTCAGAGCAACACCATTTTAAAAGAGGACCCCTAGGTGAAAACACCCAAACTCAAGAGTATAGTGCTGGCAGGTCTTAAATATGGCAGTCCTGCCATCTACTAGTGGATAACTGGCTACTCTGTCATGGCAACTCTACTTTGTTTAAACACTAGCAGAATAATCCCTGAAGCACTAGAAAGGCATTATTCTCTCCCATGGGCTACTACATAGACCTAAAAGGAATCTCCCCTGATCAACACAGCCCAGCAAGATTAGACTGTCTTAATTCTGTGACTTAAGATACCAGCAATTAACCAAATTTTAAACCATGGAATTACAAATAGAAGACAGGAACTTCCAATAAACCAATACATAGATCAGTAAAATCAGCATTTCTACGTGTCAGGCTGGTTCCGACATACATTGCCTATGTAACGTTTCCTTAAGAAGCGTCGAGAGCCCTTCTGGAAGCAGGGCTGGTTGTGAATGCAGGGTAGGAGCCAGGCTGGGGGACAGAAAGTGGTTGAATTCACAGTGTGGTTCTCTCTCCTCCCAAAACACCAACTCATTTTCTGTTTTTATATGTCTCTACTCAAAAATGAGGAGTTGAAACAAAAAAGCAACAAGGTCTCGGAATGTGTTTTTAAAACACATTTAATAACAGTCAAAAGTTGTATAGATTTATAATTCTGTCCTTCACCCATGCAGAAATTCCTTTTGTTCTGAACTTTATTATACTTTGCATTGTATTTTTTTCATAGCCCCTTTACAGCCAAGTAATTATCAATGGGAAACCTGTGTGTGCGTGCGCGTGCGCGCGCACACACACACACACACACACACACAATGAAAAACGTATAATAGTTGACTGGAAACAGGGCAGGCAACATTGTCCCCACCCATCCCCACCCTTTAAAAATTCACTTTACCTACATTCTTCCAAATGTTTCCTCAAAAGCAAAGGTTGCAGGATCGTAGCACAAACTATTGTATAAAAAAGCAGTCTGATGTTTTAATTGCTGTAGGTTAACAGATATTCCTGAATCCAAATACAAATGTTTTTTGATCTACACATGGAACATTTTTCACCTTTGCAAGTGAAGGTGACTTCTGCATGTATTTTCAGAAAACCCTTCATTCTTAGGTATATAAGAAGACAAAGCTTTTCCGAAAGTGTCATCATTCAAACTGTCTCACATTGTAATGTATATACATTGGAGAAGAAAGTGTAAGTTTAATAATGAATGACTCCTTCCTAAGGGTGAGAAATGGAAGTAACAGCAATTCACCATTACTGGGCAAGTGCTGTGGAACTCTGCTGCCAAACCCCGTCTTCTCTTAAAATAATGAACTATACCTACAATTTAAGAGTGATAGTGTAATTTTCAATCGTGGATATGAAATCATCTGGACCTCATCACCCACTGGTAAGACATTTATCTGCATTTTGTACGGGAAAGCAATGTAGGTGAGAAAAACATAAGGTGTCTAATAGAAAAAGGCAAAGTAACCTTGTATTTTTAGCTACCTGTGTACCTGGTTAATTCATGTTAAGAATAGAGATTTTTAACAATGAAGGTACACATTACTTTGTTGTTGTTGTTGTTGAGATGGAGTTTCGCTCTGTCACCCAGGCTGGAGTGCAGTGGCACGATGTTAGCTCACTGCAAACTCCGCCTCCTGGGTTCAAGTGATTCTCCCACCTCAGCCTCCCGAGTAGCTGAGATTACAGGCGCACGCCACCACGCCCAGCTGATTTTCATATTTTTAGTAGAGATAGGATTCTGCCATGTTGGCCAGGCTGGTCTTGAGCTCCTGACCTCAAATGATGCACCCATGTTGGCCTCCCAAAGTGCTGGGATTACAGGCATGAGCCACCGCACCTGGCCAGATTAATTTAAATTCTACATTTATTCATTACTTCCGTTTATAAAAGAATACATAATCATATATGAAGCATATATAAGGTATGAAGATTTAAAAATCTTCTTTCATAAATTCAATTTTGTTAGACTTTTTGGCTTTTGGTTTCACCATCAAGGAAGTTCTTTGAGAATTTAAGGAACAATATTTACCAGAAATCCAACTGATGAACACATTCTGGCATATATATGAGTGGTTGTGCTTCTCGCAGGCCCTGACATTTGTTGGCAGTCCTGGAGAGAAATTGCTTTTTTAACGTAGTAAGTATCTTCTCACATTTTTGGTTGGCCACTTATCAAACAGCTAAAGAAAATTTAAGTCATGTCAATACATTTAATGCAAGAGAGGAGGAACACCTTTATGAAATGTCCTGAAATGCCAAAATACCTTCAAAATAAAAAAGATAAACAGAAATCACTTTAAATATCTTAAGAAAATGGTTCTATTAAGATAATCACGGGTAATGGAATCTTGGCACCCAAAGGAAGATACAGATGACTTCCAATGCTGAAATTTTATCAGCCTTACCAGGAAATAAAACACCACCATTAGGCTGGGCGTGGTGTTGCACACTTGTAATCCCTGGGAGGCCAAGGTGGGTGGATCACCTGAGGTCAGGAGTTCCAGACCAGCTTGGCCCACATGGTGAAACCCTGTCTCCACTAAAAATACAAAATTAACTAGGCACGGTGGCGCATGCCTGTAATCCCAGCTACTCGGGAGGCTGAGACTAGAGAATCACTTGAACCTGGGAGACAGAGGCTATAATAAGCCGAGATCACACCACTGCACTCCAGCCTGGGCGACAGAGCAAGACTCCGTCTCAAAAAAAAAAAAAAAAAAAAAAACCCACCAAGATTAATGAGTTGCCCAAAGTGCTCCGCTAGACTGAGGTGGAGGTGGGACTAGACCTCGGTGGTCAGAGGCCCAGCCAGGTGCTCTGTAACTATGCCAGCTTCTTCCTGTCCTGGAGGCGATCTGGATCTCCACAGATATGTAGTCTATATGTAGTCTAAATCATGACAGCCTTCATATACAGATTAACAAATTGAACAAACTAACACCAAAACTGGAAGTAGTCGACCTTAAGTATGTCCATTATTAGGCTGGTAAAGTCACTTTTATAATGAAGTCATTCCTGCCACCACCTACAGTAACACACTCCCTTTGGTTTAGCGCTGAATTTTACCTCTAATTTTACTTCACTCACATCATTAGCATCAACTCAGGGCATGCAAACATCTCTGCCCCATCGAAAGCACAGAGACAACAACTTGATTTTCTCCCACAGTTACTTTATCAAGTTTTTTTTTTTCCCCCCATTCTGCTCTCAACCCCCAATTTTCAAAGTACAGTCCTGGAGGAACTTGTCCCTGGGTCATGATATGCAGTCAAAGGCATGTGTGTTGAGGATGGAAGAGGTGGAGGGCGATGGGAAGAGAGGGGAAGGGAGGAGAATGGGTGTAGCCCAATGAAGAGGAACAGGAAAAGGGGTTTCTGCCTCCATTATTCTTGCAAAGAGTCTCAGCACCTTAAGAAAATAAAGTCTTATTACCTAACAAGCCAGACTGAATGGGGGTTTATACATTGTTGAATCAAACTTCCTGTCCTGTTTTCCTTGCAGGATGTGCAAGGAAATGTGTGTCTTTATGGACACAGAGGCTCATTCACCAGCCCCGGCTATCCAGGCATGTATCCAAACAACAAGCACTGCGAGTGAGCCCTGTTAGCTCCTGCTGGAAGGCTTCTCACCGTCAACTTTTACTTCATTAGCATTGACGATCCAGGAGACCGTGTCCAGAACAATCTCACACTACGATGGGCCCAATGTCTCCATCCTATGGACCATACTGCAGAGGCTTGAGTAGAACAAACATTTTATATTCCCATTTGTTATTTTTAGACAATGAGAGTCACTTAATGTAGACTTTTTTTTTTTTTTTTTTTTGAGACAATGTGTCGCTCTTGTCACTCAGGCTGGAGTGCAGGGGTGCAATCTCAGCTCACTGCAACCTCCGCCTCCCGGGTTCAAGCAATTATCCTGCCTCAGCCTTGTGAGTAGCTGGGATTACAGGCGCCTGCCATCATGCCCGGCTAATGTTTGTACTTTTAGTAGAGACGGAGTTTCGCTATGTTGGCCAGGCTGGCCTTGAACTCCTGACCTCAGGTGATCCTCCCACCTCATCTTCCCAAAGTGTTGGGATTACAGGCGTGCGCCACCGCGTCCGGCCTAGTGTAGGCTTTTAAAGGCAGACACATGCAGAGTACAAAGCACAGCCTTTTAACAGATTGAGCAGTTTTCCGACTTGCCTTTCTATTCTTGGAGCATGAGTGCCATCTGGTGGGCATTGCATTAAATTACTATTAATAGTTACCAAAATCAGCTCTGCGTCAGAATCACCTGTGGAGTTACTTACATTAGACTTCCAGTTCCCACAGAAACCTATTGAATCAAGATTTCCCGGGGAGGAGCCACAGCATGCTGTTTTTAAAAAGCTCCCTCTGTGACATCAGTGCACTGCCTCGAGTTGAATACCCATGTTTATTTCTGCATAAATAAAAGCATAGAAAATTTGGACACGTGACTCTATTTTATCTACTTCTTGCTGAAAATTGCAGGAATTCTTTGAAGAAATGATGACTGATAGTTTGTTTTTGTAAAGTTCTGATATCTTCGCTCAACAACTCAGAGTCTGATGTTGATTCAATATTGCAGGCATCTGTGCTTATGGTCCTCTCATTTTATGTGCAAGTAGATACTTAGAGTATGGGCTCACACCTGTAATCCCAACACTTGGGGAGGCCCAGGCAGTTGGATCACTTGAGGTCAGGAATTCGAGATAAGCCTGGCCAACACAGGGAAACCCCATCTCTACTAAAAGGACAAAAATTAGCCAGCATAGTGGCACACGCCTATAATCCCAGCCGCTTGAGAGGTTGAGGCAGGAGAATCGCTTGAGCCTGGAAGGTGGAGGTTGTAGTGACCCGAGATTGCGACCCTGCACTCCACCCTGGGTGACAGAGCCAGACTCTGTCTCAAAAAACAAAGTCAAAGAATAAAAAATTATGTACTGTGGCAACATTAAAAAAAAAACAAAAACAAAACAAGTGAGTAAGTAAGGGAAAAGTGGCTGTTGGCAAGTGGGTATCTGTTTCTAATTTTTCTGCTCTTTAATCACTTAGGCTTTGTAATCAAACTAGACAGAGAATTATATCAGCTGGAAATCTAGATAGTTTTTAAAATATATGATTTATAAAATTGATAAATGCTATTTTCAGAAGTATCAGAAAATAGACTAATTTTTCTAACACCCTGGCATTCTCATATATTCTTAACACCTTTCTTTGAATATATTTGCATATATTTTACATGCATATTTTTTACTGTTTGATGGTGTGTTTTTTCCGCTTACCAACATATCATTAATATCTTATATTAATAAAAACATTGGTGCATCATATTTAATTTTTGGAGAGTATTTCATTGCATAAGTGCAGCCTAATTTATTTAACGAAGCCCCTCTAAGTGGACATTTAGTTCTCTCTAACTTTTCACAACTACAGACGACACTTAATAAACTTTTTGGTAGTGATATCTTTATACACAGAGTTACATTACTTGGTGAGAAATGGTGATCACAGGACCAGCAGATACTGTATCACCGGGATGCATAGAAGACCCACAGAGACCCCAGTAAATGTGCCACACATCAGATTTAGAAGCTAACCAGCTCTGAGACATTGAATTGAAATTTACAAACATTTCAAAAGGGAGGAAAAGAGATGATTTTAACAATATCATGACTTTATATCGATAGGTTTTTTTTTTTTTTTTGTGGGTATGGTTTTCAGTGGCTTGCAAACATACAACCCCATTTGATCCCCACAATGACAATCCCATAAGGTGGAAAGAACAAGTATATCCTGGACTTTGCAGATAAAAGAAAACTGAGTCACTGAGAGAAGTGATTGCCATTTAATCCAATGCCACATTAAGTTGTAATACACAGCAAGATACATCAATTTTTTAAACCGTTGGTATTTTAAACGTATCACAGTATTTTCCCAGTTTTACATTTTCTTTTATAAATGTGGATATAATTTCATGTCTAATTGTTTTTTTCCTTAAAAGTACACTGATTTCTTTAACACTTTCTAAATGTTAAACATAAATTAAAAAATGTAAAACATAAGTATAAAACATAAAGTCAATTTACCTAGAGGTAGCTCTTATTTTGCTAATATTTACAAACTTACAACTTTTTGTAAGTATGTAACTTTTTGTAAGTTGTAATATTTTGCTAATATTTACATACCTAAAACTTTTACATTTTACATACATACATATTTACATGCATACATATTTACATACATATTTACATGCATATTCACATACAAAAGTCATATTTTATGTTATGGTAAATAATATATGGAAAAAATATGGTAATATATGGTAAATAATATATGGAAAAAAAGTCGTATTTTATGTTATGATATTTTATGTTATGGTAAATACCATTGTTCACAGGGAAATCCTGTATCCCTTGCAACTACAGAATATGAACATCAAGCAAATGAAAGAATAATGGGAAAAACATGGAGAATCAAAGGACATTCTAAAACTTCTGTTAACTGTCTATACTAGTTTGTCAATGGAAAAGAAGTTGTTGAAATTTGGAAGCAGATTACAATGAAAGTAAAATGTAGATGCGCATAGGAATAAAAATATTGTATATACCTTGATATATCTCTTACAGAGAAAAATCTACACTCACTTGAAAAAGTGAGTATCTTGGAAATAAGTCTGTGTTTTGATGACTTGGGGTGGGGCTGAGGCAGGAAAACCCAGTAATGTAAGCATCATGAGAGCAGGGCTTTTTGCTTGTTTTGCTCATTTTTTAATATCCCTAGTACTAAAAACAATACCTGCAGTGTGGCAGTGCCTTGATCAATATTTGCCAAATGAATGAACAGAAAGTGAGAGAAAACGGGGACCCATCTATTCCCCCCAACACATACACAAACACACACTGTTCCACAGAAGTATATGAAAATAAATCCCAAGAGGAAACTGTAAACATTGAGGATGAAAATAGTATACTTTACTTAGTGAGATCATTTCACTTACATATGTTTCTTTAAGAAAAATTAAATTTGCAGTAAGAACTTGAAAAGAAGTTCAAATTTTTCGATAACACTTTTATTGAGATATAATTTACATACTATACATTTATATACATACAATTTACGTACCATACAATTCACCTTCTTAAAGTATACAATTCAATGGTTTTTAGTAGATTCACAGAGTTGTGTGGCCTTTATCAGCACAGCCAGTTACGGGACACTTTCATTACCCCCAAAAGAAACCCCGTACCCATTAGCAGTCCTTCCCCCTTTTCCCTCAACTTCTCACGCCCGGAAATATTTCTTTGTAAAGCATTTGCATTCATTCTTTGCAAAGTTACTTCAAGAAATATATGCAGGTTCACCGTAAATTCTATAAAATTTCTTTATGTGGTACTTTGTTACTAGGCTAACATTTCTAGAAAAAGGTCCAAATATGTGAAGTATATAATTTGGTACTTTTTTTTTTTCAATTTTAGGACACCAGCATAGCTCCCTTTGTGGCTTCTTCAAATCAGGTCTTCGTAAAATTTCATGCTGATTGTGCACGGCGTCCATCCACATTCCTATTAACTTGGGACAGCTAAGTGGGTAACTCAGCACGTTCACTCAGCACTTTCCTTCTACAGCATGCTGGACAGGACTTCGTCATCTTTATACACGACCCCTGCCAATGCCATGGAGAATAAGCTGAACTTTTATGGTTTTCACCAAACCATGGATAGAATCAATATTTGTAGGCGGGGCACAGTGGCTCATGCCTGTAATCTCAGCACTCTGGGAGGCTGAGGCGGATGGATCATCTGAAGTCAGGAGTTTGAGACCATCCTGGCCAACATGGCGAAACCCCATCTCTACTAAAAATACAAAAATTATCCGTGTGTGGTGGTGGGGGCCTGTAATCCCAGCTACTTGAGAGGATGAACCAGAAGAATTGCTTGAACCTGGGAGGTGGAGGTTGCAGTGAGCCAAGATCACACCACTGCACTCCAGCCTGGGTGACAGAGCAAGACTCCATCTCAAAAAGAAAAAAGAATCAATATTTGTACATTTTCTTGAGCATAGAATATACTTTCTTTAGTCTTGAGTGCGCATTTCATTCTAGTATTTTGAGCTGAAATTTAAAAAAAAATCTTGGAAAGACTTGGAAATGATTATGGCATATGTGATGTACATTTTCCAAATTTAATAATAATAGCCAGGGGCAGTGGCTCATACCTGTAATCCCAGCACTTTGGGAAGCTGTGGTGGGAGGATTGCTTGAACCTAGGAGTTCAAGATCAGCCTGGGCAACCCAAAGTGAGACCTCATTTCTACAAAAAATACAAAAATTAGCCAGGTATGGTGTCATGGACCTGTGGTTCCAGCTACACAGGAGGCTGAAGCAGGAGGATCACTTGAGCCCAGTAGGTTAAGGCTGCAGTGAAACCCTGTGAACCACTGTATTCCAGCCTGGGCGACAGACTGAGACCCTGTCTCAAAAACAACAACAACAACAAGAACAAAAGTTAATGATAATATAAAAGAATACATTTCACATGAATGTTCAATTAGGTGTAATAAATATTATTGAATTGTACACAATTATGCTGCATTAATTTTTGACTTAAAACTCTGTCTTTCACTATGGGGCATATATACAATTTCAAGTTTAATTTTTACATTTTGGAAAAGAATTTAATATACATATGAATCTTCCAGAGAATCAATTCTGGAGCCAAGCTGCTTGAGTTTGAATTTTAATTTTACTAGTTAAGTGCTTACTTAATCTCTCTGTGCTCAGTTTCTTCATTTGTATGAGGGGATTATTGTACCTGTCCCACAGGGTTGCAATAATTATGTATATATGTGTAAAGACTCAGAACAATACCTGGAAAATATTAAGTAATCAATCAGTAAATGCTAGCTTCTATGTCAATTTGTAGTAGTATTTGTAGTAGTAGACTCACCTCCCTAACATACCGATGCATCTGCTTTTCCCATACTCCTCCAAAGCTAGGCCCAAGTCTCACTTATGTTTACCTTTTGCCATGCCCCTAAGTCAATCTGAGCTTCTCCAAAGACCTTGCCGTGACTACAGAGAAATTTGCTGTAACCTCTGATTCTCTATTTCCCTCCCATTTGCCTCAAACTTCTGGTTCTCCTGGCCATGCTGAACCTTTTCTCCATTTATCCCCAGGACCCTGTGTGCCCCTGGTTATTTAATCTCTCTGAGTATTCTCCACTCTCTTATAAAATGGTGGCCCTCTTCATACAGCTCCACTAGGCAGTGCCCCAGTGGGAACCAAGTGTGGGGCCTCCAACCCCACATTTCCCTGCTACACTGCCCTAGTAGAGGTTCTCTGTGAGGATTGTGCCCCTGCAGAAGGTTTCTTCCTGGAAACTCGGGCTTTCCCATACCGCCTCTGAAATCTAGGTAGAGGCTGCCAAGAATCTACCACTGTTGTACTCTGTGTGCCTGCAGGTTTAATACCATGTGGAAGCTGCCAAGGCTTATGGCTCTCATTCTCCAAAGTAGCAGCCCAAGCTGTACCTGGGCCCCTTTGAGGCACAGCTGGAGCTGGAGTGACCAGGATGTGGGAAGCAGTGTCTTGAGGCTGTGCAGGGAAGCAGGGCACAGGGCCTGGCCCATGAAATCATTCTTTCCTCCTAGGCCTCTGGGCCTGTGATGGGAGAGGTTTCAGCACAGGTTTCTGAAATGGTTTGGGGCCTTTTCTCAATTATCTTGGATATTAGCACTTGATTCCCTTTTAGTTATGCAAATATCTCTAGCAAGTGGATGCTCCACAGGCTGCTTGAATTCCTCTCCTGAAAAAGCTTTTTCTTTCTCTGCCATATGGCCAGGCTGTAAATATTCCAAAATTTTACACTCTACTTTCCTTTTTAATGTATGTTCCAACTTGAAGTAATTTCTTTGCTCCCACATCTGAGCATGTGCTATTAGAAGCAGCCAGGCCAAATCTTGAACATTTTGCTGCTTAGAAATGTTTTCCTCCAGATATCCCAGGTTGCCACTCTTTAGTTCAAACTTCCACAAATTCCTAGGGCATGGACAGAATGCAGCCAAGCTCTTTGCTAATGCATAATATGTGTCGCCTTTGCTCCAGTTCCCACTAAGTTCCTCATTACCATCCAAGAGCTTGGCAGCCTGGACTTCATTATCCATATCACTATCAGATTTTTAGTCCCACCTTTTAACCAGTCTGTAAGAAGTTCCAAATTTTCCCTTATTTTTCTGTCTTCTGAGCCCTCCAAACTCTTTCAAATTCTCTACCCATTACCTTGTTCCAAAGTCAGTTCCACATTTTCAGTTATCTTTATAACAAAACCCCACTCCTGGTATGAATTTTCTGTATTAGATCATTCTTGCATCGCTATAAAGAAATACCTGAGACTGGGTAATTTATAAGGAAAAGAGGTTTAATCTGCTCACAATTCTGTAGGCTTTATAGGAAACATGGTGCTGACATCTGCTTGGCTTCTGGGGAGGCCTCAGGAAGCTTACACTCATGGAAGAAGGTGAAGGGGAAATAGCATGTCACATAGTGAAAGCAGGAGCAAGACAGCAAGAGTAGGGGGCAGGTGCCACACACTTTTAAGTAACCAGATCTCATATGAACTCAGAGTGAGAGCTCACTTATCACCAAGGGGATGGCCCAAACCATTCATGGGGGATCCACCCTCATGATCTAAACACCCCCCACCAGACCCACCTCCAACATTGGGTATTACAACTCAACATGAGATTTGGGCAGGGATAAATATCCAAACTATATTATATATTTACTCTCAAGAATACAAGGTTTCCGTAAGCAGCACCATTGCCTATTCCTTCACACAATATATTAAGTTATAAATAAACAATATAGTTTGCTATTTAACAACAAGTAGAAAGTTCAATAGCACATCCTTATCTCCAGTGCTGCCAGACATGTAACTCAGTGAAGTAGTTATTAGCTTCCTTTTAATAAGAAAATCCAATGTTTTTATAAAGTTTGTCACTGCCTCTAGAAAAGCAGAAGCCTTTACAAGTAAATTT
This sequence comes from Macaca fascicularis, assembly GCF_037993035.2. Taxonomy (NCBI): domain Eukaryota; kingdom Metazoa; phylum Chordata; class Mammalia; order Primates; family Cercopithecidae; genus Macaca; species Macaca fascicularis. Next base: position 54,896,020 of record NC_088383.1, on the reverse strand, counting down.
GCTTTATGTTAATTATGCAAAATCAAGTTATTAAGAACATGAGACCAAGTGAATGAAACAAGCTGTGGAATATATTACTTCATCTTACTCTAATACTCAAATGTCAGAGAAATTATTCCTGGACAGAGTATGGAGCCACATAAAGAAAATACTCTCACCTTAAAACTTCAGCTACTTGGGAGGCTGAGGCAGGAGAATCGCTTGAACTCAGGGACGCGGAGGTTTCAGTGAGCCAACATCACGCCACTGCACTCCAGCCTGAGCGACAGAGTGAGACTCCATCTCGTAAAAACAAACAACAACAAAAAATTCCTGCTCCCTTTTGCTATTATGGATAGATATATCAACTTTATGGATGACATTTCTATTGGAAAGGATGGTGAATACAATGAATAACACCATCAAAGCCAAAGGGTCTTAATAAGCTAGAAAAATGGGCCAGTTGCAACAGATGAAATGTGACAAATATACGATCTTCCTCTGTTATCTAAAAAATGAATTGCAAAGGTATAGAATACAGGGAAAGTTTAACAATAAGATGAAATGACATAGTACTTTTCTGAAAGCAAGATTAATATGATGTTGCTGTCAAAAAAAATGATGCTTGGATCATGGATTGCATCATTAGAGTAAGTAATGATATCCTTTCCACTCAGAAGGGCATGCTTTTCTAGGAGGCATATTGGAATATCCGGGAGGTGTGTACATGAAATTGAGGAAAGCATAGTCAATATTATTACGTAATTTTAAAATTAAAAATACAGAAAAAAGAGACAAAATGAAGATTTACAAAATCTTCCAGGCTAACCATCTAGGAAATAAGCAGTGATTTTTTTAGTGGGTTAGGAGATTGTCAGGCTTGGGAGAATGACATTTTCATGTATAGCAAAGGGAAGTAGCTATTGAGTAATTCAGTTTTTGAGTAATTCAGCTTGAAGAAGGAAAAAAGAGTCTTTACTCTCATTAGTAAGACCCATCGTATATCTTCTGGTTCTGCTTTACATTTAATTTACTCATTTCCAAATATTTATTGAGCATCAGCTATGTGACATATACCAAGCGCACTGAGGATAAAGCAGAGAACAGCCAGCTACACAAGACTATCAGCTGATGCCTCCCGACTTCACAAAGCACACTTTCCAGCTCCATCTTGCTTGATTTCCTGAGCCAGTCCCGAGGCAAAAACCTTAATATTCTTATCTGGTGAAACATACATTGAGCCAGCTTCCCAGATCTAGTGGCCAAGGGTTAAGTTTCTGGATTCCAAATTGTGTCACCTTGAAGTTTCACTGCTAGCAATCAGGACCCTGGACAGGCTAACAGTCATCCTAGCAAATGAATCAAACCTGAGAAGGGGATGTGGGAACACTGATTTATAGCTGGTCAGAAGTATAGGTGACAGTCACCCTAAAGTAGGGGACAGTCTTGTGGAAATGCACTCTTAACTTGTGGGATTTGCCTGTAAGTTGAGGTAGTATCAGAATTAATTTAAACTGTAGGACACCCAGCTGGTGTCTGCTGGAGGACTGTTTCATGTGTGGGGAAATCTCTGGTGTCAGAAGTGTTGAGCGTGTAAGAGTAGCAAAAACAGTTTGGTTTTTACTATCTCAAATAGGAGTGAAAACAAATTCCTGTGAAACAGGAGTGAATGGAGTCTTGCAGTCCAAAATAACTTCGAGAGAGAAATGCAGGAGGTTTGGGACTCTCTGTTCCAGGTGCTGTCTGGATGTGGGGCTGGCAGGTGCAGTGTGAGGAGCTAAAACCAAAGTCATGGAGTTGCCTTAACTGGCACTCACAATCCATCATTTCCCTCCACCAGCAAAGGTAGCCTGGTGATGACCTGCAGGCATAACATTGGGTTCTTGCCTCAAAGAAATTCAACCATCAGCCCAGGGATCTAGGAGGAAAACAATACACACAAACAAGAGAGGAAACAAACCGCTCCAGTTATCTAGAAAAACCATTTCAGATCTTCACACTTGAACTCAAAAGGACAACAAAGAATAAACCACCAGAGAAGGGAAGAATCTTTCTTTTCTAGGGGAAAGACTAGATAAACACACATAAGAATGGAGTCTTGAAGAAAGATAATTTAGTGAACAGGAGAGAGGTTTAAAAACTTATCCTCAGTGATACTTGAGAAGAGAGTACATTTATGAAACAAATACAGGATTATTATAGAGAAACAAGAGTGGGGCTGTCCAATAGGACTGGTGTCCTTTTAAGAAGAGGAAGAGACACCAAGGGTGTGATTGCACAGAGAAAAATACCCTGGAAGGACACCAAGAGAAGACAGTCATCCACAAGTCAAGGGGGAGAGTCCACAGGATAAATCAAATCTGCTGGCACCTTGATCTTGAACTTCCAGAATTGTAAAAATTTCTGTCATTTAAGCCATCCAGTCTGTGGTATATTGTTATGACAGGACTAGCCGACTAACACAGGTAATAATGTCTTCAGCCTACATAGTCAAGATTCACTATTAGAAATTGATGGAACAAGAACAATTCTGATTTTTTCAAGAAAGTTTTTGCTTTAAAAGAGTTAATGATTCAAGAAATAAATGTATTAGGAGGTTATCAACTAATACATACAGATGAAATTATGAAGTTAGAAAATCATCAGTGGATGCTAAAACAAGTGGGTAAAAATTAGATGAGGAATGGGACGTAATCAAGTAGCACCTCCCCCCCCCCCCGGCATTATTTTTAATCATAAAGAAAAAATAGTAACTTTATGGTGAAGAAACCTTGCAGACACCACCTTATCCAAGTGAACATCAGCAATACTGGGAGAAACCGATGTCATCTCTACCTTAATATCATGCACTGGAAAAGACACACCACTTTAGTGGAGTTTCTCCAAAAATTCATAACCTGAAAGGGAACATAAGACAAACTCACTTTAAACGATATTCCACACAATACCTGGTCTGTACTCTTAAATAGCATTTATTTCAATAAATATAAAAGCTAAGGAACGGTTCCAGATCAAAGAAGGAATAACACAGATCAAAGCAGGAATAACACTTTCATCTGGAATGTTTTTTAAGCAAGAAATTTCTGCTTTCGAATTTAAGAGTGCAGATCCTTTTTTAATCCAACTGGTTCAGGGCTAGAATTACATTATTTTACCACATCTCAAGACTTTGATCCCCGCTACAATCTACAGTATATAAATGCATATGTGTGGTATCCGTCTATCATCAATTTAGGTGACAATAGGAGAAAAGTGCCTGGTGCCAATCTTTATTCCATAGTATGAAATTGTCTCTCAGGACAGGGCTTTTGGTGAGAAAACACAGGATATTGCTCGGTAACTGACACTGGGTCAGGAAATAGGGAGGCAGAGGGCAGCAGTTTGCTAGAAATTAAAATTTGGTTGCTTTTGGAAGAGAAAGCGGGAGGTTCCTGGAAGCCAGAACGTCATGTTTCACAGATGTAAAAGTCATAGTCGGGAAAGACACATCGCTTTAGTGCTGTTTTCCAATGACTTTTAAAATGGTAGGGTTTTACTTGTAACTTCCAGCCCTGAGGGTAGTTCTTGTTGCTCAAGGGCAAAAGGGTCAGGGGTAAAAGCCAGCCTTAGAAACCTGTCAAAAAAGATTTCCAGCGGGGCGCTGGGGAAACGCAGAGCGCGCCGGAATCCCTGCCCGGAGGAGCTCTTAATAGGGCAGAAGGCTGCGTGCCACACAAGGTCCTTCAGAGGCACATTGTGGAGACTGGACTCAGGGTAGCAACTTCTGGCAAGTGGAGCCGCAATTACAGAAGCGGAACATTAGGAGGCAATTTACTTCCAGCTTTCGCAAGGTCCACTCTCAGCCACTACCCTCCCTTACGCAGTCGCGCCATAAACCTCCCCACTTTCTCCCACAGCCCTCTGGGCTTCGACCCATCAACTGAACACGCGCCAAACCTAGCGCACACGCCCCAAGCTCGGCCCAATCAGAGTCCCAAACCGCGGGGTGGACGCCACGGGGATAAATTAACCGCAGCGTGGGGCGGGGTCTCGAAGCCGAATAACGAACGTGATTGGCCAGCCTCTTCCACAGACTTTTAAGGGCGGAGCCTGGCCCTTGGAGCCACGTCTAGCGAGCTGTTCTGTGAAGATGGGGTAGGTTCGGGCGTGGAGCTGGCAGCGGCGAGGTGTGAGCCTGCTCTGGGCGCCGAGATAGGGCGTGTTAGTTGTTTGGTGCAGGTGTAGCAGGGAACGAGGGCATCTCTCGCCGCCGGAGTGCGTCTTGCCGAAGCCTGTGGTTGCACGCCCACCCTCTTAGGGGCTCTGCTCTGCGGTGGGTGTGTGTGGCGTTGCACTTGGGGTTGCTTTTCTCTGCGTGGCCGGAGCGGGGCTGGACCCTTCCCACTCCCCTGCCCTGCCCCATCCCCTCCCCGCACCCGGACCAGCCCCGGGGACGCCCTCGGACGCCCACCCTCTCCAACCCTGGGGAAGCCCCAGGGTGGCAGCGAAGGCCTCTTTCCTTTCCGCCCCTTCTCTTGGTGCCATCGCCCACGTGCTTTGATGTTGTTTGGTGCAGACCATGTCCAAGTCTCTGGAGAAGTTGGTGGAGGAGAGCCGGTAGGAGAACCAGCCCGAAGTGGACATGAGTGACCGGGACATTGCCAATATGCTGCATGTCAATGCTGTATGAGTTTTGTGTGAGTTCTCGGGCAGGACCCTCCCGTGGATGAGCTGGAAGGGTTTCTAAGTTTGCCAAGTCACTGCTAGTCCTGCTGTGAGCGATTGTAATGGTTTAGACCCCAACCCCTGCTTGTAAACATCACTTGTCAGGGGCTTCGCGCCGAGTGTTTGCAGTAGGATTTGTTCTGTTCCACTTGGAAAACGATCCTGAGAGTCCACGATGAGAATCAAATAGACAGCTGTGCCTCATCGGTTGTCTCTGCTGTATGGCATTGGGGTGGATTTTCCACATAGTTTACTTAATAGCGTCTTTATTTTTTAATAGAGAATTAATTTTGAGTCTTTACTGTCTCCTAATACAGTCTGTCCATGAACAAATGACACATAAAAGTTCCAGAATTAATAGGTATTCTTGTGCCTGGAACATTTTAAGCATTTCTTTAATCTTAACTTTCTTCTGAGTATTTATTCTCCTAACTTGGTTCAGGCTTTTGTTACCTCCTCATGCTGTGGTGAAATCCTCCTAACTTGCCCTCTTGCCTTCAGTTTCACTGCCCCGTTTAATCAGTGGGTCACTTTCAGTGTTATTTTCCTGTAATCCCCGTCAATGGTGTTACCCTCTCCCGTAAAATCAGGGATTGCAAATTCACGTGCCTCCAAGTGAGGGCAGTCATGAACTAGGTGATATGTATTCCACCTGAAGGGGCCAGCTGCTGCAACTGCTACTCAGACACATGTCACCGTAGGAATGTTGGCCCAGTGTACCAGATTATTAAAGGAGCAAAGATTCTATATTTTATATGAAATTTGCTAATTTTTAGATGTTGGCCACTAATTCCAATATTTGAAAAACCTGTGATAAGTGAAATAAAGCACTTCTTCAGGCTGATGTGGCTTTGGTTTAAACCCTCTCCACACTTCTCCAGGTTGTCCATTACTGACTGTAATGCTCCAGGTTTCTTGGCGTGATGCACAAGGCCTTTCCAAATCTGAACACAACCTTACCCTTCCATGCAGTTGGCATTTCAGCCATTCTGAACCTATTGTCCTTTCTGGACCAGGGCCTACTTGTTCAGATCTTGGTGCCTTTATGAATTCTGTTTTCCCTCCTCCTCAGTCTTTTTCACCTGAAATCCTTTTACTTCTAAGAGTCAGCTTAGACATCACCACCTGTGTAAAACTTTCTCTGTCTGCACCAAGCTAACATAGCTACTCTCTCCCCTGTGAAGTTGGACGTGTGCCTTGCTTTGTGACTCCTGTCACATAGGATTGTAATGATTTTTTTTTTTTTAATCTAGAAGTCTCCCTTCTCCTGTGGGACATTGGGAAGACAGAAGCTGTGCAATGTTCATGCTTGCATTTTTTTTTTTTTATAATAGTGCCTGGAGCACAGTAGATGCTCAGAAATAGTTGAGGAATGAAAAAAAAAAAAATGAAAGAATGATGGAGTAGGCCCATGAGTGTGTGAGATCAGGTCCAGGATCTGACGAGAGAAGAAGGGAGCCTGAAAGGTGATGGAAAGCCATTTAGGCATGGAGAGAATGGCAGAGTCAGGTTTACTGTGAAGCCATGCTTTTCCCGGTTTGAAAACCTGCCTGGGACAGAGATTGGAGTTGATGCTACTGATATGTCTTGGCAGAAGGAAAAGGGAGGAAACGTAGTTGATCTGTGTTTCATAGCCTTTATGAAAATGTGTGCCATTAAACTTAGGTTGTGTACTAGTTAGCGTCTCAGCCTTAGTGTGTGTTGATCTCTTGCATTCCATAAGGGTCCTTGCTGTCAGCAACAGAGCAGATGCCTCTGGAACTGAAGATCTGTGTGTGCCCCTTGCTGCCCCTGTCTGGCTCTGCCATGATCATGGTCATTATTGGGGGCAGTGTTGATATAGAGGAAAAGGAGAAGGGGATCGGGAAGATGATGCCTGGCATAGCGGGACCCTTGGCCCCACAGCTTTCCTCCCTCCAGCTCTCGTTCTCACTGGGTAGAAGAGAGAAGCTGCTTTCAGCAGAGGAGCTTTATGCCCTTCAGCTTTTGAAGAGGAGACTTTATGTAATATGTATAAAAGGGGAGAATGGCTTAGCTATTTCGGTCAACTCTGTTATCTCTTTGAAGCCTTTGTTTTTATTAAGCAGAAAAGATAGCCACTTGCTTCCTGAAATATATTTCCGGCATAACATTGGGGACTGAAAAGCAAGATCATTCTTAAATTTTCCTAAAGAAGTAACTAACAAAGAATAATAGTGCTTTTTGGGAAGATGGGTGAAAGTGAATTTGGGGATTTCAAGAGTCCACCTCCTCTGGCTTCTGTAGCATTGACCCAAGGCTGCTCTCTGCAAACTCCCTGACCTCAGAACTCCTCAGAGCCTAGGGGGTTCCAGCATGCTCTTTGGAGCCTCCACTAGGGCTCAGTCCTCAGCATTGCACACACAGTGACACAGTGCTTAATATATAGAAGTATTAAAATATTTCACTTGGCTACATTAATTATAAGTGTAAGATTTTTTTTTTTTTTTTTTTCCTGAAAATAGGGTCTTGCTCTGTCACCCAGGCTGGAATGCAGTGGTGTAATCACAGCTCACTGTGGCCTCAACCTCCCAGGCTCAAGTGATCCTCCCACCTCAGCCTCCCAAGTAGCTGGGACTGTAGGTACACACTACCACGCCTGGCTAATGGTTTTATTTTTTTGTAGAGATGGGGTCTTGCTATGCTGCCTAGGCTGGCCTCAATCTCCTGAGCTCAAGGAGTCCTCCCATCTTGGCCTTCCAAAGTGCTGGCATTACAGACTTGAGCCACCACACCCTTCCTCCATATTTCTTTACCGGTAAAATTTTAGCTGTAACCAGGAAGTTTTATATATTAGTATCCAGATTAAAGACAGGGAACAGTTAACTTGCATGTACAGAGAATAGTTCTTGTATCTCAAGCTTTCCCTTCATTATTTTACTTTGTTTAATTTCTCAAAAGGTAAGAATTAAGCTTTGAAGATAACAGTAAGGTTTTGTATTACTAAGCGTATGAGATGCCCATCTTTCTTCTTGGGAGAGTTGTATCTTCTAACGCAGCAGTTCCTTAGAGACAGCAAATTACCTTTGAAAGATGTTTTGAGGAGTTTAGGTACCAAGAGCTTTCTGCTGGGGAAGGCTTCTTAGGCTGGAGGCAGATGTCAGACAGGTTCTACAGTTTTCTTGTAGTACAGCCATATTCTAGAAATGCTCAGTTCCTACCGTTAAGAGGCAGAGGAGTACAGAGAGCATATGAGGGGAACTTGGATTTGGATAGATGCGGGTTCAAATTCTGCTACTTTGTACTGTGTAACCTTAGAGAAGCTACTTAACCTCCCTGATCCTCAAGTTCCTTAACAAATGGTAACCTAAGTAACCATTTCATAAGACTGGTTTAATGGTTCACGTTAACTGCAATAATGCACATTAAATGTTAGTTATTAACTAGTTAGTGTTAGATACAATAATGTACATAAAATGTTAACTATTAATGTGAATATCCAGCTATAGGCCCAAATGCCTCAGACATACCCAGTTCCAACATAGTCAATGGCCTGAACTAAGAATTTCGCTTCATTAACTAGACTGGGTAAGGCATTTGTAACAGTGTTGGAATTTTTTGTATGGCTTATTAGAAACCTGCAGTGTTTGGTACTTTTGCCTAGGGTTCTAATTGATTTAGATAGCTATTTATTTAAAATTTGTCCTAATTTATTTCTTTTCCTTCATTTTGTTTTAACATGACATGTAATTTGTACACACATTCTCCTTAAAGCTTCCAAGAAGACCAGTGTGGGCAATAGAGTGAGACCCCATCTCTACAAAAAACTAAAAAACGAGCTGAGGGTGGTGTGCCAGTCTGCAGTCCCAGCTGTCAGAAGGCTGCGGTGGGAGGATTGCTTGAGCCTAGGAGTTTGAGTTTGTAGTGAGCTATGATCGTGTTACTAGGCGACAAGACCTTGTCTCTTTAAAAAAAAAAAAAAAAAAAAAAAAAAAAAAAAAAACTTCCAAGCATGATTGTAATGCTGCTGATTTTATTTATTAAAGAGATTTCACTGCAGAAACTCTTTCCCAAGCAGCAACTATCTTCAACTGTTAAATAAAGTTGATTTTTTTTTAAGGGCCCTGTAATCAGCTTCCATTTCCATAGAGACAGAATCCCAGCTGCAGCCAGAGGAACTTTCTTTCATGTCTCTTGTTTCCTGATTTTTTAATCTCTTCAAGTTTATTGCCCTCTTTGGGTGGTCAAGCCTTTATTATTTTTTTCCAGGTTAGACTGACATGTTTTTCACATAAATCTTGAAAAACAACCTACTTTCAAGGGAGTGAGTGGTCTTTCTAAAGGACCAGGCAAAATAATAAACAAATATGATCATGGGTTATCTGGAAGAGCTGTCTCAAAATTCTTGTTAAGCCTGTAACACATGCCATCCATGTAGACCTTCTTTGGGGGAAAGATAAAAGAGCTGGGGAGAACCTGTAATTTTAGCTATAATCTTTATTAAAATCATTTATTTTTTATTTAGTTTTTTGAGACAGAGTCTCACTCTGTTGCCCAGGCTGGAGTGCAGTGGCATGATCTTGGCTCACTGCAGCCTCCATCCACCTCGTGGGTTCAAGCAATTCTCCTGCCTCAGCTTCCCGAGTAGCTGGGATTACAGGTGTGTGCTACCATGGCCAGCTAATTTTTTGTATTTTTAGTAGAGATGGGGTTTCACCATGTTGGCCAGGCTGGTCTCAAACTCCTGACCTCAGGTGATCCACCTGCCTCGGTCTTGAACTCCTGACCTCAAGTGATCCACCCATCTCGGCCTCCCAAAGTGCTGGGATTACAGGCGTGAGCCACTGTGCCTGGCTTTAAAATCATTTATGTTTTCACTCCCCTAAGTTGTGTGTATGTGCCCACCTTTGTGTTTTTAAACATCCCACATCTTGGCCTGAGAAGCTCTTTTCCCTTTTCTGTCTCCAGCTAGCCCTTGCCCCCTTGTCAGTGCTTGTTGAAAGAAGAAAGGACTTATTTATTCACATGACTCCATTTCATGTCACCTCCTCCAGGAAGCCCCTCGAGTATACTCAGTTCTGACCCACCATCCCGTCTAACTTAGCTGAAATGTCTCTCTACTTGGCGTAATGCTTGGGAAAAATTTATTGAAGTAAGAATGTTACTGCTCAAGATGGATTAGAGACTTAAATGTTAGACCTAATACCATAAAAACCCTAGAAGAAAACCTAGGTAATACCATTCAGGACATAGGCATGGGCAAGGACTTCATGTCTAAAACACCAAAAGCAACGGCAACAAAAGCCAAAATTGACAAATGAGATCTCATTAAACTAAAGAGCTTCTGCACAGCAAAAGAAACTACCATCAGAGTGAACAGGAAACCTACAGAATGGGAGAAAATTTTTGCAATCTACTCATCAGACAAAGGGCTAATATCCAGAACCTACAAAGAACTCAAACAAATTTACAAGAAAAAAACAACCCCATCAAAAAGTGGGCAAAGGATATAAATAGACATTTCTCAAAAGAGGACATTCATACAGCCAACAGGCACATGAAAAAATGCTCATCATCACTGGCCATCAGAGAAATGCAAATCAAAACCACAATGAGATACCATCTCACACCAGTTAGAATGGCAATCATTAAAAAGTCAGGAAACAGGTGCTGGAGAGGATGTGGAGAAATAGGAACACTTTTACACTGTTTGTGGGATTGTAAACTAGTTCAACCATTATGGAAAACAGTATGGCGATTCCTCAAGGATCTAGAACTAGAAGTACCATATGACTCAGCCATCCCGTTACTGGGTATATATCCAAAGGATTATAAATCATGCTGCTATAAAGACACATGCACACGTATGTTTATTGCGGCACTATTCACAATAGCAAAGACTTGGAATCAACCCAAATGTCCATCAGTGACAGACTGGATTAAGAAAATGTGGCACATATACACCATGGAATACTATGCAGCCATAAAAAAGGATGAGTTTGTGTCCTTTGTAGGGACATGGATGCAGCTGGAAACCATTCTCAGCAAACTATTGCAAGAACAGAAAACCAAACACCGCGTGTTCTCACTCATAGGTGGGAACTGAACAATGAGATCACTTGGACTTGGGAAGGGGAACATCACACACCGGGGCGTATCATGGGGAGGGGGGAGGGGGGAGGGATTGCTTTGGGAGTTATACCTGATGTAAATGACGAGTTGATGGGTGCTGACGAGTTGATGGGTGCAGCACACCAACATGGCACAAGTATACATATGTAACAAACCTGCACGTTATGCACATGTACCCTAGAACTTAAAGTATAATAATTAAAAAAAAAGAAAATTTTCTTTCAAAACCATCTAAAAAAAAAGAGAGATGCAGGTTAGTTAAGGGAGAAAGCATAGCTCTTGAGAAAGAGCATGTACTCTGTCTCCTTCCTGCAGGTTTCTCCCCAGTTTCCAGAGTGAAGTAGTTTCCAGCTATCAGGAACAAGATGGAACTGACAACTTCTATTTTTGATTGTAGGATAGGGTTAAACGGGAAATGTTTCATTGAAACAAAAGTTATAGCCTCTTTGGTATAACTGAGCCAGTAATGACATTTGACTGTTCTTCAGCCCTCTGACATTCCGGCCCCAGTGGCCACAGTGGCTTTTTTGTAAGCATCTTTTTTGTTTGTTACTAGCTGTGTAACCTTGGGCAAGTTGCTTAACCTCTCTGTGCCTCAGGTGCCTCATCTATAAATTGGGAATAATAAGAGCACCTCATAGGGTCGGTGTGAGTTAATATCTATAAGGGTCTAGCGTACCACCTGGTACCTATTGGTTTTAATAATACTCGCTATTATTAGTACAGTCATGCATCACTTAATGATGGGGATATGTTATGAGAAATGCTTAATGTGGTTTTGTCATTGTGCGATCATCATAGAGTGTCCCTACACACACCTAGATGGTATAGCCTACTACACACCTGGTCTAGATAGTATGCTTGTGACTAAGGCTTTTGCTTTTAGGCTACAAGTCTGCACAGCATGTGAGTGTACTGGATACCACAAGGAATTGTAACACAGTGGTATTTGTGTCTTTATAGAAAAGATACAGCAAAAATGCAGTACATTATTGTACTCTTAGTGGACACTGTCATATTTGTGGTCTACCATTTGTTTGTTTGTTTATTTTTTTGAGACAAGGTCTCACTCTGTTGCCCAGGCTGGACTACAGTGGCGTCATGTCGCCTCACCATAGCCTCAGCTTCCTAGGCTCAACTGATCCTCCCACCTCAACCTCCCAAGTAACTTAGACTACAGGCACATGCCACCACTCCCGGATAATTTTTGTGGAGATCGGATTTCGCTATGTCTCCCAGGCTGGTCTTGAACTCCTGGACTCAAGCGATCTGCCTGCCCTGGCCTCCCAGATGGTCCATTGTTGAGTGAAACATGATTAAGCGGTGCATGACTATTTTAAAAACCGTTTTATCTGTGATGGTATAACCAATGCCAAACAGTATCTCTTTATTTCTTGGAAATCTTGGTGATGGTACTTCTCAGTGGTCTTTGCCTACCTGTCTCATGGTCTCATCGTACCAGCACACCCACTGCCTCATTCCTCATCTGATTCAGAATTCCCAGAAGTGTGGCTGGGCCCGGTGTGCTAGGATCAAAAGGAACAGTTATGGCCACACATTGGCAAGTTCAGAGCTGTGGATAGCCCAGGGGGTGGCTGGGGCAACAGCAGCAGGACTTTTGTTGGGATGTGCTTGTGGCCAAGTTTCTGTTGAGAATGAAAGACATGCTTTAGAAACTGGTGATTTTTTAACTAATAATTAAAATACTCTATGTCCTGCAATAACAATTTATTGAATGTATTTTTTATGATAGGCATTATTGTAAGTAGAGTCCATTTGGGAGTTTATATTGAATTTTATTATTTCTATTTTTTTCTTTTTTTTGTTTTTTGTGACACAGTCTCTGTTGCCCAGGCTAGAGTATAGTGGTGCGATCTCGGCTCACTACAACCTCTGCCTCCCTGGTTCAAGTGATTCTCCTGCCTCGGCCTCCCAAGTAGTTGGGATTACAGGCGCCCACCACTAGGCCCAGCTAATTTTTGTATTTTTAGTAGAGATGAGGTTTTACCATGTTGACCAGGCTGGTCTCGAACTCCTGACCTCAAGTCATCTGTCCGCCTCGACCTCCTGAAGTGCTGGGATTACAGGCGTGAGCCACTGCACCCAGCCTTATATTGAATTTTAAAATTATCTAGTGACAAAGTATTATTTGCTGTGTTACGATGACTATAAGGTGTTTATTAGATGTGAAGTAGTTATATTTTCACCATAAGAAACCATAACACTCACTGCTTTGCCATTATAACCAGTGCTACAATTGGTATGGATAATAATTGAAAACCATACCCTCTATTATTTGTTCATAAATTCACATGAACCTGGTTGAAAGAAAACATAATTTAGATACAGGAGACAGAGAAAACACTAGAGATGACTTGTTTTAATGCTGCATAAAGACCTTTTGCTTCTTTGGATAGCAAGTTTGTGCAGGTGGGTTAATTTTTTATTTTTATTTATTTATTTTTATTATACTTTAAGTTCTAGGGTACATGTGCACAACGTGCAGGTTTGTTACATATGTATACATGTGCCATGTTGATGTGCTGCACCTATTAACTCGTTATTTACATTAGGTATATCTCCTAATGCTATCCCTCCCCCCTCCTCCCACCCCACGACAGGTCCCGGTGTGTGATGTTCCCCTTCCTGTGTCCAAGTGTTCTCATTGTTCAATTCCCACCTATGAGTGAGAACATGTGGTGTTTGATTTTCTGTCCTTGTGATTGCTCAGAATGATGGTTTCCAGCTTCATCCATGTCCCTACAAAGACATGAACTCATCATTTGTTATGGCTGCATAGTATTCCATGGTGTATATGTGCCACATTTTCTTAATCCAGGCTATCATTGATGGACATTTGAGTTGGTTCCAAGTCTTTGCTATTGTGAATAGTGCCTCAGTAAACATACGTGTGCATGTGTCTTTATAGCAGCATGATTTATAATCCTTTGGGCATATACCCAGTAGTGGGATGGCTGGGTCAAATGGCATTTCTACTTCTAGATCCTTGAGGAATTGCCACACTGTCTTCCACAATAGTTGAACTAGTTTACAGTCCCACCAACAGTGTAAAAGTGTTCCTATTTCTCCACATCCTCTCCAGCACCTGTTGTTTCCTGACTTTTTAATGATCGCCATTCTAACTGGTGTGAGATAGTATCTCATTGTGGTTTTGATTTGCATTTCTCTGATGGCCAGTGATGATGAGCATTTTTTCATGTGTCTATTGGCTGCATAAATGTCTTCTTTTGAGAAATGTCTGTTCATATCCTTCACCCACTTTTTGATGGGGTTGTTTTTTTCTTGTAAATTTGTTTGAGTTCTTTGTAGGTTCTGGATATTCGCCCTTTGTCAGATGAGTAGACTGCAAAAATTTTCTCCCATTCTGTAGGTTGCCTGTTCACTCTGAAGGTAGTTTCTTTTGCTGTGCTGAAGCTCTTTAGTTTAATTAGATCCCATTTGTCAATTTTGGCTTTTGTTGCCATTGCTTTTGGTGTTTTAGACATGAAGTCCTTGCCCATGCCTATGTCCTGAATGGTATTACCTAGGTTTTCTTCTAGGGTTTTTACGGTTTTAGGTCTAACATTTAAGTCTCTAATCCATCTTGAATTAATTTTTGTATAAGGTATAAGGAAGGGATCCAGTTTCAGTGTTCCATGTATGGCTAGCCAGTTTTCCAAGCACCATTTATTAAATAGGGAATCCTTTCCCCATTTCTTGTTTTTCTCAGGTTTTTCAAAGATCAGATGGTTGTAGTTGTATGGTGGTATTATTTCTGAGGTCTCTGTTGTGTTCCATTGGTCTATATCTCTGTTTTGGTACCAGTACCATGCTGTTTTGGTTACTGTAGCCTTGTAGTATAATTTGAAGTCAGGTAGCATGATGCCTCCAACTTTGTTCTTTTTGCTTAGGATTGTCTTGGCAATGTGGGCTCTTTTTTGGTTCCAGATGTACTCTAAAGTAGTTTTTTCCAATTCTGTGAAGAAAGTCATTGGTAGCTTGATGGGGATGGCATTGAATCTATAAATTACCTTGGGAAGTATGGCCATTTTCATGATATTGACCCTTCCTATCCATAAGCATGGTGTGTTCTTCCATTTGTTTGTGTCCTCTCTTATTTCATTGAGCAGTGGTTTGTAGTTCTCCTTGAAGAGGTCCTTCACATCCCTTATAAGTTGTATTCCTAGGTATTTTATTCTCTCTGAAGCAGTTGTGAATGGTAGTTCACTCATGATTTGGCTCTCTGTTTGTCTGTTACTGGTGTATAAGAATGCTTGTGATTTTTGCACATTGATTTTGTATCCTGAGACTTTGCTGAAGTTGCTTATCAGCTTAAGGAGATTTGGGGCTGAGATGATGGGGTTTTCTAAATATACAATCATGTCATCTGCAAACAGGGACAATTTGACTTCCTCTTTTCCAAATTGAATACACTTTGTTTTTTTCTGCTGTCTGATTGCCCTAGCCAGAACTTCCAACACTATGTTGAATAGGAGTGGTGAGAGAGGGCATCCCTGTCTTGTGCCAGTTTTCAATGGGAATGCTTCCAGTTTTTGCCCATTCAGTATGATATTGGCTGTGGGTTTGTCATAAATAGCTCTTATTCTTTTGAGATATGTCCCATGAATACCTAATTTATTGAGGGTTTTTAGCATGAAGGGCTGTTGAATTTTGTCAAAGGCCTTTTCTGCATCTATTGAGATAATCGAGTGGTTTTTGTCTTTGGTTCTGTTTATATGCTGGATTATGTTTATTGATTTGCGTATGTTGAACCAGCCTTGCATCCCAGGGATGAAGCCCACTTGATCATGGTGGATAAGCTTTTTGATGTGCTGCTAGAATCGGTTTGCCAGTATTTTATTGAGGATTTTTGCATCGATGTTTATCACGGCCATTGGTCTAAGATTCTCTTTTTTTGTTGTCTCTCTGTCAGGCTTTGGCATCAGGATGATGTTGGCCTGGTAAAATGAGTTAGGGAGGATTCCCTCTTTTTCTGTTGATTGGAATGGTTTCAGAAGGAATGGAACCAGCTCCTCCTGGTACCTCTGGTAGAATTCGGCTGTGGATCCGTCTGGTCCTTGACTTTTTTTTGGTTGATAGGCTATTAATTATTGCCTCAATTTCAGAGCCTGCCATTGGTCTATTCAGGGATTCAACTTCTTCCTGGTTTAGTCTTGGGAGGAGGTATGTGTCCAGGAATTTATCCATTTCTTCTAGATTTTCTAGTTCATTTGTGTAGAGGTGTTTATAGTATTCTCTGATGGTAGTTTGTATTTCTGTGGGGTCGGTGGTGATATCCCCTTGATCATTTTCTATTGTATCTATTTGATTCTTCTCTCTTTTCTTCTTTATTAGACTTGCTAGCAGTCTCTCAATTTTGTTGATCTTTTCAAAAAACCAGTTCCTGGATTCATTGATTTTTTGAAGGGTTTTCTTGTGTCTCTATCTCCTTCAGTTCTGCTCTAATCTTAGTTATTTCTTGCCTTCTGCTAGCTTTCGAATGTGTTTGCTCTTGCTTCTCTAGTTCTTTTAATTGTGATGTTAGGGTGTCAATTTTAGATCTTTCCAGCTTTCTCTTGTGGGCATTTAGTGCTATAAATTTCCCTCTACACACTGCTTTAAATGTGTCCCAGAGATTCTGGTATGTTGTATCTTTGTTCTCATTGGTTTCAAAGAACATCTTTATTTGTGCCTTCATTTCATTATGGACCCAGTAGTCATTCAGGAGCAGGTTCAGTTTTCATGTAGTTGAGCAGTTTTGAGTGAGTTTCTTAGTCCTGAGTTCTGGTTTGATTGCACTGTGGTCTGAGAGACAATTTGTTATAATTTCTGTTCTTTTACATTTAATGAGTGCTTCCAACTATGTGGTCAATTTTGGAATAAGTTTGATGTGCTGAGAAGAATGTATATTCTGTTGATTTGGGGTGGAGAGTTCTGTAGATGTCTATTAGGTCTGCTTGGTGCAGAGCTGAGTTCAATTCCTGGATATCCTTGTTATCGTTCTGTGTTGTTGATCTGTCTAATGTTGACAGTGGGGTATTGAAGTCTCCCATTATTATTGTATGGGAGTTTAAGTCTCTTTGTAAGTCTCTAAGGACTTGCTTTATGAATCTGGGTGCTTCTGTATTGGGTGCATATATATTTAGGATAGTTAGGTCTTCTTGTTGAATTGATCCCTTTACCATTATGTAATGGCCTTCTTTGTCTCTTTTGATCTTTGATGGTTTAAAGTCTGTTTTATCAGAGACTAGGATTGCAAACCCTGCCATTTTTTGTTTTTAATTTGCTTGATAGATCTTCCTCCATCCCTTTATTTTGAGCCTATGTGTGTCTCTGCACATGAGATGGGTCTCCTGAATACAGCACACTGATCGGTCTTGATTGTTTATCCAATTTGCCAGTCTGTGTCTTTTAATTGGAGCATTTAGCCCATTTACATTTAAGGTTAATATTGTTATGTGTGAATTTGATCCTGTCATTATGATGTTAGCTGGTTATTTTGCTCATTAGTTGATGCAGTTTCTTCCTAGCATCAATGGTCTTTACATTTTGGCATGTTTTTTCAGTGTCTGGTACCGGTTGTTCCTTTCCATGTTTACTGCTTCCTTCAGGAGCTCTTGTAGGGCAGGCCTGGTGGTAACAAAATCTCCCAGCATTTGTTTGTCTGTAAAGGATTTTATTTCTTCTTCACTTATGAAGCTTAGTTTGGCTGGATATGAAATTCTGGGTTGAAAATTGTTTTCTTTAAGAATGTTGAATATTGGCCCCCACTCTCTTCTGGCTTATAGAGTTTCTGCCGAGAGATCCACTGTTAGTCTGATGGGCTTCCCTTTGTGGGTAACCCAACCTTTCTCTCTGGCTGCCCTTAACATTTTTTCCTTCATTTCAACTTTGGTGAATCTGAAAATTATGTGTCTTGGAGTTGCTCTTCTCAGGGTGTATCTTTGTGGCATTCTCTGTATTTCCTGAATTCGAAGTTTGGCCCGCCTTACTCGGTTGGGGAAGTTTTCCTGGATTATATCCTGAAGAGTGTTTTCCAACTTGGTTCCATTTTCCCTGTCACTTTCAGGCACACCAATCAGACGTAGATTTGGTCTTTTCACATAATCCCATATTTCTTGGAGGCTTTGTTCATTTCTTTTTACTCTTTTTTCTCTACACTTCTCTTCTCGCTTCATTTCATTCATTTGATCTTCAATCACTGATACTCTTTCTTCCAGTTGATCGAGTCGGTTACTGAAGCTTGTGCATTTGTCACGTAGTTCTTGTGTCATGGTTTTCCTCTCTATCAGTTCTTTTAAGGTCTCTCTGCATTGATTATTCTAGTTATCCATTCATCTGTTCTTTTTTCAAGGTATTTAGTTTCTTTGCGCTGGGTACGTGGTTCCTCCTTTAGCTCTGAGAAGTTTGATCGACTGATGCCTTCTTCTCTCAACTCGTCAAAGTCATTCTCCGTCCAGCTTTGTTCCGTTGCTGGTGATGAGCTGTGTTCCTTTGGAGGGGGAGATGTGCTCTGATTTTTAGAATTTTCAGCTTTTCTGCTCTGTTTTTTCCCCCATCTTTGTGGTTTTATCTGCCTTTGGTCTTTGATGATGGTGAGGTACAGATGGTGTTTTGGTGTGGATGTCCTTTCTGTTTGTTAGTTTTCCTTCTAACAGTCAGGACCCTCAGCTGCAGGTCTGTTGGAGTTTTCCGGAGGTTCACTCCAGACCCTGTTTGCCCGGGTACTGGTAGTGGAGGCTGCAGAACAGCGAATATTGCTGAACAGCAAATGTTGCTGCCTGATCCTTCCCCTGGAAGTTTTGTCTCAGAGGGGTACTTGGCTATGTGAGGTGTCAATCTCCCCCCACTGAGGAGTGCCTCCCAGTTAGGCTACTCGGGGCTCATGGACCCACTTGAGGAGGCAGTCTGTCCGTTCTCAGATCTCAAACTCCATGCTGGGAGAACCACCCCTCTCTTCAAAGCTGTCAGGGACCTTTAAATCTGCAGACGTTTCTGCTGCCTTTTGTTCAGCTCTGCCCTGCTCCCAGAGGTGGAGTCTACAGAGGCAGGCAGGCCTCCTTGAGCTGCGGTGGTCTCCACCCAGTTCGAGCTTGCTGGCAGCTTTGTTTACCTACTCAAGCCTCAGCAATGGCAGGTGTCCCTCCCCTAGCCTTGCTGCCTGCCGCCTTGCAGTTTGATCTCAGACTGCTGTGCTAGCAAGGAGGAAGGCTCCATGGGTGTGGGACCCTCCGAGTCAGGCTCAGGATATATCTCCTGGTGTGCCATTTGCTAAGATCCTTGGAAAAGCTCAGTATTAGGGTGGGAGTGACCCAATTTTCCAGGTGCTGTCTGTCATGGCTTCCCTTGGCTAGGAAAGGGAATTCCCTTACCCCTTGCACTTCCTGGGTGAGGCAATGCCTCAGCCTGCTTTGGCTCTTGCTCAGTGGGCTGCACCCACTGTCCTGCACCCACTGTCTGACACACTCCAGTGAGATGAACCCAGTACCTCAGTTGGAAATGCAGAAATCACTCGTCTTCAGCATCACTCACACTGGGAGCTGTAGACTGGAGCTGTTCCTATTCGGCTATCTTGGAACCCCTCCTCAATTTTTTATTTTTTAAACCAAAAGATAATGTAAAAATGTGGCCAAGGAGTAGTTGTTCTAGATCAAGTGTGTGATCAGCAGGGGTCAGTGTTGAGCTCGTGTGGTTTGCTCCTGGGCTGCGAGGCTGGACACAGCACATCTCATCTCTGCACTGGCCTTTGCTGCCTCTACAGTTCTTCTACCTTTGCTCACCAGGCTTTTTCTTTGGGCAAAGAGATGGACTCTTAATGACATTTCATCTGTGTAGTTCACAGTGAAAGAAATCTCACATATGTTACAGTCAACCAGAGCATCTGTGAGGTTGGCGTGTTTCACAGCTGCCTTGTATGTGGCCTCTGAGTAGAGAAGTACTGATCAGAGTATGTATCCAATCAAAGGAAATGGAATTTGCAGTGTCCCCATTGAGCAGATTCCATCAGTGTGTGATGCTTAATGATGTAAAACAGCATTTCAGGTTTGAGGTGCTAGCAAGGCCCAAAAGGCCAATAATAGGATTAACAATACCTACTTTATTAATTTCCTAGGGTTGCAAAACAGAATACCACAGGTGGGTGATTTCAACAACAGAAATTTATTTCCCACAGTCCTGGAGGCTGGAAGTTCAAGATCATGGTGTCAGCAGGGGTGGCTGCTCCTGAGGCCCCTCTCCTGGGTTTGCAGGTGGCCGCCTTCTTGCTGTGTCCTCAACGTAGTCTTTCCTCTGCATCCTTGGTGTCTGTCAGTGTGTTCAGTTTCTTCTTCTCATAAGGACAGCAGTCAGATTGGGATAGGGTCCACCTTAAGGACCTCGTTTTAACTTAATCACCTCTTTAAAGGCCTCGTCTCCAATTATAGTTATATGTTGAGGTATTGGGGGTTGGTTGGAGCTTCAGCATGTGAGTTTTGGAGAGACATAGTTCATTCCATAACATCTAGATTGGAAGTTCTCAGATGATACAGACCTGATGTGCCTACGCTGTGACAAGTGCTTCTCACACTCCTAACATCCCTCTTCAGTTCACCTGATAATCATCAGCATTTTATAGATGAGAAAGCAGAGCACTATCAAGATTCAAGATTCTATAAAGTCCCCAGTGTCACTTAGGCAGTGGTGGAAATGGAGTTCACTGGTTTTTTGTTTGTTTGTTTTTTGTTTTTGTTTTTTTTAAAGATGAGATTTTGCTCTTGTTGCCCAGGTTGGAGTGCAATGGCATGATTTGGCTCACTGCAGCCTCCGCCTCTTGGGTTCAACGATTCTACTGCCTCAGCCTCTTGAGTATCTGGGATTACAGGTGTCCACCACAACGCCTGGTGAATTTTTTGTATTTTTAGTAGAGACAGGGACGGGGTTTCGACATGTTGGCCAGGTTGGTCTCAAACTCCTGGCCTCAGGTGATCCACCCACCTCGGCCTCCCAAAGTATTGGGATTACAGGTGTGAGCCAACGTGCCCAGCTGGAGTTCACTCTTGAATGTGTTTGAAAGCTTTGCTCTGTGATACTGTGCTGTTGTCTCCTAGCCCTGAAGGGCTAACCGGGGCCAGGCTTGGATGCCAAGGAGAGGTGACTTCCAGGGCCTGTGTTACCTTAAGGCATTCATTTTCAGAATTCTTTAAAACACTGTGTTAGGCAAATAAAACATGTCATTGGATTAACCCTGCCAGCTTGGAAACTTGGGTTTACAGGATGGTTGCAGAGCTTTAACTATTGAAGAAAACATAAGAAGCAACTTAATCTCCATCTGATCAATGTTAGCAGAACCCTGCCCACTTTCTTCATGGTTTCCTAAAAAACTATTTATCTCAGCAGAATGGAATGATCATATGTAAGATCTTTTTATACCATATATTAATTCATTTTCTTCTCTCTTCAAACTTAGAACATTAGTTTAAAACAGTACAAAGTATGGTGCTGGAAAAGATTGTGTTGGGGAAATATTGGTTCATGTATCAAACAGAATAAACATGAATTACATTAAATGGTAGTTGTAGTTACAGTACCCATACCTCAAAAAGATCCTTTTTATTTCATCTATTTCTCTGCATATCCATTAATTATTCCTTTGGACTCTGTGTAGCTTATAATTTTAAGGGTGAGGCCAAATGAAAGGCACACATCAGAACAGGCAGTTACTTGGAACAGGGGTTTGGCCTCATAGTTTTTCACGACATAGTCCAGACCAGGGAATGGTAATATGGTTTGCAATCTAAGTATTTGAATGGTGGTCTATGTAACTTGGTTTTCTTAACAGCTATAAGTGAGGCCGGGTACAGTGGCTCACGCCTGCAATCCCAGCCCTTTGGGAGGCCAAGGCAGGTGGATCACCTGAGGTCAGGAGTTTGAGACCACCCTGGCCAACATGGTAAAACCGTGTCTCTACTAATAATATGATAATTAGCTGGGCATGGTGGTCCACGCCTGTAATTCCAGCTACTTGGGAGGCTGAGACAGGAGAATCACTTGAACCTGAGAGACGGAGGCTACAGTGAGCTAAGATCACGCCATTGCACTCCAACCTGAGTGACAAGAGTGAGACCCTGTTTCAAAATAAATGAACAAATAATAAAACAGCTGTACATGCTTAAGTCTTTAGGCTGTGTCAAAGATACCTATATGATTTATTATATATTTGTATTCTACAAAGTTGTGCACCCTTTGTTAGAAGGATGAAAATAATAGACAATAGGATTGAAATACCATGCCATACATGCATGGGGTGTATTAATACACGCACACATTTACTATGTCCCAGGCATTGTGCTAAGCCCTCTATGGATTAATCTTTCAAACCTCACAGTTTAATTGTTATTATCATTATCTAGTCAATAGGTAAGGAAACAGATTTAGAGAGCTTCATTAACTTGCTTAAAGTCACCCAGAAAATAAGTGGTAGAGCTCAGATTTGAACCCACGCCAGCAGACTTAGAAGCAGTGTTCTTAGCTTACCCTGTTTTGCCTTACTCGTTTCTGACAGTCATGTACACATACCTCGTGGAGGAGATGAAGATGAACGGCTAATTCAGCGAGCATGCTGAGTGCTTGTGGCCATCTGGTCATGTTCTAGAAGCCATGGTAGCTGCCCTGTCTGGGCTGATGATTCTGTATCGATTTAGGAATGCATTCAGGGATGCAACCTACCTATGTTGATACCGTTTGAACCAGGGAAACAGGAACCTTCATCTTCCAAAAATACACATAGTTTTTAAAAAAATCCTACTCCAAAAAACTTTATTGAAGTATTCGTATAGATAAGTGCATATATGACAGTACAAGTTGACAGATTTTCATAGCAAGATACATTAATAGCACATTAGGAGCTCCTGCTCCTCCCAGTCACTCTCCCTTTAAGTCATGAGACTGTCAGCCTCGTGAGCTTATACTGGTAGTTCCGATGGAAATACATAACAGACTGCAAGGCTTTTACTTAACTCCTTCTTCGATGCCTCATCTGGACCTTCTCCCTTCATCTCAGAGCCCTGCCTCTCACAGATTTTGGTGATGATATAATTAGAACATCTCACAATGTTTGGTACCCAACACACAATTAACAATACTAATTTTACTAATGTCAGTATTGCTAAAAGCAATTGTTTTATGCATATGCTATCTTCATTCTTTTTTTTTTTTTTTTTAAGAGCACTTTTCTATTTACAGAGAACTGGAGTGGGAAGTACAGATTCACATATCTCCTCCATCTCCCCTTCCTAGTTTCCCGTATTAACATCTTGCATTGGTGTGTTACATTTGCTATGATTCCTGGACCAATATTGATGCATTATTATTATTGTTTTTATTTTTATTTTTGAGACAGTCTTGCTCTGTCACCCAGGCTGGAGTGCAATGGCATGATCTTGGCTCACTACAACTTCTGCCTCCCACGTTCAAGTGATTCTTCTGCCTCAGCCTCCCAAGTAGCTGGCATTGCAGACATGTGCCATCATGCCCAGCTAATTTTTTTTTTAAATTTTTGGTAGAGACAGGGTTTCACCATGTTGGCCAGGCTGTTGATGCATTATTATTAACTAAATTTTATAGCTAACATCAAGATTCACTCTATATAGTATAGTTTTATGGGTTATGACAAATTAACAGCATGTATTCACCATTACAGTATCATATGGAACAGTTTCACTGCCCTAAAAATCCTCTCCACTCTACCTCTTCATCCCCTCTCCCTCATTATCTACCTCCTGAATCTCAGACAACCACTGAAATGTTACAGTTTGCCTTTGTCTCTATAATTTACCCTTTCCAGAATGTCATATAGTTGGAATCATACAGTATATAGTCTTTACAGATTGGCTACTTTTGCATAGCAATATGCATTTAAGATTCCTCCATGTCTTTTTGTGGTTTGATAGCTTATTTCTTTTTAGCAGTGAATAATACCCCATTGTCTGGATGTACCACAGTTTGCTTATCCATTCACCTGTTGGATGACATTTTGGCAGCTTTTAACTTTGGACAATTATGAATAAAGCTGGTGTAAACATTCTTGTGCAGATTTTGGGGTAGACAGAAGATTTCAACACATTTGGGTGAATACCTAGGAATGTGATTACTGGATCATGTGATAAGACTATGTTTAGCTTTGTAAGAAACTATCAAACTGTCTTCTCAAGTGGCTGTACCATTTTGCATTCTACCAAAAAAGAATGAGATTTCCTGTTGTTCCACATCCTTACCAGCATTTGGTGGTGTTGATGTTTTGGATTTTAGCCATTCTAGTGGGTATGCAGTGGTATCTCATTATTTCCATTTGCAGTTCCCTAATGACTATATGATGCTGAGCCTCTTTTCATATGTTATTTGCCATATGTATATTTTCTTTGGTGAGATGTCCATTCAGATCTTTTATGTACTTTTTAATTGGGTTCTTTGTTGTTGAGTTTTAAGTCATCTTTATATGTTTTGGATACCAGTTTTTATCAGATATGTGTGTTGCAAATGTTTTCTCCTTGTTTGAATTGGTCTTTCATTTCCCTAATGATATCTTTCACAGAGCAGAAATTTTTAAATATAATGAAGCCTCACTTATCAAGTTTTTCCTTCATAAGTTGTGCCTTTGGTATTGTATCTAAGAAGTCATTGCCAAATCTCAGGTCAACTGGATTTTCTCCTTTGTTATATCTAGAAATTTTGATAGCTTTGTGTTTTATATTAGGTCTGTGATTTGAGTTTATTTTTGTGAAAGGTGTTAGGTCTTTGTCTTGATTGATTTTTGTGTGTGTTGATGTCCATCTGTTTCAGCACCATTTGTTGAAAAGACTCTCCTTTTCCCACTGAGTTGCCTTTGCACTTCTGCCAAAGATTAGTTGATTATATTTGTGTGGTCTATTTCTGGGATTTCTATTTTATTCTACTAATCTATTTGTCTACTGTTTCGCCAATACCACACTCTAATATTAAGTTTTGAAGTTGGGCAGTGTCAATGCTCCAATTGTATTTTCTTTAATATTGCATTGGCTGTTCTGCCTTTCCGTGTAAATTTTAGGATCAGTTTGTTGATATCCATAAACTTTCTAGTATCTTGACTGGAATTGATATGTAGATCAACTTGCAAAGAACTGACATCGTAACAATGGTGGGTCTTCCTATTCATGGGCATGGGATATCTCACTATTTAGGTCTTTGATTTGTTTCATACTAGTTTTGAAGCTTTTCTCATATAGATCTTGTACATATTTTGTTAGCTATATATCTAACTATTTAATTTGTTTGGTGTTAATGTAAATGATGTGTTTTTAATTTAAAATTCTAATTATTTATTTAGAAAAGCAATTGCCTTTGTATATACCTTGTATCCTGCAACCTTGCTGTAGTTGTTTATTAGTTTCAGTTCTTTTTTGTTGATGATTTGGGATTTTCTACATTGACATCATATTATTTGTGGATAAAGACAGTTTTAATTCATCCTTCCCAATCTGCATATATTTTTCTGCTTTTTCTTACTGAATTAACTAGGACTTCCCATATGATTTTGGCTAGAAGTGCTGAGAGGGGACATCCTTGCCTTGTTCCCAACCATAGTAGGAAAGCAACTAGTTTCTTACCATTAAGTATCATGTTAATTGTAAGTTTTTCGTAGATATTTTTTATTAAGTTGAGAAAATTTTCCTCTATTCCTAGTTGGCTAAGAGTTTTTATGGGTGTTGGATGTTGTCCAGTGCTTTTTCTGCATCTATGGAATTAATCATATGGATTTTCTTCTTTTGCCTGTTTGAAGCGATGGATTGCTTTTATTTGTGAATTTGAACCACCTTTGCATACCTGGAGTAAGTTCCATTTGGTCATTGTGTATACTCTTAATACATTTTTGAATTAATTTCAAAAGCTTTGTTGAGGATTTTTGTATCTATGTTCATGAGAGATGTTCCTCTGTAGTTTCTCCTTTTTGTAATGTCTTTGGCTTAATGCTGACCTCATAGAATGAGTTAGGAATTGTTCTGTCTGCTTCTGTTTTCTGAAAGGCATTGTAGAGAATTGGTATAATTTCTTCCTTAAATGTTTGATAGAATCCCTGAGTAAACCTATCTGGGCATGTGCTTTCTATTTTAGAAGGTTATTAATATTTTTGATTCAATTTCTTTAATAGACATAGGCCTACTAAAATGATCTATTTCTCCCTGTGTGAGTTTTGGTAGATTATGCCTTTCCAACAGTTGGTCCATTTTATCTAAGTTATAACATTTTTGGACATAGAGTTGTTCATAATGTTACTTTATTATCTGTTTAATATCCATGAAATCAGTAGTAATGGCCCTTCTTTCATTTCTGTTGTTAGTAATTCTTTTTTGTTTTTCAGCTAGTCTCCCTAGAGGATTACCAGTTTTATTGATCTTTTCCAAAAATCAGCTTTTGGACTCAGAGATTTTCTCTATTGATTTCCCCTTTTAAGTGTCACTGATTTCTGCCCTAATATTTATTAATTTTTTTTTCTGTTTACTTGTAGTTCAATTCATTCTCATTTTTCTTGTTTCCTAGGATAGAAGTTTGGATTATTGATTTTTAAGGTTGGTGCAAAAGTAATTGCCGTTTAGCCATTACTTTTGCACCAACCTAACAGAACTTTCTTGTTTTGTAATACATGAATTTAATGCTATAAATTTCCTTTAGCATTGATTTTGCTGTGCTTCACTTTTTTTTTTTTTTTTTTTTTTTTTAAGTCGGAGTTTTGCTCTGTCACCCAGGCTGGAGTGCAGTGGCGTGATCTCTGCTCACTGCAAGCTCTGCCTCCTGGGTTTATACCATTCTCCTGCCTCAGCCTCCCAAGTAGCTGGGACTATAGGCGCCTGCCACCAAGCCTGGCTAATTTTTTGTATTTTTAGTAGAGACGGGGATTCACCATGTTAGCCAGGATGGTCTCAATCTCTCGACCTCGTGATCTGTCCTACTCGGCCTCCCAAAGTGCTGGGATTACGGGTATGAGCCACTGTGCCCAGCCCCTACACTTCACAAATTCTGATAAGTAGTATATTCATTTAATTAAAATATTTTTAAAAATTTTTTGAGATTTCTTTGACATGTGTTATTTAGAAATATATGGTTAATGTCCAGATGTTTTGGACTTTTTCAGCTATCTTTCTGTTTGATTTCTAGTTTAATTCCAGTGTGGACTGAGAGCATATATTATATAATTTCTATTCTCTTTAAGGGGCGTTTTATGGCCCAGAATGTGGTCTATGTTGATGAATGTTCTGTGCAAGCTTCAGAAGAATGTATATTTTTCTGTTGGATGGGGTAGTCTATAGATGCCAATTATATCCAGTTGATTGATGGTGGTAGTGTGTTTTTAACTCTGTCCTTACTGATTTTCTGCCTGCTGGATCTGTCAATTATTAATACAATGGAGTGTTGAAGTCTCCAAGTATAATAGCGGGTTTGTTTCTTTCTCTTTATATTTCTGTAAGTTTTTGTCTTATTATTTTGACACTGTTGTTAGATGCATACACATTAAGGATTACTGTGTCTTCTTGGAAAGTTTACCTTTTAATCATCATATAATACCGCCTTTTATTTCTGATAATCTTCCTTGCTTTGAAGTCAGCTTTGTCTAAAATTAACATGACTACTCCAGCTTTCTTTTGCTTAGTGTTTAGTGTCACTTATCTTTCTCCATCCCTTTACTTTTAATTTATTTCTCTCTATATTTTATATTTAAAGTGGATATCTCATAGATAACGTATCATTAGATCCTGTTTTTTTTTTTTTTTTTAAAGAAACATCCACCCTGATAGTCTTTTAATTGGCATGTTGGGTTATCAACATTTAATGTGATCACTGATATTACTTAGATTAATACCTACATAATAAATATTTTCTATTCTTGTTCTTTTTTTTTTTTGTCTTCCACTCTTTTTCTGCTTTCCATGGTTTTGAGCATGTTTATGATTTCATTTTCTCTCCTCACAACATATTCCATTTTCTCTCCTCTCAGCAAACTTACATGTAAAAATTTCTTGTTTTTAGAAGGAGGATAAGGCAAGGAATAAAAACTTCTTGATGATAGCCCTCGAGTTTGCAATATATATTTACAATTAATGTTGACTCACTTTTAAATAACACTGTGCCACTTCAGAGCCAGTGCAGATGCCTTAAAATCAAACATTTCCTGTTCCTTCCTGCTGTCCTTTATAGAATTGCTATCACTCATTTCACTTATCCGTAAACTGTAATCAACCAACACATTGCTGCTGTTACAATTTTGAACAATCCGTGATCTGTTAGATTAAGAATAAGAAAAACAAACAATTTTATATTACTTTTATTCATTCTTTAACACTCTTCCTTTATGTAGATGCTATTTTCTGCTGTATCATTTTTATTCTCTGTGACAAGCTTGTTTTTAACACATTTTATGTCTCTTCAATTCTTATTTTGGTGAGAAAGTATTTCTTCTTTATATTTGATGGATACTTTCATTGAATACAGGATCCTAGATTGGAGGGTGTTTTTCCCTTCAGCACTTTATATTTTACCCCACTCTCTTCTCGCTTGCATGGTTTCTTAAGAGAAGTTCAATGTGATTTTTATTCTGGTTTCTTTATAAGTAAGGTGTTTTTTTTTTTTTTTCCTCTGACTTCCTTCAATATTTTGTCTTTGTCTTTGACTTTCTATAGTTTGAATGTGATACATGTAGGTGTAGATTTCTTGGTAATTATCCTTTTTTTGTATTCCCTGAGCTTCTTGGATATGTGGTTGGGTCTCTGCCATTAATTTTGGAAAATTCTGAGTTATTTAAACATTTTTTTCTGTTCCTTTCTCTCTTCTCATATTCCCTTTATGTGCATGTTATGCCTTTTATAATTTTCACATTTTCTTAGATATTCTGTTTAACTTTTCCCCTCTTCTTTCTCTTTGCTTTTCAGTTCAGGAAGTTTCTGTTGACATGTCTTCAAGATCACTGCTTCTTTTCTTGGCTGTATACATTCTACTAATGAGCCAGTCAGAGGCTCTCTTTATTTCTGTTACAGTGTTTGTGATCTCTAGTATTTCCTTTCGATTCTCTCTTAGGGCTTTTGTCTCCGCTGACATTACCCATCTTTTCTTGCATGTTGTCTACTTTTTCTATTAGAGCTCTTAGCATATCAATCATAGTAATTTTAAAGTCCTAGTCAGATAACTTTAAAATATCTGCTATATCTGAGTGTGCTTCTTTTGCTTTCTCTCCTTAGCCGGTATTTTTTTGTTTTCAGAGTACCTTGTAATTTCGTTCTAAGCCAGGCATGATGTATTGGGTAAAAGGAACTGAGGTAAATAGGCTTTTAGTGTGAGTTCTCACATTTTTGTAGCTGTGGGTGTCAGAGGGTAAAATTTTCTCTTGTGTCTTCCTTGTTTTTTCCTCCCCTTTTGTCTTAGAGTTTCCCTGTTTACCTCCTGCTCCATCTGCCTCCTGCCTAAATTGGTGGACTGAGTGGACTTATGTAGAATAGAGAGTGCCTCCTCTTGGGAATTTTGAGTAATAAACTATCTCCTTAATGGCAGTTGTCTCCTGATCCCTTGGCCTCACTATCCTAAATAATAATAAAACTTACATTGTAAAACAAGGCTTCAGGAAGAGGGGACTTGAAGGCTGTGAGTCAGCTAGGAAAATGGGCAGCTCTCCCTTGAGTCATGTGGACAGATGAGTGATGACTGCCAGGGCTCTTCCTGCTATATCAGGAGGCTAAATTCCCAGAATTGTAACTGTTTCCTCAAAAATCATGAAAATTTGACATTGATGTACTGTCTAATTGAACTGTAAAATCTTTTTATTAATATGTATCCCAACCAACAATGAGAAGAGAGCACCTGCTTTTACAGATCTGAACAAGTAAGTTTCACAAGACTTTTTAAGTATTTGCTGATCTGATAATCCTGGTGTTATAATGTTAGATTCCTTTTCATTTTTTCTATCACGTTTTTAAATAAATGACATAGTTTACATTTATGCCTCAGATATATCATAGAATAATTTTTGTGTTTAGAAATAAACCCTAATAACTGATAGTGTGTGTTTATACCACATGCCATGTAAATGGAAAACATAGGTGAAAAGAACTTCATACACTAATGGGGAAGAACAAATTGGTACAACCTCTTTGCAGAGACATTTGGCACCATCTATGAGAAAACAAAATGAGGCCCCCATCAGCTGCTACTCTCTTAATTATGAACTATAGAGAGAATCACGTGTGTTGCACCAGAAAAGGTATACAAGCATGGTCATGACAACAGGGCTAGTCACATCAAAACAATCCCAAAGTCATCTTATTAGAGAAATCTCAGAAACACTATCTTCATAGAATGAAAAGCTGGATAATAGAACTAACTTAGCTAAAAGTATGGAAACAATTGTATGCCTTGTGTAATTCTCTCACAACAAGTTTGTGAGGAAGGCATCATTATTTCCAGTTTACAGATGACCAACTCAGACTGATGGAAAATCAGTTTTGCAGAGGCATCTAGTAATGGTCAGGAGTGGGGATGTAACTCTTACTCTTGTCTAAGGACAGCACATGGTCTCCTTTTATAGATGATGACCGTCTAGGACTTAAACACTTACAGTTTTTTATGTTGCTAGGATTGTGCCCTTATGTGTACTCAGTCAACAATCTCTCTCTCTTTGAAGAAGTTGATGGTACTGATGAAATCCCACTGCAAGGTCCTGTAGATGGTAATGGGTCTAGTATGAAGGTCAAGGGCTTGTTACTCCTACCTCCTCTTTATTTGCACTCTCTCTTAATTTGAGACCCAATGGAAAACTGCTTTTCCAATATCAGTCTAGAAGATCAAACAAGGGAGCAGAAAATGACAAGGAATTAAAGAAAATGGTTCATTGAGCTTATTCAGCCTCCCTCCATCCTTCAGCAAAGTTCTCCTGCAACACAGAAATGGCCCCAATGCTTCATTCATAATGTTCTACTTCTTCCTGCTCCATTTCTCGGTACCCTTTGTGGCAGTTATGCTGTTTGGATTAGGTAACAGCCATCATTTCTCTGAGAGGGAAGGAAAAGGTGGGCCAGGAAAAACATTTGTTGAAATCCTACTAGGTGCCATGTACTCTGTACAGGATTTCCAACTTACCCACAGAACAGTTCTGTGAGGAAGGCATTGTGATTTTGGTTTTTTTGTTTTTGTTTTTTTTTTTTTTTGAGACGGAGTCTCGCTCTGTCACCCAGGCTGAGTGCAGTGGCCGGATCTCAGCTCACTGCAAGCTCCGCCTCCCGGGTTCACGCCATTCTCCTGCCTCAGCCTCCCGAGTAGCTGGGACTACAGGCGTCCGCCACCTCGCCCGGCTAGTTTTTTGTATTTTTTAGTAGAGACGGGGTTTCACCATGTTAACCAGGATGGTCTCGATTTCCTGACCTCGTGATCCGCCCGTCTCGGCCTCCCAAAGTGCTGGGATTACAGGCTTGAGCCACCGCGCCCGGCGTGCGTTTGTTTTACAGATGACCAAGAACAGGCTGACAGAGGCTAAGAAAGGATTCCAGTGTCATACATCAAGTAAGGGACAGGAATGAAGTTACAGCTTTTGCCCTCACCACAATATCCATGCATTCTCAACAGAGGAGATATTGTCCCCAAGGAGCTGAAAATTGATTCTGGAGGGTAGGGGAATAGTGGACGTTACAATGGTTTGTGGCACTACAGTGAACCACACAGCACATAAAGTTAACACTGTATCTGTGCTATTAAAATTTCATGTTCCAGACAGGAAGGAGCTAATGAGGGAAAAATGAATGTCTAAAAAGCCTCCTTTGGATCATAATAATGAAAGAAAATTAAGAAACATTGCATTTACTCGGGGACTTCTGTGGATGATGAGCCACCAAGGCTTAGGGACTAGTCATTTTACACTCCCTCATGGATGCTCACTAAAAACCCCTCTTGGTGATGATGAGGATAATGATGATGGAAGTGAAATCCTGCCCCTAGGGCCAAGAAACCTGTGTATGGGAACCATGTGAACTGTCTTCTGAGATGGCAGACAGGGTCTCAGTCAGACAACAGGTATTTCTTCTGGGAGAGACAATATTAATGTTTTTAAAACTAATGTGATCATATCATACTCTTAAGTTGTATATCCTTTAACCTTAACCTTCATCCAAGTAACCTGTTGTGAAATCCATAGTTTAGGTCGGGTTATAGGAAGTTAGGAGAGGTTAAGTAAATCAGGGGAACTATGTTATTAATGCCTGCTCAGTAATAGAACCCGGAATTTCATTAAAGCTTTGTGCCCTGCAGCTGCCAGGAATCTGAGTGCTCTAATCTCCCTAGCACTCAAGTTCCAATCTGCACCACAGATACCAAAATGTTGGAGTTTCTATTGCGATGCATTTGTTCAATAAAATATCCCAGCATTTAACATAGGTATGCATGAATCCATCCCAATATAAATAAAAGTGTGAGTTAATAAAGAAATGGGTGAGAGGAGGAAAATTGTCTTTTTCAAATAATTCTAAGTGAAATATGTAACTATCTGCTCTCCCTGAGGTCAAGCTTAGTTCTGTACCCGACTTGCTGAGGGCAGGACTGATTCAGTGACTTTCTTCTAAAGAACAGAGTAGGGAATGAAAAACAGTTATTAGAAACTTGGCAGACACCACTTTAACCAAGTGAGGAAATGTTATCCCAGTGACTTCATGTGGGCATTATGTAAACCCAGATATGATGTGACAAGAAGAGCACTTCAACTCTGTGATATTCCTTCTCAAAACCCGTAACACTGGTCTAATCACAAGACAAACTAAGTCTGTAATCCTCAAGACTATCAGTTATGAAAATTGTCTGGCAGTTTCTCACATGGATAGAGTTATATGACCCAGCAATTCCATTCCTAGGTACACACCCAAGATCAACACATATATCTTCATAAAAGCTTGTATATAAATGTATGTAGCAACCTTATTTGCAATAGCCCAAAACTGGAAACAACCCAACTGTCCACTAATTGATGAATGTGTTTAAAATATGATATATTATGATTATTCTTTGCCAATAAAAGGAATGAAGTATGGATATGCTATAATATAGATGGATTGTCAAAACATATGTGAAGTGAAAGAAGATATATGCAAAAGACCAAATATTATATAATTGCATTTATATGAAATTTCTGGAGTAAAGAAATCCACAGAGACACCAAGTGTATCTGTGGTTTGAGGCTTGGGGTGGGAGCAAGGATTAATTGCATTCAAGCATGATGAGACTTTTTGGAGTGATGGAAATGTCTAAAAATTATGGTATGGTTGAGCAACTCTATACATTTAATGAAATTCATCAAATTATACCCTTTAAATGCATAAATTGTATTGTCTGTAAGTTTAGCTGCAAGAAAGCTGTTAAAAATGTATGGATCTGGCCTTCTGATATTGATATGATGTACTTGCTTCATATAAACATGAATGTACACAACTGTTGCTATATCTCAATCTGCTAACTCTTTCCCGTGTTCCTCCAAGCAATGAGTGTACCCTTTTCCCTTGTGCTACCTTGGATTTTGTTTGTGTGCAAAATTTGATAACTTCTGATCACTTCCACATCCTCCAATTATGGCAGTGCCTTGAGAGTTGATCCGTGACAAAGTCCAGAGTCTGCCCTGTGTGACTAGGTGTCAATATTACTAGTTTCTTCATTCTTCTGTGGCCACATGACTCCACCTGGGGAGCCTAAATGGAACTACCATTATGGGTGTCAGTATGGCAATACCTAGCAAAGGGTTACATAGGTGTACACCCTTTGCACCAACAATTCTCTTTTAGAAGTTTATCTTCAGGACATAGTGGAAGATATTGATGAGGATCTAGTGATAAGGCCTCTCATCCTGATAATTCCCTTCCTTCACTGCAGAGCCTGAATTTAGAGACCAAATGGGACGTAAGGCCATAAAGGGGCAGAAGGAAGAGGGAAACATAGTTGTCAGCACACACAGACTCTCTTTCATACAACAATCATGTTCTGTTATCACAATACCAGAATTCTAGGAGGACACATTCTGCTCACCGGTACAAACAGTTACAGGAACTGTGCCCAGAACTGTGCTCTTCTGCAGTGCACAGACTCTGAACATATTTTATCCACAGAATGTCAGCAATAGGAACTATCAGAACACTCTGAATAACGTAGAGTTGTAAAACTGATAATATCACATCCATAGGATGGAATCCTAGAAGGTAGCAAAAACAAATTATAATAAAAAATAATGATGGAAACATGATTTCTTGCACATGAGATTAATGATTCACATGTGTGGAAAAACAGGTGTTTTCATACTGTGATATAAGGAATATAAATTAGTAATAGTATTTTGAAGAATATAGTTCAAAGGGTTTGAAATGACATTTTCAGGAATTTTAAATGCTCACAAAGATATTTGCATCTGTATGAGCATAGTGTTAAGTATACTATTGTTTGTAATATAAAAAAACAGGGAACTAAATTTTTATAATTAGGATATCAATTAAATAAATTTTAGGGCATCCACATGATGAGATGATACCCAGGCCATTAACAAAATGAAACTAAAATTTGTTGTAGTTATTTCAAATGTTATCCTTACAATGTATTTACACAGAAAGGTGATCACAATAACAGTAAAAGTGGGTTACAAAAATCATAAATGGTCTGATCCCATTTTTGCTTATGTAGGCTTCTAGCTATTTAACCACAAGTCTCAAAGCATAAATATTAAAATGATCTTTTATTTCCTCTCACAAACATCTTTATCTTTAACATACTAAAAATTTGCACTTCCCACTTAGAGACCCCCAATATCTTTTTTGCCTGTGTATGCCACCTTTTACATCCAGACTTCCAGAAAGTTCTATCTTGTAAGTTTGGGCGACAGTCCCTCCATTTCACCTTCCAGCTTACACTAGTTCAGGCTGCAGTTCAGGCTTCTGTTACAAGGTGGCACCAGTGTACCTCCATTAATCAAACTTCTTTGCAAAAAATTGCATGCAAAAACCAAAAAATACAATACCTCCCTAAAAACCCAGCTTATGAACCTGTATGGAATCATTCGAATGATTCAAATTCTGCCTGAAAAAACAAAAAACTGCAAAAGAAGACTGTAAAAAAAAAAATACTCTGGGGCATCCATATGATGGAACACCAGGTAGCTCTACTGCCCCTTGATAGTTGCTGGCTGGAAGGCATAAGGTGGGGCAGGGCCAGCAGGAGGTGACTGACAGAGGAGAGGGGCAGTGGGGTGGGGTCTGGGCTGCTATGTTCACAGTGTCCTGGAGACTAAGAAGGGTGGGCAAAGGTCTGGAAAGCCTGTACAGGTTGGGCTAATGAAGGATAGACATCCTGTTCTCTGGAAGGGACTCCTCTACCCTGTGAACACCCCAACCTAACCTACACTGATGAAATAAGAGATAAATCTATAAATGCGAGGTAGATTTGGGGTCAAGAGCAAAAGAAAGTGCTTTAATATACGCATTTCCAATCAGATGGGACACAATCTAACCCACTGTTTTCTTGTGCTATGCCCTGATGAAAAAGTAAGATTTTTTTTCTTTTTTTTCTTTTTTTGAGATGGAGTCTCGCTCTGTTGCCCAGGCTGGAGTGCAGTGGTGCAATCTTGGCTCACTGCA
The DNA here is from genome assembly GCF_037993035.2 of Macaca fascicularis. Taxonomy (NCBI): domain Eukaryota; kingdom Metazoa; phylum Chordata; class Mammalia; order Primates; family Cercopithecidae; genus Macaca; species Macaca fascicularis. The sequence goes on along the minus strand of NC_088383.1, from coordinate 54,860,603 downwards.
ACGTCTGCCTCCCCGGTTCAAGCAATTCTCCTGCCTCAGCATCCTGAGTAGCAGCTAGGATTACAGACATGCGTCATCATGCCTGGCTACTTTTGTATTTTTAGTAGAGACGGGGTTTTGCCATGTTGGCCAGACTGGTCTCGAATTCCTGACCACCCGATTCAGCCTCCAAAGGTAAGCCACCATGCCCTGCTTTCCTATAATACAGTAACATTGCAAACAGTCCAGGAGCAGCCATTAGGCAAACTCCACACTTTGCTTACCTGGTGTTATCTAACACTGAGATCACCGGGTGATCCCAGTAGCTGGGATTACAGGCGGGAGCCACTGCGCCCGCCCTGAAAAAGATTTTTCTTATCATTTGAGAGGCAGCAGCATATGCTGGATAGATGAATTTACTCGGGAGCCACACAACCTGTTTTCAAATCTAAGCCTTGCCACTTGCTAACTCTGTCTTCACTGTACCTCAGTTTCCTTATGTCTAAAGTCAGACAACGATAGATCCTTCTCATAGGTTGTGGTGAGAAATAAGTACAGTTAGCCTTTTGTATCTGTGGATTCTGCAAACATGAATGCAACCAACCTCAGTCTGAAAATATTCTGAAAAGAAAATATAAACAATACAACTATAAAATACAAATTTTAAAACCAATTTAGTATAACAACTATTTACGTAGCACTTACATTGTATTAGGTATCATAAGTAATCTAGAGATAATTTAAAGTATATGGGAGGATATGCATAGGTTATATGGGAATACCACCCTGTTTTATATCAAGGACTTTATATATACAACGGAATATTGTATCGTAAATATATATATGTATGTATGTGTGTATAATATACACACACACACACACACAAACACGATGGAATATTATTTTGCCCTTTAAAAAGGAGACCCTACTATTTGTGATAGCATGAGTGAACCTGGGGGACATTATGCTAAGTAAAATAAGCTAGATATAGAAGAATTATGCATGATTTCACTTACATGTAGAATCTAAAATAGCCAAGCTCATAGAAGCATAGAGCTGTCATTACCAGAGTGGGGAGTTGGGGAAGAAGGGAGCTGTTGTTCAAAGGTATAAAATTGAAGCTATGAAGGATAAATAAGCCCAGAGAGCTAATGTACAGCATGATGACTATAGTTATATAATGTACATTGTAAATTTGGTAAAAGAGTAGGTTTCAAGTGCATTCACAAAAAAATTATAGCTATATGAATAGATGGATATGTTACTGTGCTTCACTGTAGTAATAATTTCTATCACTTTCTCTTTCCCCTCTCTCCATATATGTAAATTTCATTTTATAAATATGTATTTTTACTTTTTGAAATGTTATAATCAAGAAAACCACTGAGGTAATAATTTTAAGACTAAATTGTACATGGTTTGACAAAAACTCATACATCTACTATTTTTAGAATATGTACAAAACATATTGCTCGTGGGAGAAGCAGCAGTTTGAAATAATTGCCTAGACATAGTAGGTGTGTGTGTACTTGTATGTGTGTGTGTGTCTATTGCTGAAACACAACAACATTGTGTGTATTTGTGTATTCAGGGCTCAAACTCTATCATGCCAAATACACACTCCCAGATACAGCTTTCTCTCCATCTCAGAGAGGGGCTGGGCTTCCTATCTATCTTACGGCTTAGAGATCCCAGATAGTGATGAATACAGAAGATTATTGATAATGTGTGGAAAATTCCAGAAGCTCTGGCTGATAACCATCATGTGTAGGTCCCTACTCCCCTCCTACCACTCTTGCTGAGTCCCCATCTGAGAATTCTAGAGCTGCAATTATGGGCAAAGGGCATCTGTCACCATTTTGGTTTTCCTTTCTTAAAAATTTAAGCTCCTAATTTTTTAGATGACCAAACAGATGTTATTCTTTAGAGTCATTCCTGAAATGGTTTGGAGAATGTGTTGCCAATTCTTTTTGGAAAATTGCTATGTATATTAAAAGCTAAGCATAAGCTTCATTTTATGTCTATTCCATATATATTGTTCATTGATCCATCTCCTTTACTCACTCTGTCTCTCATCAGTGGTGGCTGACATGTCTTCACTCTAGAGATGGTCCCTCCCAGACAGCAGGCCATTCCAGACACCAAGACTCCACTCCTGTACAGACTTCCCAGACCTTCTCCCACTCCCTCTCTGTCATCTCATCCCCAGGACTCTGGATGCAGCAGCCCAGACCAGTATCGCTGAATCATGCTCTGAGCTCAGAGGTGGCTTTTGTATAGCAACAGAGGCTCAGAGACAAATACAGTCTCTGGAAGGAAGAGCACTCCCAGGTAATGCTGGCACTGTTAAGAAAGTGGATAATCATACCTTCGAAATATCCTGAAAAGCAACCCACCTTCTCTCCCTGCCAGAGGCACCTCCTACCATGGACCCAGCCTACACTTTCTAGCCCTGTGTGCCAAGCACTCTGTGCTCTGAGCAAACGGCACCATTGGCTGAGCCTTCCATTTTCCAATGACCCCAGGGTCTGTCTCATTAATGTCAATAGGGTTATATTTGGAATTTGTTTTCTGCACACACAGGATAGCAGTCCGTCTTCAGGACCGCCCTATAAAAGGAGTGGTGTCAGTTCCCTTTTTTGAGATTAGGAAACTGTCTCCAAGATAGTGAGAACCAAGTCTGCCTTTCCTTTGAAAAGGCAGCTTGCAGTTATTCATGAGAGCACAGAGCTGACAATCAGCACCTGTGTTCTACCTCCAGCTCATCAAAGCATGTAAAAGTGCTCTAACATCTCAGGCCAGCATCTCACATCTCACTCAGCCAGAGTTGATGGTCCAGGTCCTCATGTACCACTGTAAGGTTCCTGCTTTAAGAGACACCTGTTGCCCACCTAGTTGTCTCTCCTGCCCTCCTCTCATCTGGAGCAGGCTGTTTTGTCTCTGTCAGTAGGGTCTTTAAAGTTGCTCTGAGGATTCAATCTTCCCCCACCCTCACCCCACCACCCAGCCTTCTGAGGACAACACTAATGCTGTCCTTACAGTGTCAGAAATCCAAGGCATGCAAACATGGCAGGGACATCCCCCGACAGGAAATTCAGGTGCCTCTTAGGAGGGGAAGTGTGCCACCCTCATTATTAGACATCACGTGCATGCCGGACTAACCTGACTTAGGGCCATGGTTTTCACTCCTTTCTTACATCAGGATCCACTCCTCTCAGGGCTTCCCTAACAGCTGACACCTCCCTAGCGTTTCTCCCCATTCCTACTTCCCAGAAAGCACACACCAGCACCATCAGAGCCACAAACAGAGCACAAATCTTAGTCCACAGAAAATAATTCAGGGAGTGAGGGAAGTACAGGCAGCCCCAGGAGCCCACACTGGGGCTTCCATCTCCAACTGATGGCATCTTGTGAAGAACAGAGCATCATTAGTCACTTGCCATCTCATCATCTCATTCATGACGTTCGGGGTCAGAGTTAAAAATCAGCATCCTATTTCCAGATAATAATCTATTTTGTGTCCTCTCATTTTATCAGCAGGTTAACGTTATAGAAGCATGCCATATTTTCCTGTTGAGTTCTTGAAACAGGAGATATCACAGAGGAACAAGAGTTGCGAATCTCTAACAATTATCTGAGGGAGTCTTTCAATGGGCAGGTCTAAGGAAATGAGCGATCAGAGTGGCGGTAAAGGCAAAAGCTGGTCATATTTGGTACTGGTGGAATGAAGGGGAAATGAGATTTCATATAACACCTCAGTTGTCAAATGAAATATCTACTTTCTGAGGTCCATATTACTATGGCTTAATCACTTGAATGGACTTTGATACAGAAGTCCTACTTCCAACAACAAGTGAGTTTCTGCTGAAGGTTTAAAAAAGGATCTCTAAGCTAATTCTGATGTACATGCAAGTGAAGGAGTCCTACCTGAGGGGTCAGGTTAGGAGCCACATTAGTTTTCTGATCTAGAGAGGAAAGGCAACTAATACTGATGGAGCACATTGTTTAGAGGGTCCAGCTCCATGTTCTTCACTTTAATGACTTAATTTAATTCTCATGACAACCCTACTAGTGAGGTACGATTATGCTCTCTTCATGGACGTATATGACTACAACGCACTTGCTCCTAAGCACAGAGCTGGATGGCAAAGAGTTTGCTCACCACAGAAACTGATGGAGCCTGGGATAGAATCAAGCAGCCTGGGCAATGGTACAAAAATGGTCAGGGTTCATAATATTTAAACAGCCCCCAAATCACGTTATTAGAGAAATCTCAGAAACCTATTTTCAGAGGGGAAAAAGGTACAAAGGGGCACTTACTCTACGATAGGACAAATATTTATAGCCGAAACTGTACAGTTATATATTTTGCATAATTCTCTCACAAGTCTCTGAGGAAGGCATCATTATTTCTAGTTTACAGATGACCAACTAAGACTCACTGATGGAAAATCAATTTTGTGGAGGCATCTAGTAATGATCAGGAGTGGGAATGTAACTCTTACTCTCCTCAAAGGACAACACATTGTCTCCTTTTGTAGAGGATGACCATCTAGGACTTAAACACTTATAGTTTTTTATGTTGCCAAGATTGTGCCCTCATGTGTACTGACTCAACAACCTCTCTCTCTTTGAAAGAGCTGATGGTGCAGATGAAATCCCACTGCAAGGTCCTATAGGTGGTAATGGGTCTGGTATGAGGGTCAAGGGCTTGTGACTCCTGCCTCCTCTTCATCTGCACCCTCTCTTCATTTGAGGCTTAATAGAAATTGCTTTTCCAAATCAATGTAGAAGATCAAATGAAGGGTCAGAAAATGACAGGGGATTGGTTTGACAATCTTCTCACCTCACCCCAATATCTCAGCAAACCATCCTGCAAGACAGAAATGGCCCCAAAGGTTCATGGATAATGTAAGTGTGAGCACATGCTCCATCTTCCTGCTCCCCCTCCAGGTGGTCTCTGTGGCAGTTATGCTGCTTGGTTTAGATAACAGTCATCTCTTCTCTGGGAGGGAGGAAAAAGGTGGGCCTGGATGGCCATTCATTGAAGTTCTACTAGGTGGCATCTACTTTGTGTGGGATTTCTCATTTACTCCACAGAAAACTTGTCTAAGGAAGGCATTGTGAAACCCCTTCTACAGAAGAGCAAGGGCAAAGTAGAATGGCAAAGGATTTGATCACCACAGAAACTGACAGAGCCAGGGATAGTAACTGGCAGCCTGGGCACCTTAAGTGCTGGTGGCAGATCTTTAGCAAATGTATCTGAACACATACTGTTGAGGAATTTAATGTCTGTCCTCCTTATGTTTACCCTCCTTGCATTTCCAGCAAGGAACCAGGCTTGATGTTCCTTCCCCTTGCCTTAGAGGAGGGTTATGGCAGGGTTGGGAGCCAAAGATGTCTGACTCCAGTTTCTTCCATTCTTTAGGAAAACTTAAGGGAAAGATTGGGCTGCTTGTTATCTGGTAGGAAAGGGAGGGCCTCTGAGGACACAGAGAAAGGAGAGAAAGAGAGATTTATCCCAGATAGGGATGAGGCCAGAGATCTACTTGTCCTTCCAGGAATAAGGATCTGAGCACTGCTCCATATCAACCCTTGGGTTTGATCAGTATATGGTCCATTGAAATTGGGCATCCAGCCATAAAACCTATTTTTCTCTTTGGATAAAAGGATGGATGGAACAGGGTCAGGGAGTCCTTAAGGCACCAGGCCAATTAGGCAAATGGTCAGCTCAGCACTCAGCAGGAGGGACACATGATTGATGATGGCAGGGGCCTCTCAGGCTGTTAACTATAGAGTATAAGTTCCCACAAATGGCACTCTTTCCTCAAAGAGCGTGAATATTAAACATTCGTCTAATTCACCTTAAAATCTCTTTACTAATTTGTCACAATGAAATACAAGATATGAACACTCATTTTCAAGATCTGTACAAATAATGGATTTCACTATATTATTAGTATTTGCAAATGTGATATACTTTTGTTGGAATGTTAGATTATTTTTCATTTTCCTGTTTTCCTATAAATGGCATATTTCACATTTAAATTATGAAATGCAAAGATAATGATCCCACTTTATGCCCCAAATATTTCCTGGAATAATTACAGTGTTTGAAGAGAAAACTCAATCAGTGAGTTGGTGTTTATGCTGCATCTTCTTTAAATGGAAAATGTGGGGCCATGAAAACTCCACACATGGCCTAGGGAGGATAAATTCGTACAAACTCTTTGCAGAGACATTTGGCAACATCTATGAGAGAAGAAAGCAAGGCACCTGTCACCCACTGTACTCTTAGGTCAGACAGCATATATGTAAGATGGTCAAGATAGCATGGCTAGTCATATCTAAAGGAATATCAAATCACTTTATTAGATATATCTAAGTAATACTATTTTCAGAGCATAAAAATTTTCAAAAGAGCACTTACTCTATTATATCATTTATATATTTATAGCTAAAATATGTAGTCATATATTTTGCATTATTCTCTCATAACTGTGGATAAATCATTACCATTTTGAAGTTTACTATATTAAACTAGCTGATGTAAAATCAATTTTGCAGACTCATCTAGTAAAGAGCAGAAATGGCATTCTAACTTTACCCTCCCCAAAGGACACCTAGCTATCTTTTTTATAGATCATAACCTTTTAGGTATGATCTATAAAACTTGTAATTTTACATGTTTTTAGTACTGTGCCCTTGTGGGTACTCACTCAACAACCTCTCTCTCTTTGAAGAAGCTGATAATGCAGATGAAATCTTGATGCAGGGTCCTGTAGGTGCTAATGAGTCTAATGAGAAGGTCAAGGACTTGTGAGTCCTGCCTCTTGTTCTGCGCTCTCTCTTCATTTGGGTGCTCAATAGAAACTGCTTTTCCAATATCAATCTAGAAGATCAAACAAGGGGGCAGAAAATGACAGGGGATTAAAGGAAATGTTTTAATTATCTCCTTCCCTCTCCCCCGATCCCTCAGCAAAGTCCTCCTGCAATACAGAAATAGTTCCCAAAGCTTCATTCATAATGCAAATGTGAGTAGGTTTAACTTCTTACTGCTTCTGTGTTTCCAGGTGGACTCTATGGCAGTTGTGCTGTTTGGCTTAGGTAACAGTCATCACTTCTTTAGGAGGGAGGAGAAAAGTGGCTCAGTATGAACGTTTGTTGATGTCCTACTAGGTGACATCTATGGTGTACAGGATTTCTTATTTACACCATAGACTAGTTATATAAGGAAGACATAGTGAGTCTCCTTTTACAGATGACTAAGGGCAAGCTGACAGAGCCTAAGAAAGGATTTCAGCGTCACACATCAAGTAAGGGGCAGGAATGTGGTCCAACCTTTGCTGTCATCACAGTATTTCATGCATTGTCAACAGAGGCAACATTATGCCCAAGGGGCTGAAAATTGGCTTTTGATGGTAAGGAGTATGGTAGACATTACAATGGTGTGTGGTCCTGCAAAGTACCACAATACATAAACAGTTACCACTTTACCTGTGGTATTAAATTTTTACATTCTTGGCAGAAAGGATGTGTGAGGAAGAACATGTCTAAAAGTCTTCCAAAACAGGGACAAGAATGAAAGAAGGTGAGAGAAACACTGCCTCTGCCCAGTGACCTCTTATGTAGATGATGGGCCACTAGGACTTTGGAACTGATCATTTTACCCTCCTCCCCAGATGCTCACTCAGCAACCCCTCTTGGTGATGATGATGATGGTGGTGATGGTGGTGGTTGAAATGAAATCCTCTCTCTGGGCACAAGAGACCTTGATATGGAGACCATATGAATTGACTGGCTTTTAAGATGACAGGCAGGGCCTCAGACAGAACAACAAGTGTTTCCTCTGGAACAGATGACATGGAGGGTAGAAAATTAATGTTGACAAAACTAGTATGAGCAAGAAATGCTCTAATTTGCGTCTCTTTTCATCTTAACATGTATTCAAGTAGCCTATTATTTAATGTATAATTTAGATTAAATTATGGGAATTTAGGAACAGTTAAGTAAATCAGATGAATTGCTTCGTAATGTCTGCTCAGTAGTAAATGGAATTTCATTAAGGCATTGTGTCCTGAAGCCACCAGGAATCTGAATGCTCTAATCTCTCTGTGCTCACATGCAATACTGCCCCGGGTATTACTTAATTTATTTACATAATGAACTATATTACTTTAAAACTATAATACTAAATTACATAATACATAATATCAAATTATTAAATATTTATAGTATTTAAATGTAATTTTAATTTATAATATTATGAGTCTAATTATCATGACATATGAAGCATTCCCAGTAATCAGTAAGGAGAAATGGCCTAATGATGTTGTGATAAGTAGAATCTAAGTATGCCCCCAATTATTATTGTTTCTTGTTATTTTCTCCTTTGTATAATCTGTCTCATTGTGTGTGAGCTGGAGTTAGTGACTTGTTTCTAATTGGTATCCACAATGGTATAGTTTGAATGTGTCCTCCAAAGTTCATTCGTTGGAAGCCTGATTCCCAATATAAAGGTATTGGAAGTTGGGACCTGAAAGATGTGTAAGTCATGGTGATTCTGCACCCAGAAACAGATTAATGCCGTTATTGTGGGAGTAGGTTCTTCATAAAAGGACAAGTTTGTTCCCCCTCTTGCTGTCTCTCCTCCTCTCTTTGCCCTTCTGCCATGGGATGATACAATAAGAAGCCCCCACCAGATGCCAGCCCTTCGATCTTGGACTTCCCAACCTCCAGAACTGTGAGCCAATACATTTTTTTTCATTACAAATTACACAGTCTGTGACATTGTTCTAGCAGCACAAAAAATGGATTCGGAAAATGTATACCAAAGAAGTGGGGTTTTGAAATAACAAATAACTGAAAATGTGAAAGTGGCTTTGGAACTGGGTATTAGAGGCTTTGAAGAGTTTGGAGGAGCCAGCTAGCAAAAGCCTACATTGCCATAAATAGAGCATTAAGGGCAATTCTGGTGAGGGCTCAGAAGAAGAGTATGGCTGTAAGAAAAGTCTGAATTTTCTTAGAGATTACCTCAGTGATTGTGATCAGAATGTTGGTAGAAATATGGACAGTAAAGACCATTCTCATGAAGTCTTGGATAAAAATTAGGAATATATTATTGGAAACTGGCATAGAGGCAATTCTTGTTACAAATTGGCAAAGAACTTGAATGAATTGTTTTGATGCCCAAGGGCTTTATGGAAGGCAGAGTTTAAGAGTGATGAACTAAAGTATCTGGCAGAAGAAATTTCTAAGCAAAGTATTGGAGGAACTATGTGGCATCTTATAACTGCATACAGTAAGATATAAGAAAAGAGAAATGATTTAAAGACAGAATTCATAATTTATAATTAAAAAGGGAATCAGAAGGTCAGGCATGGTGGCTCATGCCTGTAATCCCAGCACTTTGGGAGGCCAAGGAGGGCAGATCACCTGAGGTCAGAAGTACAAGACCAGCCTGGTCAACATGGTGAAACCCCATCTCTACTAAATATACACAGATTAGCCAGGCATGGTTGTGGGTGCCTGTAATCCCAGCTACTTGGGAGGCTGAGGCAGGAGAATCATTTGAACCTAGGAGGTGGAGGTTGCAGTGAGCCAAGATCGCGCCATTGTGCTCCAACCTGGGCAACAAGAATGAAACTATCTCAAAAAAAAAAAAAAAAAAAAAAAAGAAAGAAAAAAGGAATCAGAACATAAATATTTAGAAAATTGAAATTCGCGTCATATAAATAATGAAAAAGCATGCAAGGGTGCAGCCAAGTGACTCTTTGATATTGGGATTAGCATGGATAGAAGGAAGCCAGGTGCTGTTCATCAGGACAATGCATTGGAGAAAGACTCTGAAGGCATTTCAGAGATATTCAAAGTTGCCCCTTTCCTACAAGTCCAGAGATCTAGGAGGGCAGAGTGGTTTCAATGGACAGGTCTGGGGTCTCCCTCATGGGCTCACTGCTCAGAGCCGTCTTGGGACTCTGATTCCTGCATTCTAGTACAATGCTGCTTGGCAGCCCCAGCTGTAGCTCAAGTGGACCTACGTGTGCTTGGGCTGCTCCTGTGAAGGGGGCATAATGTAAGCTTTGGTGGTTCCCACATGGTGCTAATTCTGCAGGTGAGCAGAATGCAAGAGCTGTGGGGGCACTGCTTCATCCACCTAGATTTTAAAGGGTATATCAGACATCCTTGTGACCCATGCAGAAACCTGCTGCAGGGGCAGAGGCACTACAGAGTTCTCACTAGGGTAATGCCTAGTTGAGCCACAGGCATAGGGTTGCCACTGAGACCATGAACCTGTAAACCCATCAGTGTGCAGCCCCAGCCTGGAAGAGCTGCAGGCAGGAGACTCTAACACATGAGAGCTGCTGCAAGGGCCAAGCCCAGCAAAGCCATAGGGGTGGGGCTTCCTGAGTCCCTGGGGGTTTAACCCATACCCCAGTGTGCTCAGAAGGTGGGACATGGAGTCAAGAAAGATTATTCTCCAGCTTTGAGATATAATATTCTTTGCCCTGTTCAGTTTTGCACTTACTTGGGACCAGTTACTCCTCTTTGCTTGCCTATTTTTCCCTTTTGGAATTAGAATATCTTATGCCTGTCTCACTGTTGCATTTTGGAAGTAGATGACTTGTTTTGATTTTATAGGCTCATAACTTGAGGTAATTTGCCTCAGAATAAATCATGCCTTGAGTCTCATCCATATTTGATTTGGATGAGACTTTGGACTTTTGAACTGGGGCCTGAACAAGTAAAGACATTGGGGCTACTGGGGTGGCATCAGAATATTTTGCATGTGAGAAGGACATGAATTTTATGAGCTGGGGGCAGAATGCTGCAGTATGAATGTGTCCCCTAAAGTTTATGTGTTGAAAACTTGATTCCCAATGTGTAAGTGTTGGTCTATCTGAGTACTTCTTCCCAAAATTTCTTTGTCACCGATTTCCCATCATGTTCTTTCCAAGTTCCTGATCACGCAGCCAAACTATTGTCCACAGTCCGTAAATCAGTATATATAGAAATGGCAGGTCCAGCCATTTGTCCAAGTAAAGTGATCAACCAGGTACACTGTTCAAAATTCTGCCCACTGGGAGAGTTTCCGTTCACCATTGTCCTTCAGGGTGCTACAGTTGTCCACTTTTGAGTAGTGCCTGCATATCATGCAGAATTATCTGTCAACCAAACTTCTCTTTCTCTGTCAACTGATCATAGGGAACTTCGATTATAGGTGCAGGCTTGGAGAAAGAAAGGAGTGTGGCAAAAATGAGGACCATGGGCATTTGAGCTGCTTCCTCTTGTAACTTATGCTTTCAGTGACTTCTTGAGTTCGATTTCATATATACTACTTACCTTTGATGATGCAGTGCTGCTGTACATACCCAACTTTATGGCTATGTGGGTTGGATAACACACGGTCATGGTGGGCAGCTCAGGTCACATGAAAACTTGGTTTCCAGTCTCTACTAAGGCCCATTAGCAGGCCAAGAGCTGTTTCTCAAAAGAGTGGTTATCTGGGAAAGATGGCAGGGCTTGTGTTGCCATTCACCTATGGGGGCCTGCCAAGGGTTCCCAGTGGCATCCCTATCTGTCACTGACACCTCAAGCACCATTGGATCTGCTTGATCATATGGCCCAAGTGGCACAGCAGCTTGCATAGCAGCCTGGACCTGTTTCAGGGCGTTCTCTTCTTCTAGGCCCTACTCAACACTAGCAGCTTTTCAGGTCACTCAGTAAATGGATCAGAGTTACACACCCATATGAGGAGTATGTTGCCTCCAAAATCCAAAGAAGCCCACCAGATGGTGTACTTCTTTTTCGGTTGTAGGAGAGGCCAGGTGCAACTCTGTATCATTCACCTCAGAAGGGATATCTCAACATGCGCCACACCTCTGAGCTTCTAGAAATTTGACTGAGGTTGAATATGCCTCTTTGTACCTCTGAGGAGAAGAGAAAACTAATATCCATATAATATTCTATTCTTTAAACTTGTAGGTTAAGACAAAAACTGATAAAAATAATTACTTATAAGGGAACAGAGTAGCAACCCAGGATGGAAGCTGATCATGTATATTATCTTAAAAATGTATTTACTGGTCCGATGCACTAAAAAGAAATAGTGGCCAACCCAGTGGCAATGAGCAACTCTAGTACCCAGATTGAGTCCTTTAAAAATATTATCCACTAAATGGCACAAGGAAAAATGGCTGAATCCAAGTCCATGGTCGAGGTGTACCAGATGAGTCTGGACTGAATGATTGTACCAGCAAACATGTCAAAAAGACTCAGAAGCCAACCTGATAGGACTTCCACAGACCAAAAAAGAATAATTTGAACATCAAAAACATTAATGCCTACAGTGAGTTAAAACACATCACATACAGAAAAATCTCTGAGTCGTGATGACACTCTAAACGAAAAAACACAAAACCAACTCACTGCTCATCTGTGGAGGATCCTACAGAAACAGTACTTATTTTTGAAACTGGAAATACTTCAAAATGAATCAATATTTGTCCTTCTGTCCCTGTGTGTGCCATACCTCAGTTAAGCCTAATGGTTGGCGGGGGTGGGGAGGGTAGTTTCTCTTACAGAAAATGTCCAGCTAATAAATGCAGAAGAAATTACAGAATCTAAACATCATCATTTTAGAATTTTTAATGAAATGCAGATCTTGGTAAAGATCTTAAGAGATTGTAAAAAATCATGAGGTAAAAAGCAGATGGGAAATTTCATAATGGATGAATCAGTCTAATAACACCTGAGCCTAATGCTCAATCTTAATGTCAACGTAGGAGTGACAAGCAGACACAATGAGGCTCCTGGTATGCCCATGAATTGAACGCTTGTGTCCTCCCAAAACTCATATGTGGAAAACCTGTTCTCCAGTGTGACAGTATTTGCAAATAGGACCTTTGGGAAATAATTAGGTCATCAAAGTGGAGCCCTTGCTCTCTGCATGCACACACCAAGGAAAGACCATGTGAGGACATAACCAGGAAGAGGATCCTTACCAGGAACCCAACCATACTGCCACCCTTATTAGATTTCTAGCTTCTAGACTCATGAGAAATGAATGTTTGTTATTTAAGCCACCTAGTCTATGGTAATTTGGTAAAGCAGCCTGAACTAAGACTTGGTGTAAGGATGTAGGAAGTATGTAACACATCTGAGGTACTCTTGCCAAAAACTCTTGAACTGGATGAAGCCTCTAACTCTACTAATTTACAGAAAATAGGAGGGGCCAGAGCAATGTAAGTACCAGCACAATGGGGACACATCAGCAAAATCGAGAATGTAAACTCCACAAACCAAAGATCTAGTGTAATAAGCAAATACAAGTTTAGTATCCCTAATCTGAAAATCCAAAATCTGAAATGCTCCAATGAGCATTTCCTTTGAGCATCATGTCAATGATAAAAAATTTTCAGATTTTGGAGGCTTTTGGATTTGTAGATTAGGGATATTCATGTAAATTGAAAAGCAAAAGCAAAGTGAGAAAGGACTGTCTTTAGATTAAAAGAGATTTAAAACTCCAGAGATTTAAATTAATGAGAAATTTTTAAAAAGTAAAATTAAAACCATAATGAGATACCACCATATGTACACCAGAAAAAGAAAAAGATGGAAGACACCAAGTGTTGGTGAGGATATGGAAGCTGTGTAATTCTCACAGCACTGGTGAAAATATAAATTTGACAACCACTTTGAAAAAGTGCTTGGCAGTATTGACTGAGCTGATCATACATACACCCTACAACTCAGAAATTTCATTCTTAGGTCTGGGAAAGGTATGCACCCAAAAGAAAGAAAAATAAATGTTTATCCAAAGATATGTACAAGACATTCATAATGCTATTATTCATAATGGCAAAAACTAGAAAAAAATCCACAGAGCAGATATGCTTATTGTGAAATATCCACTCAATGTTACAATATCCAGCAATGATGATGAATGATCTACTCTAGACAACAATAAATGAAAATCTCACATAGAGTATGTTGACTGAATGAAAAAATTAGAAAAGAGAATATGATGTGTGATTCTAGGAATTTTTCTTCTAATTTCCCATTACAATTTGGGCTACATAAAAAATTCAACACCCCATTTTTTCTTATTTGATGGTAGTTAGTGTTATCGTATATTATTCATGGGTTAACCTCAGAGAATCACATATCCTCTGAGCCCTTGAAAAGTGAAGCACTACAGATAGGAATACAGCTAATGCTGTTGATGTGGTTTGGCTGTGTCCCCATCTAAATCTCAACTTGAATTGTATCTCCTGGAATTCCCATGTGTTGTGGGAGGGACCCAGGGGGAGGTAATTGAATCATGGGGGCCAGACTTCCCATGCTATTCTTGTGCTAGTTAATGAGTCTCATGAGATCTGATGGGTTTATCAGGGGTTTCTGCTTTTGCTTCTTCCTTGCCACTGCCAGGTAAGAAGGGCCTTTTGCCTCCCACTGTGATTCTGAGGCCTCCCTAGTCATGTGGAACTTAAGCCCAATTAAACCCTTTTTTGTTCCCAGTTTCAGGTATGTCTTAATCAGTAATGTGAAAACGAACTAATATAGTAAATTGGTACCAGTAGAGTGGGGGCGTTGCTGAAGAGATATCCGAAAATGTGGAAGCAACTTTGGAACTGGGTAACAGGCAGAGGTTGGAAGAGTTTGGAAGGCTCAGAAGAAGACAGGAAACTGTGGGAAAGTTTGGAACCTCCTAGAGACTTGTTGAATGGCTTTGCCCAAAATGCTGATAGTGATATGGACAATAAGATCCAGGCTGAGGTGGTCTCAGATGGAGATGAGGAACTTCTTAGGAGCTGGAGTAAAGGTGACTTGTTATGTTTTAGCAAAGAGACTGGCAGCATTTTGCCCCTGCCCTAGAGATTTGTGGAATTTGGAACTTGAGAAAGATGACTTAGGGTATCTGACAGAAGAAATTTTTAAGCAGCAAAGCATTCAAGAGGTGACTTGGGTTCTGTTAAAGACATTCCATTTTATAAGGGAAGCAGAGCACAAAAGTTTGGAAAATTTGCAGCGTGACTATGTGATAGAGAAGAAAAACCCATTTTCTGGGGAGAAATTCAAGCTGGCTGCAGATATTTGCATAAGTAGCAAGGAGCCTCACGTTAATCCCCAAGACCGTGGGGAAAATGTCTTCAGGCCATGTCAGAGACCTTCACAGGAGCCCCTCCCATCACAGGCCTGGAGGCCCAGGAGGAAAAAGTGGTTTCATGGACTGAGCCTAGAGTCCCCATGCTGTGTACAACCTAGGGACTTGGTGCGCTGTGTCCCAGCTGTGGCTGAAAGGAGCCAAAATACAGCTCAGGCTGTGGCTTCAGAGGGTGGAAGCCCCAAGCCTCGGCAGCTTCCATGTGGTGTTGAGCTTGCAGGTGCACAGAAGTCAAGAATTGAGATTTGGGAACCTCCATCTAGATTTGAGAAGATGTACAGAAACTCCTGGATGCCCAGACAAAAGTTTGCTACAGGGGCTGGGCGCTCATGGAGAACCTCTGCTAGGGCAGTGTGGAAGGAAACCGTGGGGTTGGAGCCTCCACTAGGGCACTGCTTAGTGGAGTTATGAGAAGAGAACCACCATCCTCCAGACCCCAGAATGGTGGGTCCACTGACAGTTTGCACCATATGCCTGGAAAAGTCACAGACACTCAACACCAGCCTATGAAAGCAGCCAGGAGGGAAGCTATACCCTGCAAAGTCATGGGGTGGACCATGGGAACCCAGCTCTTGCATCATTGTGACCTGGATGCGAGACCTGGAGCCAAAGGAGATCATTTTGGAGCCTTTAAATTTGACTGCCCCACTGGATTTTGGACTTCCACGGGCCCTATAAATCCCTTTGTTTTGGCCAGTTTCTCCCATTTGGAATGGCTGTATTTACCCAATACCTCTATCCCCATTCTATCTAGGAAGTAACTAACTTACTTTTGATTTTACAGGCTCATAGGTGGAAGGGACTTGCCTTGTCTCAGATGAGACTTTGGACTGTGGACTTTTGGGTTAATGCTGAAATGAGTTAACACTTTGGGGGACTGTTGGGAAGACATGATTGGTTTGGAAATGTGAGGACATGAGATTTGGAGGGGCCAGGGATGGAATGATATGGTTTGGCTGTGTCCCCATTGGCCCCATCAAAATCTCAACTTGGATTGTATCTCCTGGAATTCCCACATGTTGTGGGAGGGACCCAGAGGGAGGTCACTGAAACATGGGGGCCAGTCTTTCTCATGCTATTCTTGTGACAGTTAATGAGACTCATGAGATCTGATGGGATTATCAGGGGTTTCCGCTTTTGCTTCTTCCACATTTTCTCTTGCTGCTGCCATGTAAGAAGAGCCTTTCACTTCCCACCATGATTCTGAGGCCTCTCCATCCAGGTGGAACTATAAGTCCAGTTAAACCTTTTTTTTTTTGTTTCTAGTTTTGGGTATGTCTTTATTAGGAGCGTTAAAACAAATGAATACACCTGTGTATAATGGACATGCAGCTGGATATGAGACAGGAGACATACTCGGCCACAGTGCCAGACCTATCCCACTAACACTAGGTGCCTTGAGTAAGTCACCACACTGCATCTATGCTCACCTGGCAAAGAGGGATTGAGTATCCCTGCCTCCTGCAAGATCTCAGGGACAGAGAGCAATGTGATTCCCATCTGGAAAACCACTCTGAGTTCCTAAAAGGAAAAATAATTCATTCATTATGGGGGAGTCCAAGGAATTATCTGCATCAACAGCCAAGTTGTCTAGTACAATTAACTATGATGTTTATTAATGTTTTTATTTTTAAAATTATTACTTTTTCTTAAATAAATACCATCTGCTACAATGTAGAATGACTACAGAAACATAGATAAAAGAGCTATGGTCTCACTGTTACACCAGCCACCATGGGCTGACATAGTTCAACAAATGTCTGTTTCTTCTTCCTAAGTGTACTGATTAGGAGTGTGGGCTCTGGATACAGACTAGAGACAAACCCTAGTTCTGCCATGTAAAAACCTTGTGACTTTGAATACTTTTATTTCACCATAAAATCACTCAAAGACTTATCAGTAAAATCAGGATTATATAGTACTTACAATAGAGGACAAAACATGTTTTACATGTACCACGGAACTTAAATTTTTAAAAAGTCTCTGTGTTCTGGTTTTTAAAAATATAAATGGCCAGGGATCACATTAATTTGAAAATTCTAAGGCAGAGATATTGGGGAAAGAAAGCTTAATAGTCTTCCAACTGAATCCTATTTATTAACTCGGGTATTTTTAAAGTGTTAACTTTAACTGACAAATAATTGCATATACTATGGGGTACACTGTAATGTTTTGATAGATGTTTACATTGTGGAAAGATTAAATCAAGCCAATTCAATAAATTCAATAAAGCTTAATAGTCTTACAAATGAGTCTTCTTTTTCCTTTTTCTTATTTATTTATGATGCAGATACTCATACTTTATTATAAAAATGGCATATTTTCCTCCAATCTGTTGGAGTCCTCTACCTTTGTTTGAGGTATCTTTTGTTAAATAATTGTTTTTAATTTTGCTGTCAAATTTACCTATCTTTGCCCTTATAAGGCTTTTGATTTTACTTATTTTTTTTAATTTTTGTTTTTGTTTAACTTTGATTTCAGGTTCAGGAGTATATGTGAAGGTTTGTTATACAGGCAAATTGCGTGTCACAGGGGTTTGGCGTGCAGATTATTTTGCCACTCAGGAAATACGCATACTACTGAACAGGTAGTTTTCAATCCTTACTCTCCTCTCTCCCTCTACCCTCAGTGATGAATATTAGTCATCAACTGATGCATTTTTAAAATCACTTTTTTTTCACTACAACCACCGTTGGTTGACTAATTACCTTAAAAATGCCTCAAAAGCACTTGGAAGGACTGATCTCAGAAAACAGCCCACCATTTCTCTGCAGGGCCAAACAGCCGAGGCGTCCTCCTTGACTGTGCCTTATCCCCACAAACCCGACGCACACAGCCACTGCAGGTCCCCCCTGCCCTACCTCCAAACACGACTTGTCCAGGTCTAACCCTTCCTCTGCACACAGCTGCAGTCCTGGTGCCATTCACCTGTGCCTCTTCCCTGAATTTCGGCAATATTCTTCTAATGGTTATCCCCACTCCTTATTTTGTCCCTCTCCAGTCCATTCTCCACACAGTGGCCAGAATCACTTTCTGACAAGAATTAGATCATGTCACTCCTGTACTCTAAACTTCCTTACTCAGAATAAAACCCAAACTCCTTATAGGATCCAAACCATGTGGCTCTTGTCTGCCCTTTCAACCTCATCTCCCACCTGTCTGCACTTATGTACCAAGCTTCAGCCAGTCCAACTTGTCCTCTGCTCCTAGATCAGTGATGCCCACACACAGCACAGGGACACTGATGAAATGGCCTCTCCATGCCTGGCTTCTTCCTGTTGTTCAGGACTCATCTCAAGTGTCACTTCCTGAGAAAGAGCCTCACTGACAACCCATGTATAATAATCCCTGTCTCGGTCATTTTCTACTCTACCTGTTAATTTTTTTCAAAACACCCCCATATGAAATTGCCCCACTCATTGATTTGTGTACCTGCTTCTTGCCAGTTTCCCCAAACTAGAATGATAGCTCCAGGGATTCTTCTTGTTTTATTCTCTGTAATGTTTCCTCAAGTGTCTCACACATAATCACTGAATAAAAATTACTGAATTGAAAAAATTGTTACCTACTGGACACGGAAGAGAAGACACAGAAATTTAAAGCTGAGTGGCAGGAGCAACTAACAATGAAATTAAACATCAAAGGATTCGAACTTTTCATAGACCGTGTTGCCATCCACAGCAGTGCTTTTCAAGCATGGATGAGTAACAGAAACAACAAAAGAAATTACTCAAAACGTAGACACCTCTCACCTCACCTCCCTGGTTTTGATTCTGCAGATCTAGGCTGGGCCCAAGTCTCTGCAAGTTTAGCAAGCAACCGTGGACAAATCTGATGAAGTGGTCCGTAGATCACACTTGTAAAACTCCTGACCTAAACAGCTCGGAATTGGGTACCATAAGTTTAATGCCCACCATACAAAGTTCTGGGATATCTGCAGTTGCTCTGTTAACATATTAGCTGAAAGTGCACTGGTTCTTCCCTACCACATAAGAAAGCAGATTGCCACACGAGATCACACTTAAATTTCAGGGTATTCCTGGGTGGTCTAGAGGTGTGAGGATTATTATCCTGTTGGATAGACAAAGTTGGCAGAAAGGTATGACTTGCCTAAAGTGTCCCCATGATGTGACTTGGGTCTCTTTCCTCTTGCTCCAGTAACCTAAGAGGCTTTCAGAGTCTCAGATGCTAAACTAGAAGAGAGAGTAAGGGGATAAGAAAGCACATGGAATAGAGAAGAAAGTAAAAGGATGAGAAAACACATGAAATGCAGGGGATGGGGCGATGATGTCTGGCCTATCCCCACTCGGTTAACTGGAAGCTGTGCAATGATGCTTTTCCTCTTTCTCATCTCCATCCCAGAACCCCTCCCACACACAGCGGTGACACTGAAGCTCACACATAATGGAAATGTGGGCTTATTGCTGCTTGATGTTACATTTCCAAGTATTCGCTCTAGTAGTTAGGCCATTATGTTAATGCCAGAGGCATTCCATTGACAGAATGGAGGAGGCAAGTTGGAATGGGGAATTACCATTTGCTGATGGTCTACTAGGTACCACACACTGTAGGTTATTTTCAGGCTTTTTCTCTTCAAGCCCTCAAAGTGATGTTCTGAGGCTGACATCAGAGCTTCCTTTCTACAGATCATGGATAAGAGGCTTAGAGGACCAAGTACATATTCAAAGAATTTTATGGAAGCTTCAAATGGACATGAGACCTACTTCAAGGGGCTCCCACTGGCCAATTCTGAGAACACTTCAGCACCAATATTGATATGGTTTTGATATTGTCCCCTCTGAATCTCATGTAGAATTGCAATTCCCATTGTTGAAGGTGAAGCCTGATGGGGTGTGACTGGATCATAGGGGTGGATTTCTCATGAATGGTTTAGTGCCATCCCCTTAGTGCTAAGAGGGTTCTCCCTCAGTTCATGCAAGATCTGGATGTTTAAAAGTCTGAAACCTTCCCCTTGTCTGTCTCTCTGGTTTCCACTCTTGCCATGTGACATGCCTGCTACTGCTTTGCCTTCTGTCACAATTCAAAGCTCTCAGGCTTCCCTAGAAGCTGAGCAGATCCTGGGGCCATGCTTCCTATCCAGCCTATAGAATCGTGGGCCAATTAAACCTTTTTCTTCATACCGTCTCAGGTATTTTTGTATAACAATGCAAGAATGGCCTAATACAAAAACTATATACTAATAATTACAGAGGGCAACCCTTTGAGGAACACGGGAATCTCTGAGTCATATTGACATAAATAAATGTTAATAAATACATTGATAAATAAGGGAGAAGAAAAAGCTCTTTTTCTCAAATGCAAACTAAAAATTCCAGAAGGAATATCAAAATTGGAAAACAGCCACTTAACAACTATCATAATAATACGTGATTCAAGCAAAAAACATAAATGAATGTTCATTCTTCACCCAATCTCACGGCAGTCACTGAGTCACCATGGTAACAATGTGGGCCAAGATAGCTCGGAAAAGAAAAATAAGCATCACTTTGATTTGTTTTGTAGTATGTCCTAGGAACTGAACTGGTCTGATATGAGTGCAGTAATTAACCTGAAGTATTCCTCACAATAAATCTTCCTGACAGCTTCAGCAATATACACATTCATGCACACATACATACCCACATACTTACATACATATTCTCTCTCTCTCTCACCACCTAAGATCCCAGGAATTCATTGAGGTGGATTGCTGGTGGTGGGGAGTAGGTTACAAACCCCACAATTCAATAGATAAATTCTGACCACATATAAAGTTGAAATCTACTAAACTAATTTATGATGGATTTTTCTGGAGATGACCTGTTGATTTGTCTCTGGGACATTTTTTCCTGTAGTTACAGTACATTTTCAATAACTTCTGAAAGTTGACATGGAAACACAGGCAAATGCTTGTTAAGTATCAGGTACATTTTCCATTTTATAGTCTGAGATCTCAACCTAGAAAGTTAGCTAACAGCTACAGTTAAACATTTGGCCACTGACAGCTCAGTGAAAATAAAATATGCAGAAATGTAATTCAAAATAGTGGCATTTGTAAGAGCACCAATAAATATGAAATAATTAGGAATAATCTATCCAAACATGTGACAAGTCGGTATAGTGAACACCACATAACATTGCTAAGAGAAATTAAGACCTAAATAAATAGAGAAACATACTGTCTTCATGAGTTGCAAGACTCGGTATTGTTAAGATGCCTGTTCTGTTTAAACTGATCTATATATTCACAACAATCCCAGTAAAAATCCTGATATAGTTTTAAAAGAAACTATGCTGTTTCTAAAATGCATGTAAAAATACAAAGGCTCTAGACTATGAAAACAACTTTGAGAAAGAACAAAATGGATAACAAACACTACCTGATTTTAAGACTTCTTACAAACCCATAGTAATCAAGACAGTGTGCTACTGGCATCAAGGCAGAAAAGTAGATCAAAAGAACAAAATAAACCACCTAAAAATTGACCTACATATATTAGATAACTGACTTTTGACACAGTTGCAGAAGCCATTCAATGTCTAAAGGATGGTATTATCAATATATTGTGCTGAAACAAGTGGATATTCATGTACATAATTGTAAACTGTGATCTATATATAGTACCATATACAAAAGACAAAGGCAATTCAAAATGGATCATAGATGTAAATATAAAACCTAAAGCTGTAAAACTTGTAGAAGAAAACACGGGAGAGCAAGATTGTGACCTTGAGTTAGGTAAAGATTTCTTAGATGAATAAATCAATAATTAGGAATGCATCAAAGTTAAAAACTCTGGGTCTTACAAAGACACTATTAAGAGAATGAAAAGACTAGCCTCTGATTGGAAGAAAATGTTTGAAAATTGTATCTGATAAAGTACTCGTATCCAAAATATAGAAAAATACCACAAAATTAAATAACAAACACCCCAATAAATAAATAGGCAAAAGAATTGAATAGACAGTCATCTATAGAAGATAAACAACTGTCAAACACATGAAAAGATATTCAACCATCATTAATCATTAGGGAAATGTAAATGAAAACTACAAGGCATCACTACCTCGTGGCTTTGCTTTTTTGGAGTTTAAAAATTATTCTTGGCATTGTTCCCTTACAGTACTCTTTCTATAGCACCTAAATAAATTTCTTCTATACTTGTTATGAATGAATGTTTTCATTTAAATATATATAATTGTTGAGTTTTGTTAGTTTTGGTTCAAAGTGGTCAGTTTAATATGAAATATTCTGGGTGTAAGCCAGGTGTTTTCAATTCAGATACATTTTGGTTTACCTAAGCACACTTTCCAGTAGGATTATTTTGTTGTGACTTACCTTCTCTTATACATAAATTTGTGTTAATTGTAAATTTGGGTTTGTTAAAGTATTTCAGGAGGCTGATAGGTGGTGTGTTCATGTCCATTCAACTAAGCTCCCTATTCCTAATTTACTACTAAATCCTCCTTTGACCTTTAGTTTCATAGGGGTTATTATAGGTGGAGTGTTCTTTAATTAGAAACTGTAGCCCATTTCTTCCCATCTCATAGACTACACCTTGACCTAATGCTTTTATGTAAATATTTGTGATTACTTTTAAGACTTTTTAGAGTTAGCTGAAGATAGCAGTATACAGGCTGAATTGGCAAGAGATGGTGAGGTTTGTCAGAGTTTATCAGTTATAGGACAGCCTCCTCTAGAGGAATATAAAGCACTGCCAAGTCCTCTGAGATTAAGCTGTTGCTGGTAGTAGTACTCTGGCAAATAACTTTGTTTATTCAGTTATTTAAGTTTATGGCTAAGCATAGTGGGGTATCTAATCCCAGTTTGGGCCTTAGCTATTATGAATTCAGAACATAATAAAGTCACTTTCGTAGTTTATTTTCATTTTAGCTATTGCCTTTTATGGCTTACAGCTTTAGTTAGACATAATCACAAACGTACTGGGTTTTATTGATTTGAGTTAATCATATGACCTCAGTGGCTGACACGAAATTTACCAGCCCTAGGGGGAATTACTGTAGCTTGCTCAAACTTTTGTTTATTGCTTAATTTCTATCACTGCTGTTTCTCATGGGAGTGTGGTTGAGCAAGGCATTATGAGATACTAATTAATGTGCTTGGTATCTGCTCCTTTTGATCTTTTGCTGATCTGGAGGGCATTCTCAATGGAATTCAGATACTTGCATATGTAATCTCGCTAAGAATTAATAAAAAGGCCAGGACCAAAGCTGTGTGTTGATGAAGTTACATGAATTCATCCAGGCATTTTCAGTGGCTTGCTTTAGTGAATTAAGATACAACAACTTGTATCTAGAAAATACTCTCTCAAGGGGAAATTGCTAAATTTAAGTGTTATTCTAGTATTGAGAGACTTTTGATAATCTTATTAAGAAACAAAGTTTTAGTCTAGAAAATCAAATTTTTAATGGATTTTTTTGTTTGTTTTAGAAAATGCTTTAATTAGGAGTTAGGCTGAAATAATGTTCCAGATAAGTTTATAATTGAATTTAATAATATGTGGGTACATATTAGAGCCTTAGGTAATAATCAGCAGATAAAAGATTTTTTGTTTGGGGAGTTTAGCAAGAATAAAAGATTTATATTTACATAAATACTGTAACAGCTCAAAGTAAGGGACTAGAGGGAATTTGCAGAGTTAATCATATATAATGGGAATAATTATGCATCTGTGACTGTATCTTGTTTTTATTATGTCCATTGAGCATGGATTAATTAACACTTTATGGTTTTTATGTGGGAAAATAACATTCAATTTAAGTTCAGCTACAATCAAGTTGTGTCAAGGCCTTGACAGCCATGTCGGATCACATCATCCCCCCAAATTAAAAAATACCAAATGCACGACACCACAGTGATGAGTGATCATGGGCTGATTAGTCATTAGTCCATTGAGATGTCTTATTTAAGAGGAATGACTGGATAATTATAAGCTCATGGCCCTTAAGTAAGAACCACATGTCTGGTATAGTCTCAGTCTAGAAACCCCCAAGTTTTCTGAGTCCAGAGTGAGAAGATGGACACTTCCTGAGTAGACTGCTAATTAATCAAAGCTTAGTAGATAAGAAATCCTATTGGAGGTGATATGCATGTTGTCAAAAAAGGATTTGACTTCCTGTGCTATGTATGGTCAATAATATTATGTCCTATGTAAAATGAAGAACTTATTGTATGGAACAACACTCATTTTTAAATACATTTATATGGACTTTTAATGTATTATGCACTGTGATTAGTTTGATGTGCATGTTTGTATGCATGGGGAATGGATTTTAAAGCACTATAAGATATAAATGTATAATGTATGATGAAGTGTTTATAGTACTAGTGCATAATTAATGGGGTAAATTACATAATGCATGGTGTACACAAGGTGATTAGATTTTATGCTTATTTTTTCCATACTGATATAGAACTCAAGAGCAGTCTCTTTGCATTCAGTATAAGAATCAGGGAATAGAATTTCAACTTTGGGTGCTGATAGTGGAGTGAAAAGCTTTTCTTTGACTGCCCTGGGGAGAGGTGCTCTCCATTGTTGGTTTACAAAACTAAATTTAATAAACTACAAGAACTCTTCATTGAAGTTTATTCTCGATTAGGCTAGCAATTGGCATTAATATAAGAACAAGGGAAAAATATACAATGGATATACTTGTTCAATAATAATGAAAGGGTGTTCTACTGATTGACCTTTAATTTGTGTGAATATGAGGTTATTATATACTAGAACCCAGAATAGGCATTGGCTTAGTAGCTGGAATATCATGCTTTGTTGTTTAGATAACTGAAGGATTGGGATGATTGCTAGAATTAAGATTAAGAGCACAAGGGCTACAACACCTCCTAGTTTATTGGAGATAGATCCTAAATTTCACCGACAAATAGAAGATATTACTCTGGTTTGATATGTGGTGGTATATTGAGGGGATTTGCTGGAATATATTCTGGGTTTCCTAAAAAGTCATGGGAGAATAAAACAAGTTTGAGTAGAAGTGATAGTAGAAAAACAAATCCTAAAATGCCTTTAATTGTGTGGTAGTGATGGAATGGGATTTTATTTGTATTGGTTGAGATTCCTTGGGTTATTTGATCCTGTTTCATGTGGGAATAGAAGGTACACAATAACTAGAGCTGAAACAATGAATGGCAGAATAAAATGAAAGGTGAAGAATTGTGTGAAGGTGCCTTTGTCAAGAGAAAATCTGCCTCTGATTCATTCTAACAGGTTGGTGCCAATGTATGGAATAGTTGATAGTAAATTTGTGATTGTTGTTTCTCTTCATGGTAAGACATAACCTATGAATGCTATAGCTATTACTGTGAATAAAAGAATAATTCCAATGTTTCAGGTTTCTAGAAAGGTATAGACCTCAGCCTACATGAATAAACAGGTAAAGAATATAGATATCCACTAGCATGCAGATATTAAATGATTCAGCCATAGCTTACATCTCAACAGATATGCATGATAGAGGAAAATGCAGTTATTCTGTCTGAGGTATAGTATATAGCTAGGAAAAGTGCTGTAATGATTTGTAAAACTAGGCAAACTCAGTAGGAAACTGAAATTTCTTCATGTTGAGATGTTTGATGGTGCTGGTAGATCGATGGTGGGAAATGAAGGAAGAGCAAAGGGACATCTTACATGGCAGCAGGTAAGAGAGCGTGTGCAGGGGAATTCCCATTTATATAACCATCAGATCTCGTGAGACTTATTTGCTGTCACATGAACAATAAGGGGGAACCACTCCCATGATTCAATTATCTCCACTTGGCCCCACCTTTGACACGTGGGGATTACAATTCAAGGTGAGATTTGGGCGGGGACACAGCCTAACCATATCAATGGGACAGGAAAAAAGAGGCATTCAGAGGGTGGCTTGTGGGAGAACACTGGCACCTTAGTGGGTGAGAAGAGCAGCCATGCCGGTTGGTCAAGTCAGGGCCTGAGTAGAGCGAGGAGGGTGTCCTGGTGGGGGTGGCCTGGCATGGAGTTTAGTAGCATTGAGTTCAGGGCAGAGTGAGGAGGAAGGGGTGGTGGGGACATTGGTTGCTGCAGTGGAGCACGTGTTAGATAATTGAAAGGACTCACAAGATTCCACAGTGACTACTCAAATGAGGACTTAATAAAAGCACAGGAGGTGATTCAGCTGGAGGAAGAAAGCACAAGCCAGCATCGGTGACCGAAGAGACACACTGGTGTGGCAACCCAGGGCCACTCGTTGGCTGCACAGGGCACATTTTGTCTCTAGATTATAAACTATCAAGACGTGTCCAAGGAATCTTGGTGTCAGGAGAGACTGGGCAAAAACATCGAGCGCTGTCTTCTGTGTTTGGTCACAAAGTTAACCCAGGCCCTGTGACCAGGTGTAAGGCATCAATCCGCACCTCCCTGAATGGTGTGATCAAGCTGGCCCTGGGGACCACCAGGGGCATTTTTAACTTTAAACTTTCCCGCTTCTCCTTATCTTGAGTAAGAGTGGGCACGAGGGTTTCCTTGCAAATGAGCATAGAGCTGTCCCGGTTTCACTGTGAGATAACTGTTTTACGCACCTATTTAGAGGGATATTTATTAAATGAGTAAACAGTTTAAAGACCATGGAAGCGGAGTTCTCCACTGTTAAAGGAGAGAATTACAAATATGGGAAGGGAGAAAACTAGAATGAGCCCTGAGATGTATTGGAATTGGGTAGATTAGAGTGAAGATAGGGTGTTTAAAAAGAGAAATAGACAGTGAAATCAATATAGGTGTTAGGAGTGTGTGTATTCCCTAGCTCTGACCACTCAGAGGGGCCGAAAGTACCTAACCCCCCCATAGCAATGAGCACATCTAGTGCCTGGATTTTGGCTTATAAATATTTCCTACAAAAAGGAACTAGAGATCATGGGAGAAATGCCTGATTCCAGGGCTGTGGCAGAAAAATACAAGATGAACTTGAATATCTTGTGCCAGAAAGCAAGAAAGTGCTGCAAGAATGAGGGGGCGTGTCAAAAGGTCTAAGAAGCCAGCTTGGATGGACTCATACTGGCCAAATCAGGGACAATTTGAGTATCACTGTAAATAATAATGATAGATTATAACCCATCAGCTAAAATAGGAAGCCGCAAAGCCACACAAGTATAACTAAATAAACCGTGATCTCCCAATACCAATGCTGTTGACCTTTTGGATTAGACAATTCTTTGTCACAGGTTGGGCTGCCTTGTGTGATGCAGGATGTGTGTCACAATCCCTGGCTTCCACCCGCTATACCAGTGCTTTAGACTAGTGTCATCCAGCAGACAGGATGCCAGTCACCAATGACATTTTAGATTTTCTAGTGGCCACAGGTGTTACAATCCAAAATGTCTCCAGACATTGCCAGATATCCCTTTGTGGGGTGGGGGTGGGGGGGCAGTGCACAAAGTTGCCTTGATTAGGGACCAAAAGACTCAAGAATAAGTTTAGAGTCTGGTGGGGAACAAGGATATTGGCACTGTATCAAAGTACCTTAATGACAAGAGGGGGAAACAATACATTGGCAATGGAGAAGCCAGGCAGACTTCAGTGATCAAAGTGAAGATCCTTATCGATGGGATAAATGGAAGTCGTGTGTCCTAGGTAGGGTGCCATGACAAGAACACAGTGTTTCTGCGATATCCCTGCCAAAGATGCTGATGTGATTTGGATGCATGTCCCCACCAAATCTCATGTGGAATTGTAATCCCCAGTGTTGGAGGTGGGGCTTAGTGGGAGGTGATTGGATCATGGGGGCAGAGTTCTCATGAGTGAGATGTTACTGCCTTTAATAAAGCTTTGTTGCCTGCAACTGTCCCCCTTTGTATGTTTGGGAACCTTGAGAACAGTCACACATGATTGT
The DNA here is from genome assembly GCF_037993035.2 of Macaca fascicularis. Lineage (NCBI taxonomy): Eukaryota > Metazoa > Chordata > Mammalia > Primates > Cercopithecidae > Macaca > Macaca fascicularis. The sequence continues at coordinate 54,832,576 of NC_088383.1, read as the reverse complement.
GGTAATACTTTGGTTGGTCACTAATAGTGTAACACTATCAGGGGGCTCCTCTCCACACTGGGACCACAGGGGAAAAGAGCTTGTGAAGAGTTCTGGGACAGAACACTGAATGGGGCCACTGAGATGGGTCACTTCAAGGTACAATGCTCTTAACCTATACCTTAAACTGAGAAAGATGGAAAGTTCCACACAGCATCAGAAAAACAAAAACAAAAACAAAATATGTTTGAAAAGTGGAATCATCTTTGGTTGTGGAAAACATATCTTCTTCACAGGATGTGCTTAAATCAAAACTAACAGACAATCTAGGCCTGAAATATAAATATTTGTTAACATATGCTGGCGAGGCTGCAGACAATAGGAAACTCCTATTCACTGTCACTGGCAATGTAAATGAGGTCAGCCACTATGGAAAGCAGTTTGGAGATTTCACAAAAAATGTAAAAGAGAGCTATTAATTAATTAAACCAGCAATCTCATTGCTGGGTATATACCCAAAGAAAACACAACGCTCTACCAAAAAGACACATGCAAACCTGCACACACAGCACTTCTGTCTCATATAAATTTGACATTATTTTCAAAAGTGTTCGTTTGTGAAAAATTTTCACCCATGGTAGGGATGAAGAAGTACATTCTCGCTAAGGTCAAGAGGCACACACCGGAAGGCAGCCTTGGGGGCAGGGCTGGGAAAGCCAGGAGCACCAGCATCCTCGGCACAAGCCAGCAGGTGTTGGCTGAAGTAACAGGTGCCCTGGCAAAATGGGAAGGAGTTACTTAGACACAGTTGTTATTCCTTGAATGTCCTACTTTTCCTAGGATGTCTTTATTATTTTCTTACCGTCCTGTCTATGTTTAGTCACATGGCCCTCAGAGGTGACTTGTGTCTGCAAAATGAGGAATTCATCTCTGTTCTTTGGTCAAGGAAGAGGGAGTTATGTAATTTCATAAACTGTCCATATCTGATGACAGAAATCAAAACGGGACTGAACAGATGCAGGAGATACATTATAGACATGAATAGAAAAACTCAGTGTTATCAGGATGCCAATTCTCCCCAATGTACAGATTCAATGCACTTCTAATAAAAATGGAAGCAAATTATTTTACTGATATAGAAAAGTTAATTCTAAAGCTTATATGGAGAAGAAAAAGACCTTGAATAGCTAACACAATATTGAAGGAGAACAAAGTTGGAGGAAAGACAGGCATTACTCAACTTGAAGAATTACTGTAAAGCTACGGTAATCAAGGTAGTATCATGTTGATGAAAGAATACACAGATTAATGAAACAAGACAGAGTTTAGAAATAGAGACATATCAGTATATTTAATATTTGATGAAAAAGTAAAGGCAACATGATGAAACAAAGATTGATTTCTTCTGAAATTGATGCTGGAACAACTGAATATCCACATGTGGAAAAAAAAAAAAAAAAGAATCAGATCTTAGCCCCTCACCAAAATTAACTCAAAATGAATCATAGACATAAATGTCAAACACAAAACTGTAAAACTTCTGGAAAGTAACACGAGAAAATCTCGACTCTCTTGGGTTTGATGATCTCCAGAGAAAACGCCAAAGTTACAGTACATAAAAGAAATAATATGATAAGCTAGACTTGATTTAAATGTCACATTTTTGTTCTGTTAAAGCCATTGAAAGAGAAGACAAGCTACAGACTGGAAGAAAATATTTGAAAAACATATTTGATTAATGAATTTTATCCGAATTATACCAGTATTATTAAAACTAAATAATAAGAGGCCGGGCGCGGTGGCTCAAGCCTGTAATCCCAGCACTTTGGGAGGCCGAGACGGGCGGATCACGAGGTCAGGAGATCAAGACCATCCTGGCTAACACGATGAAACCCCGTCTCTACTAAAAAATACAAAAAACTAGCCGGGCGAGGTGGCAGGCGCCTGTAGTCCCAGCTACTCGGGAGGCTGAGGCAGGAGAATGGTGGGAACCCGGGAGGCAGAGCTTGCAGTGAGCCGAGATCCGGCCACTGCACTCCAGCCTTGGCGACAGAGCGAGACTCCGTCTCAAAAAAAAAAAAAAAAAAAACTAAATAAGAAACAAATAACCCAATTAAAAAATGAACTAAACACTGTAACAGGCATCTCACCAAATAAAATGTACAAATAAAATATAAGCATATGTAATGACGTTCCACATAATATTTTCTTAGAGAAATACAGTAATGAGCTACTACTGAACATCTATGGGAATGACCTAAAGCAAGAACATGGTCACCCACTTTAATCACGTGGTCCCTATCACATAATTAGGGGGCGCTGGGGGCTTTAACTCTGCAAGTTGATGTGTAAAGAATTCGACTTCGATATGATATAGTGACTAGAAATCTTGCATGTATGTATGTATGTATTTATTTATTTATTTTGAAAGAGATTCTCTGTTGCCCAGGCTTGGAGCGCAGGGGCACGAGTAACCAAACAATAAGCAAAATCCGGAAGACTGAAAACGTCAAATGCTGTCAAGGATGTGGAGCAACAGGCCCTCTCATTCCCTGTTTGTGGCACAGTTTACTGTACCCACGAACTCCCGGGCCCAAGTGATCCTCCCACAATCAATCTCCCAAGTAGTTGGGGCCACAGGCATGCACCACCATGCCTGGCTGATTTGTTTTATTTACGTAGAGATGAAGTTTCCCTGTGTTGTCTAAGCTGGTCTGAAACTCCTGGGATGAAGTGATCCTCTAATCTCGGTCTCCCAAAGCGCTGAAGTACAGGCATGAGGTCCTGCACCCAGCCTGGAAGTCTTTAAACAGAATGAGTTCAATCTAACTTTTTCTCCCTCTGCTCTACTCAGCTAAGTCTCCTTCTCAGCCCAAGGGAGAGAACCGCAGCTCAGACCCATCCAGGATGGGGACAGATTACCCAGCTCCACCGTCATGCTCCAGATGCGGGTCAACGAGGAAGGGACCCTGAGGCCTGGCCGCGGGTGCAGTCAGAAATCTTGAAGCCGTCCAAACGGGACCCGCCATCCGTGCCTGTCTGAGTTGTAGGGGCTACCTGCATTTGGCGCACAGGCAAAATGGCCAAGCAACCTCAGACTCCCCTCTTCCCCTCTGGGCCCAGGCAGCGCGGACTAGAGACAGATGCCGCTGCTGCCCTGAAGTCTATTGATCCACCCCATATCTGCACCAGGGCAGGAACCGGCTGCTCGGCCCCATCGTGGCGGCTGCACAGTGCCCAGACCCCTCAACCCAGCGCCGTGGGCGCGAGCCAAGGAATAGCAGGGCCTAGAGAGGGAGGGCGTGTTCCACATAGTGACCCTCTGGCCGTCTGGGCCCAGCCCTGTAGCCTCCACCGTGGGCTCAGCTGCAGCCGGAATTTGAAGGTGGCAGCAGCGTTGCCAACCCTAGAATCTGTCCGCGCCACCAGCTGCGACGAACCCTAGGGTAGAACGCCGCCACTGTGCCTAAGTCAGGCGTTGGACCCTGGGCTGCAGGAGGGCAGGAACCTGCAGCAAAGCCTCATCCCCGCAGCTGTACAGGACCCAGAGGTCGCGAGCCTGAGCTGCCAGCTTTGGCAAAGGTAGAGCAGAGACCAGGGTGAAAGGCTGGTGGACTCGACGACCCTTAGTTGTCTGGGCCCAACCCTGCAGCCTCCAGCGTGAACTCATCTGCAGCTGCCGCCTGAACATGACACGCGGCAGCAGGGACTGCATCCCTGACCCTGCCATATCACCAGCAGCGCGGATCCTTGGCCAGAAGCTTCCAGGGCGCCCAAGTCACGGGATGAGTCCCCAGCTGCAGGTGGGTGGAAACCTGTGTAACAAACCTGCACATCCTGCACATGTACCCCTAAGGTTAAAACCAAATTTAAATAAATAACGAAAATAAGTTTAACTCCAATGTAGATACCATCTGTGTCCTGAATATAGAAATTTTATTGTATAGAAGAGCAAACAAATTAAAATATCCATGAAAAGTCTGAAAATTGAAACAGACTGACTTCCCCTGTAAAATATTGTAGAGACTTGGAAATTAAAATTGTGTTGTATTGTTTCATCATGAGTCTGAGAGACCAATGGAATACAACATTCAAAAACAGAATAAAACATATGTGAAAATGTACTGTGCAATAAAAGCAGGAGTGTAGAAAGAAGAGATGACACCTTGCTGCCTCTCGTTGGACTCTGAAGCTAACAGGCAGCAGGCTTTGTCTCTCACCACGTGTGCTTTCTGCAAGTCTGGTATTGCCACATGTGCAGGAAGGACATTTAATATTTGAGCAAGAGGATTTTGAGGTGAATATCTGATTAAGGTGAATTTTTCTTCCTCAATATTTATTGTAACCTATTCTCATGGCCCATGGTATGTTTTCTGCTGGGTTGAGATATTACTGCCTTTAATAAAGCTTTATTACCTGTAACTGTCCCCTTTTGTATGTTTGAGAACCTTGAGAACAGTCACACATGATTGTGGTAATTCTTTAGTTGGTCACTTGCCTAGTGAAACACTATCAGGGGGACTCCTCTCCACACTGGTCACACAGGGCAAAAGCTTATGAAGAGTTCTAGGACAGAACACTGCATGGGGCCACTGAGATGGGTCACTTCAAGGTACAATGCTCTTAACCTATACTTTAAACTGCGACAGACAGAAAGCTTCACATGGCATCAGAAACAGAAAAATAAAAAAACATGTTTGAAATGTTGAATCATCTTTGGTTGTTAAAAAGACTATCTTCTTCAGAGGATGTGCTGAAATACAAACTAACAGATGATCTATGCCTGGAATAAAAGTGGTTATTTGTTAACAGATGCTGGCGAGGCTGCAGATAATAGAAAACTCCTATTCACTGTCACTGGGAATGTAAATTAGGTCAGCCACTATGGAAAGCAGTTTGGAGATTTCTCAAAAAATGTAATATAGAGCTACTAATTGAACCAGCAATCTCATTACTGGGTGTACACCCAAAGAAAATACAACACTCTACCAAAAAGACACATGCAAACCTGCACATGCAGCACCTCTGTTTCATATAAATTTGACATTATTTTAAAAAGTGTTTATTTGTGAAAAAATTTCACCCATGGTAGGGATGAAGTACATTCTCACTAAGATCAAGAGGCACACACCGGAAGGCAGCCTTGGGGGCAGGACTGGGAAAGCCAGGAGCACCAGCATCCTTGGCACAAGCTAGCAGGTATTGGCTGAAGCCACAGGTGCCCTGGGGAAATGGAAAGGAGTTACTTAGAGTTGCTGATTCATGAATTTCCTATATTTCCCAGGATGTCTTTATCATTTTCTTACCCTTCTGTCTATGTTTAGACATATGGCCCTCACAGGTGACTTGTTGGCTGTAGAATGAGGAATTCATCACTGTCCTTTGGTCAAGTTAGAGGGAGTTATGTAATTTCATAAAATGTCCATATCTGATGACAGAAATCAAAAAAGAACTGAACAGATAGAGAAGATACATTATGTTAATGAATAGAAAAACTGAATATTGTCAGGATGTCAGCTCTTCCCAATGTAGAGATTCAATGCACTTCTAATCAACATGGAAGCAAATTATTTTATGGATATAGAAAAGCTAATTCTAAAGCTTATATGGAGAAGAAAAAGACCTTGAATAGCTAACACAATATTGAAGGAGAGAACAACGTTGGAGGAAAGACAGGCACTACCCAACTTCAAGACTTACTGTAAAGCTACAGTAATCAAGGCTGTATCATGTTGATGAAAAAATAGACAGATTAATGAAACAAGACAGTTTAGAAATAGAGAAAAATCAATATATTTAATATTTGATGAAAAAGTAAAGGCAATATGATGAAACAAAGATTGGTTTCCTCTGAAATTGGTGCTGGAACAACTGAATATCCACAAGTGAAAAAAAAAAATGAATCAGATCTTACCCCCTCACCAAAATTAACTCGAAATGAATCATAGACATAAATGTCAAACACAAAACTATAAAACTTCTGGGAAAAAAACAGGAGAAAATCTAGACTCTCTCGGGTTTGATGATCTCTAGAAAAAAATGCCAAAGTTACCGCACCTAAAAGAAATAATATGATAAGCTAGACTTGATTAAAATGTCACATTTTTTTTTCTGTTAAAGCCACTGAAAGAGAAGACAAGCCACAGACTGGAAGAAAATATTTGCAAAACATATTTGAATAATGAATTTTCTCCACAATATACCAATATTCTTAAAATTGAATAATAAATAAACAACCCAATTAAAAAGTGAACTAAAGACTGTAACAGGCATCTCACCCAATAAAATATGCAAATAAAAATAATCATATGTAATGATGGTCCATATAATGTTTCCTTATGAAAATGCAGTAATGAACTATCACTGCACATCTATTGGAATGTCCAAAAGCAAGAATATGGTCACCCACTTTAATCACATGGTCCCTATCCTGGGAGTTTCAACTCTGCAAGCTTGGTGTGTAAAGAATGCGACATAGATATGATATATTGACTAGAAGTTATTTATTTATTTATTTATTTAGAGAGTCTGTGTTGCCCAGGCTTAAAATACAGGGGCAGAAATAACCAAATAATAACGGAAATCTAGAAGACCGCGATGTCAAATGCTTTCTAGGATGCGGAACAACAAGGCCTCTCATTCCTTGTTTGTGACAATCACAGATCACTATACCCACAAATCCCCGGAACCAAGTGATCCTCCCAAAATCAATCTCCCAAGTAGCTAGCATGCACCACCATGCCTGGCTGATCTGTTTTAGTTTTGTAGAGACGAAGTCTCCCTGTGTTGTCTAAGCTGGTCTGAAACTCCTGGGACCAAGTGATCCTCCTATCTTGGTCTCCCAAAGTGCAGGAAATACAGACATGAGGCATTGCACCCAGCCTGGAAGTCTTCAAATAGGATGAGTTCAATTTAACTGTTTCTCCAACTGCTCTACTCAGCTAAGTCTCCCTTTCAGCCCAAGGGAGAGAACCGCAGCTCAGCCCCATCCAGGATGACTGCAGATTACCCAGTGTCACCGCCATACTCCAGATGTGGGTGAACGAGGAAGGGACCCTGGGGCCGAGCACGGGGCACACTCAGCAACCTGAAGCCGTCAAACGGGACCAGCTATCCGTGCCCCTGTCTGAGCTTTAGCCTCTACCTGCACTTGGTGAACAGGCAAATATGGTCCAGCAACCCTAAACTCCCTTCTTCCCCTTGGGCCCAGTCAGCGCGGACCAGGAACAGATACTGCTACAGCGTTGACGTCAGTCGGTCCGCCTCATATCTGCACCAGGGCAGGAACCTGCTGCTCAGCACCATCCTGGCGGCTGCACAATGCCCAAAGCCCGCAACCCAGCTCTCCGGGCGCGAGTCAAGAAGTGCACGGCCTAGAGAGGGAGGGCGTGTGCCGCACGGCGACGCTCAGACCCTCTGTGTCCAGCCCTACAGCCTCCGCCGTGGGCTCAGCTGCAGCTGGCGTTTGAACGTGGCAGCAGCTTGGCAACCCCAGAACCTGACCTCGCCACCAGCCGCGGCACACCCCAGGGTCGGACGCCGCCACTGGGCCTAAGTGGTGGGACCTCACCCGCAGGAGGGCGGGAATCTGCCTCAATGCCTCATCCCAGCAGCTGTACGGGGCTCAGAGGTCGCGAGCCTGAGCTGCCAGCGCCGGCCAAGGAAGAGCGAGCCCAGGGTGGAAGGGCGGGTTCACTCGACTACCCTCAGCGGTCTGGGCCCAGCCCTGCAGCCTCCACCGTGGACTCAGTTGCAGCTCCCATCTGAACCTGGCACGCGGCAGCAGGGGCTCCAACCCGGAACCTGTCAGCGCCACCAGCAGCGCGGATCCTTGGATAAGAAACGTCCAGGGAGCCTAAGGCAGGGGTGGGTCCCCAGCTGCAGGAGGGCGGGAACCCACGCTCAGCGCCATCCAGGAGGCTGCAGGTGCCCAGCACCGGGGCCCAGATCCTGGATCGCAGGTCGAGAAGGGGCCAGGGGCGGCTATGTCAAGCGGGTCGTGTGGCAGGGCGTCTCCCACGTTCTGCTCCAGGGAGGCCCGCCAGCCCGACAGTGCCTCAGCGGCGGGTGCCACCTACACGCGGGGCCCGGGGGAGCGCTGCCAGGGCGCGGGTCTTCTGAGACTGCTGAGCTGCGCATTCGTTGCTGCCTAACGGCGCTGCTCAGCGAATTTCTCCCAGGAGAAGACGAGTGTCCAAGAACTTCGCCAGACAGCAAGTTTTACTGCTATCGGAGCTTTTTTGCTTGTTTAATTGGAGAAATGAATGCATTTCATGCTTTCTATTGAAAGGTAAAAAAAAAAAAAAAAAAAAAAAAAAAAAGCCCCTTCGAAAAGTCTCTACAATCAGATAGAAATGTCCTATTGTGTTCTTTCACCCCAAATCTCACAGGAGTGGCTTAGAGCCCCTTGAGTGCTAGGGGATTGAAGGTTGCTGAATTACATAGATCTTGTGGCCCACGGCAGGTGTCCCCTCCCCTTTGCCTCTTTTTCCAAGCCTCTGATGTCCTACCCATGTACATGTAAAGCAGGAGTAAGATTGGCTGTCAAATAAGTCATGGTTCAGTTGGGTTTTTGATAACATGCTTATGCTGGAGATGAATGACTGACTGAGACTCCGTTTAGTTGTTTTCCAGGAACAGGTAAATACAGAGCTTCTAGGTTGGTCATGGAGTTTATCTTTTCAGTAGTCTGTGCTTTGATGAGGAGAATATTTAAAGTTTGGAGACTGCCATGAAGCTCTGCAGAAGAAAGATCCGGAAGTGGGAGAAACTTTCACTATATACAGTGGCTCCCACTTCCAGATCTTTCTCTCTGTGTATATATAGTAATTAGAGAAATCCAACTATCAGGACTCAGTTTTTCTAGCAGACTCTCTCCTTGGGTATAAGTACCTACGAGATTTTTAAGGCTTTGCTACTTTATGTAGACCTGAACAAGGAAAGACAAGTACAAAATAAGTAATTAGATTTTATTATTTTTAATGTTTCATTGTTTTGTTGAGAAAAATATTCCCAATAACAAATATACATTTGTATTTTGACATTTGTAGGTTCAGCTTTTCAACATTTCAAATATTTCAGGGGACTCTCTGTAGTGTTTTAGGGTGAAGGGAAGCAATAGGGCATTCTTAATTGGTTTTTATGCTGAAAAACAAAGAATGTCATTTTCCAATGATACAGATTAGTCTTTGAATCAGAGAAAGATAATCGATAAGAAGCAAGGTAAATGTGTCTTTCTCCCTTATTTTAGGTTATCAAATTTGTCCACAGTTTAGATATCAAAAGTTATGTCAGCCATTAAGTAGATTTTCAGTTCACCATTGAGGACAGTTTGTGAGGATGAATTATACTCAGGGTATGCCAGTTATTTTGGCTGTCACTACTTGTTATGGAACTAAGAGTGAGTCTTCATTGAATGTTATAGGTTGAGGAGGTAGAGTCAAAAATAGGTAACTAAAATCTTTTTTTAAAGCAGAGGCATATTTTAATTATACCAAGAAACACGATTTAATATACAGAAGACTGATTTTTCCCCAGATTTTTTGTTCTCATTTTTTTGGAGTGAGCACCAAGACATGAACTAGCAGATTTTCTTTTTAAATATATGAATTTGCTTATTTTGTTGTATCTTGTTTCTCTAAAGTCTTTTCAGCAAACTGACTATTGGGCGGATCACAAGGTCAGGAGATCGAGACCATCCTGGCTAACACGGTGAAACCCCGTCTCTACTAAAAAATACAAAAAAAGCTAGCCGGGCGAGGTGGCGGGCGCCTGTAGTCCCAGCTACTCGGGAGGCTGAGGCAGGAGAATGGCGTGAACCCGGGAGGCGGAGCTTGCAGTGAGCTGAGATCCGGCCACTGCACTCCAGCCCGGGTGACAGAGCGAGACTCCGTCTCAAAAAAAAAAAAAAAAAAAAAAAAAAAAGAAAATTCACAGTCTACAAAAGGTAAGGAAGACTTTAATCTTACTACCAATGTAAAATGGTCTCTTGTGAAGTTGATTTTCTCTGTTGGAAACTAGTTCTGTATAGTATTTACTTTTCATGTTTAGCAGTGTGTGTAAGTACCATTATTTCGTGTTGGTAATAAGAGTTGGTGAGATAAAAACATTTTATAGAAATATGAGTAGTTGATTTAAAAACTTATTTTTTTACTTTAGTAAATAACAAATGATTGGTAAATACTTTGAGGGTGTGAGTGCCAATAAAAGGAATGGGCTGGAGAATACATAGTGAGAGGAACATTATATTAGAAAAAACTTTTCCACAATACAGAATATATAACATCTGGTAAAGGCTTATTTGGGTAAGAGTACTTACTGTGACTTTTAAAATTATTCTATTGTCTCTTAAAAAAACTCATGCTTAAATTTGTCTTTAATGGATCCAGTTACTTATTATAGTAATCAAGGAATCTCTGTGATACTGTTCAGTTCCAAAACTGTGCCACATAGTATCTAGGGTTTTTTTTTTTTTTTTCACACGTATTATTTTGATATAATATAGTTTTTAGGAGAGAGTTTTTTCTCAGTTTCTCTTCTTGCTTCTTCAATTACACCAAAATAATATTAGAAATTGTGAAATTTTATTTGGTCATGGTGGTGCATGCCTGTAGTTCCATCTACCAAAGAGGCTGATGCAGGAGGATCGCTTGAAGCAAAGAGTTTGAGATCAGTGTGGGCAACATAGCGAGACCTTATCTCTAATTTTATTATTTATTTATTTATTTATTTATTTATTTTGAGATGGAGTCTTGCTCTGTCGCCCAGGCTGGAGTGGTGTCACAGTCACGGCTCACTACAATCTCCGCCTCCCGGGTTCATGCCATTCTCCTGCCTCAGCCTCCCGAGTAGCTGGGACTACAGGTGCCCGCCACCATGCCCGGCTAATTTTATTTATTTATTTATTTATTTATTTATTTATTTTGTATTTTCAGTAGAGACGAGGTTTCACCGTGTTAGCCAGGATGGTCTCAATCTCCTGACCTCGTGGATCCGCCCGCCTTGGCCTCCCAAAGTGCTGGGATTACAGGCGCGAGCCACTGCGCTCGGTCTATCTCTAATTTTAAAAAATAATGGTAGAAATTTAGAAATGTAAATTCTCTTTCTCAGAGCCTGTATTATTAAGGCATGCCAGTGTGTTTTCCAAATTATTTCATTAAAAGTATATTTTAAACTCTTCATCTAAATGAAGAATGCAGGTTTTACCCCAATAAACAACCAGTTAGAGATTCTTACTAAGCAGAGATTCTTACTAAGCGTATGGTAGGATTTTAATTTAAGAATTTTTAAATTGCAATTTTTAAACATATTGTTCAAAGATTTTTTATCACGTTTGAAAATTTTAAATTTCAGAAGATTTTGTATTGAGTTGTTTAAATAATCGTTTTGAAGCCCTTGCATCGCTACGAGATACTGCAGGTTAGAAAACATAGTTGTGTGCATCCTAGTGTACCCAGAATACAGTCTTGCCTATAAAAAGCATTTTAAGAGGTTTTCAATGTGAATAAACAAGCAGACAAATTAATTTGTATGTAATGAATGTTACAAGTAAGATAATATGCGTATCTTATAATAAAATCTAATGCATTTTCAAAATATGGCTTACATTTGTATTTTCTTTTAATATTTAGAATGCATAAATTCATGTGAGTTATCTTAAGAAAATATGTCTTAAATAAGAAGGCAATAAATCAGAGATATGTAGTAAATAAGAAAGAAGGTTACACTGTATTTTCTAGTATCCTCCAAGTGGAGTTTAGATTAAAAATGTTTTAATGTATTGTAGTCTCAACTCATGTTCTTTTTTTTCTTTTTTCTTTTTCTTTCTTTCTTTTTTTTTTTTTTTTTTTTGAGACAGAGTCTCACTCTGTTGCCCAGGCTGGAGTGCAGTGGCATGATCTCGGCTCACTGCAACCTCTGCCTTCTGGGTTCAAGCAATTCTCCTGCCTCATCCTCCTGCGTAGCTGGGACTACGGGTGCGTGCCATCACACCCAGTTAATTTTTGTATTTTTAGTAGAAACAGGGTTTCACCATGTTGGCCAGGATGGTCTCAATTTCTTGACCTCATGATCCGCCAGCCTTGGCCTCCCAAAGTGCTGGGATTACAGGCGTGAGCCACCACACCTGGCTGCAACTCGTGTTCTACTAAACATATCATTTCAAGGAATACATTACTCTTTAGAATTCCTATTACCAATACTTTCTTCAGGTGAAAAGTTTATGAAACATTCCTTTTTAAATTTTTTCTCTCTGTAGTAAAAATGTTCTAGCTTTTAGGTATTGACAGAAGACCATGTTTAATTAATTGAGTGTCTTATTATATAATAATGAAACTAAAATCCTTATTACACAGGTATTAACAAAATAACTAATTGTAATGTAAATACTGACCAGCATTATAGGAATATATTATGAACAGAAGTCTGTATTTTTTGTATTTCATCACATGTCTTATATAGTAGTTGTTTTTCCTTTTCTTTCATGACTGAAGCTCATACTTGATTGACTGGTTATGTCTCTTGTTTCTTTCTCCCTCCTCCTTCACCTTTTTAAAAATGATTTACCCCAGACTTTTTTCTCACACAATACATTTCTTCAGTGTCTGCTTTTAGGGCATCTCTGTCTCAATTGTCAGCATATTTATTTACAGGTTTCTATTTAGTTGCTATGTATTACTTTCATTAATCAATCATTGCCCCCCCCGCATGATTTATTCTTTTTTTCTCTGTTTCATGGAAGAATCAGAATTTATACAATAATTTATACTTCGCTTTTTTCCACACAGAATAGAAACAACCTATACTATTTCAATGCAAACCCAGTTAGATAAGGTACTATTAAAAACTAAACTCTCACATTTTTCCACACAAGAGGTAATTAATACAACTGTAAATTGTGAAGAGATATTTCAAAATATAACATGTAATTTAACTTTTTAAATTTTAATTATTTCTACAATTCTATAATCTATGTAATGGTAAATTTTTGTCCTAGGTTATTTTGGTTAAAAAAACCCTAATGGATACCACCATATTTGTATAATAATAAATTCGATGAAGGAGATGAAAGGAAATTATTCATTGAAGAAGAGAGAGATAAACATAGAGACTACATGAGAGAGTCAAGATGAGACAGACTGTTATAAAAACACAGCAAAAATAGTGGTTTAAATGAGAGCAGGAACTCTCTAGAATAAAAGATGTAATATAAATTATTTAAAATAAAAATTAAGAAAACATAGCCAGGTAATAAAACACTGCTCAGATGTTTTCAAGTGGCTTATAGCTGATTTGAACAAAAAGCTGAAAGAAAATATAAGGATGAGTATAGGTAACAGCAATTTGTTGTACTATTTAAAATACCTAGTAGAGAATAATTTGAAAGTTTCTAGCATAAAGGAAAGATAAATACCTAAGGTGATTAATATCTCAATTATTCTGATTTCATTACGTGAATGTATTAAGTTATAATATATACCCCCAAAACATGTACATTTATATTGTATGAACAAAAAAATTATAAACAAGGAAGGAAAATTTAATTCTCACTTCTTTTAGTAACTTTATGTTTTATATTTAATCTAGTCATACTTATATTAATGTAGACTGCAAAGTGAAATTGGTTTTAGGCCTTGTCATCTTTATTGTGAATTATTAATTTTTGACTCTTTGGTTTCTGGTTTAAGATTTCTAACTTAATGTTTGGCATATTCTTAGGTTATTTAATTTATCTTGATATAATCTTGGTAGCTGTTTTGAATATTTTTGTTAATAGAGTATAAATAAATAAGCATTTTATTTAATCTTGTTATTAAAATTAAATTTTCTGATCATATGAGCAAGGTTCTTAACCTGTATCTCTTAAAAGAGAAAAATCACTTTTAAGCTACAACACTCTCAAAGAAATAAATGTAGAAATTATTAATCTTTAGAAATATTCTGACATATTTTGCTCATAATATTTGTATGTAATGGTGTTATATGCACACATCAAATGAGTGTAATTAATCTTTGTGATTTTTTTAAAAGTAAAGTACGTATTATTATAGCATCATATGTAAGGGAAGATTGTTAACAGAGTAAACAAACTTACCATTGGAAGAATATTTTTTTACTCTTAAATATATCTCTTACAATCAGGATGTTTTATATTATTTCCAGGAAGCCTTAACTTTAGTCTTCATAATTATTAAACCTTGCACACATACTTGTTTATTTCTAAAACTCAGAAATCCTGTCGACTTGAATTTTATAGTTTCTTTCTTCACTTCTGTGAATACTGGATCCTGCCTGACAATCATAGATGTATGTAAAAACTATTAAATCTTCAACTTGAATAATTATTGGTTAATTTTCTTTATATGAGATATTTTCTCCAATTTTAAACTACCATCCTATATGGTGTAAATAGGCAATTTCAGCTAATATTATATTGTTTACAGGAACATAAGAAAAGCATGTGAATTATAAAACAGGATTTCACATTACTCTCTCACTTTATAATAGTACTTAAAAATACCTTATAATTCTATAATTAGGTAAGCCTTTCTCTTGTACAATTAAAAATTTCAAAGATAATTTTTATAAAGGTCCTTTTGCAGAATCTTGGTGTTTTAGAATTAAATGTTTTCATTCAATTTAAAGATGCATATTGCAATAATATTTCACAAATATTTACCTATATAAATAAAATTTATTTTCTTGAAACAAATTTGGAAATATATAACTGAGAAACTTAATCCCAGGTTTTTGTCTCTCCTTTGATTTTCTTTTCTTTTTTTTTTTTTTTTTTCGAGATGGAGTCTCGCCCTGTCACCCAGGCTGGAGTGCAACGGCTTGATCTCAGCTCACTGCAACCTCCGCCTCCCAGGTTCAAGCGATTGTCCTGCCTCAGCCTCCTGAGTATCTGGGATTATAGGCATGCGCCTCCACACCCAGCTAATTTTTGTATATTTAGTAGAGACGGAGTTTCACCATGTTGCCTAGGCTGGGCTCGAACTCCTGACCTCGTGATCCACCCGCCTCTGCCTCCCAAAGTGCTGGGATTACAGACGTGAGCAATTGCACCCAGCCTGATTTCATTTTCAAAAATTCAAAATTCAACAGTCTGCATAGGTTTGTGTTACTTAATTCTACCCATTTAGCCTGTCTTACAAATATTTATCTTCTTATCACTATGTAATTTTCCTCATGTAGGTCATCTACTCATACTCCAAATGTATTTGTCCAGATATTCCAAGCCCCTGGGTGCCCCAAATCTTATAGGTCTCAAACTGAAAGCATCATTTTTATTCTATTCCTGACTGTTTTCTGACTCTTTGTAATCTACTCTGTCATCCGGCTTCCCCATCCTAGGAAATAACACCTAGGAAGTAGCCATGAAACGCTCAAGCACTTCAACCTGCACTTCAACCTGCCCCACATCCTAAACTTCAACCCTTCTCCATGTCACCCATCCAGTCACACACCTAATTTTGTATTTTCTACCTTCTTATAATTTTCCATATCTTATTACCATAATTAACTCTCTACCTATAATTTTGAAGTACTCCTTTCTAGTTTTGCCCCATCTCCCCATGTTCATCTATCTTTACACCGCTGGAAGGGTCACCTTTCTAAAATATATTTGTAATGATGCAACTCATCTGCATATTGAGTGAATACCCATTACACAAAGGGGTACATTCACATTCTAGTGTGACACATATCTTATATGGTTTGGCCGCATTTTGTCTCTTCATCTCTTTCCTCTGGCTGTGTTCCAGTTTTACCACATCACTTTGGCACCCCTCAGTTGCCATGTTTTTCATGCCTTATTATTTTGCACATGCTATTGCACCTAGAGTCTTTGTATCCTGACTCTGCACTTTGTCCTGCCAAATATGGCCCCATTATGGCACCTTTTTCTATGCTTTTTAGGTAAAACTGATTGTTCTCTCCTTTGTGCCCTTATGTAGTATATTGACTTAAATTGTAGAACTGGTGAATTATACTTTTCTGTTATTTGTTTTCACATCTCTCTACCATTTCTTGAACATAGGCCAGAATCTATCTTCTGTGTATATTTCCTGCTTCTCCCAGGATAGTGTCTGTGATTTGATAGATACAATGTATGAGTTTTTTTGTTTGTTTCTTTGTGTTTTGTCTTACTGACAAATTGAGTGAATGAGTGAATAAATACAATTTTTTCTGAAGTTCTTTTTTGGTGCTTTTTGGTTTTTGTTTGTAATAGAAGGAAGCAACTGGGCAACAAGAAAATGATATTGGCATTATTGTATGAGCTCCACAAGATCTGACAAGTAATGACAATTTTATTTTTTATACCAAAATAATAGAAATGGTAAGTTAGTATCTCTGAAAATGTTTCTATGCTTAAATGCTATTATTTAGAAAATAATTTTATAGACTGAAATACAATGTCTACCTTAAAAATTACTTTTTGCTATCTTTCATCATACTATCCATTTTCTGAACCTGCTTCGATTCTGAAATTCTATATTTGCTATTTTATTTTTGAAATGTTCATAAATGGAAATAGATTTGTATATGTTTTTACAATTTACAGTAATAAGTGTTCTGATATATGTGTCTGTGAATAACATTTTGTAGATAAGATGCCCACATCAGAGTCAGCACGAAAAGAAGATACGACATCACCTTCAGTTTCTGAGGTACTGTGTATTGTTGTTCTTATTTTAAAACTTAATGAGTAATCTTAAAACATAAAAAGATGACTTTATTCTCTCACCTCTGCATGTGTCCATAAGAAATTATTTACTGACGTTTACCAGAACATACTTTATAATCATGTGCCAACTAGATAACAGCTGCATAGTGCAAGCCTGCTAATTTGCAGGATTAATTTACGAAGCCAGTGTAGAATAGAGCAAAATAAAATAAGGCATGGAAGGCACTAGGAATCTATTTGAGTTCTGAAGTTAAGTTTGTCTAAAAACAAAATAATTTATCTGCATTCATTTATGGGCAAATATATGATTCTGTGTATATCTAGATGTATGAAAGCTTTACCTGGATTCAGGGAGAAAGAGTTTAAACTGTAGTCTTAGTCTTGCTCAACTTGGAACTTGAGAGGATAATGGCTGGGACTTGAAAGTGTTGGTATATTTTGATTATCCAGTATAGATCTGAAGGAACATTTCAGGAGTTGGATAAACATGAGAAATAGGACACCTGTAAAACTATAACAACAACAATTTGGTTGAGTAGTATTTTGATAAGTAGACATTCTTTTCACAAATAAAACTCTTTGAGTCCCTTTGTGGCAGCCATGTTTGCAGCCACATGAGTATCCAATGATAATGATGTATCCCAAGGTCACAACTGTGGATGTGGAAGAGATAGGAAACCTCACCACTTAAGATAGAAGCAGCAGCTGCATAGTGGTAACAGCAATGAGTGGATGTCAAAAGATAAGTCTGTATTTTGGTTCTGTCACTTACTATCTATGGGAACTTGGAAAAAAATCCTTTAACCTAATCAAGTACCAATAACCTTATTTATAAAAACAGTGCTCATATCTACCTCTTAAGTGCATGTGATGAAATAATGTTGTAACAAATGTGAAAACATTTTGTAAACTGGAAAGTCTGTATCCAAATGTAAGACAAAATGATCAAAGTGGCATTTATGTGAAAGCAGTATTGTTAGCACAGGAATGGGGAGTAAGAGCAGGCATGTGGATTTCTAATTTTGGGTAAGGGGTTGGTAACTTTCAGCAGGCTACTACTGCAGATTTTCCATAGAAATATAGCAGTTTGGAAAATTAGACTTTCCTGTTGAGATTTTCAATGTTTTGACCTGGAGTAATTTCTTTCAGAGTAACAACTGTGTGCTAGACAGTGAGTCTCTGAATATCCAAGATGAGGGATTATGCTGTAGTAGTAGGAAGATAATAACAAATGAAAAACACTTATAAATCACTATAACTTTTTCTTAAAAACAAAACAGAGAATGTTCGGTTAGAGAAAATTGAAGAACTTTATAATTAGCATGGGTATTGGAATGGAAGTGGAATTCTATGGTCAGAGTAGATCTTTCTGAGACTGACATTCAGTCTGTCGTCTCAAAGATGAGGATTATGCCATACAAAAGTCTAGGAGGAAGACATTCTGAACAGAGAGAACAGTGGACCATATTTGTTCATCATTTTGTTCTTAACAACCTAGAATGACTAGGAAGCAGAAAATGGGGTAACCACCAACATCATCCTCCTCCTCATTATTCTAAGGTGAAGAAAAATCTGCAAACATGTGTCTGGCACATATTAGATGTTTCATGAATATATGTTTTTATTTTTCTCTTTTTATGAAGGTTTGCTCTACTTTTCTGAAGTTATGTCTTAAGGATGAATTGCATACTTTATCTAATGATTGCTTTCATTTAAAAATAACATAAATGTATATTTTCTTTATGAATCTTTCATTTTATTCAAGCAGTTCTTTATCAGCAAAAACGTATCAAAATTATTCTTATTAAGCCTTTGTTTTCCTAAATGAAACAGCTTTTACAGAGTTCTATTCCTACTCTGCATGACATACTCTGAAAATTCTCTTAATGCTATGCATAGTTTTTAACAAAAATTCTGTAATTGTGCATATGTTAAATGTTTAATCATATCGTATTTTGTTTGAAATGCCCCATTATTTTTGGTGAGGACTACAGTGTAAGGCAGATACTTTGAAGTTAATTCCTTTTGAAATATGCACACAAGTGAATTTTTTGTGAATATGATTGATTTTCCATGCTCAGTAACTCGGTCACTAGCCACATGAAGATAAGTGTGATCTACAGAGCGTATGCGAGGTTTTCTCTTGAAATGTTTTGGTTTTCAATATGTAAACAGCCTGAAATCTAACTGCCTTTAAAGTAAGAAAATGTGTTTTAAAAAAGATTTGAAATAAAAATATTGATGCTTGTCATTATTTTTAAATTGAAATTATTTATTGAGGCAGGCCGTGGTGGCTCATGCTTGTAATCTCAGTATTTTGGGAGGGAAAGGTGGGTGGATCATTTGAGGTCAGGAGTTTGAGACCTGCCTGGCCAACATGGTGAAACCCTGTCTCTATTAAAAATACAAAAAATTTAGCCAGGTGCGGTAGGTAATTAACATATATTTGTTCAGTGTGTGAATTAGTGATTGTTAAAATATGCTGTCCTTTATATCCCAAAAGTACTAATATATTTTATTTCTATCTCCTCCTCAAGACAGATTCAACTAGCCTATCAAAATTCTTGGCTGCAGTTCCTTCTCATGAAAGAGCAAGGGAACTTAAAAAATATCACGGTGAACAACTTACAGCAAAAATGAAACAAATGAAAAATAAATTTTGTGTACTACAAAAGGAACTATCAGAAGCGAAATAAATAAAATTGCAGTAAGTGAACCAAAAGGTTAAATGGAAACAAGAGCTCTGCAATGTGAGGTATGACACCCTAGTTTAAAATAAATATTTCAACTATTTATACTAAAATTATGTAGGATACTTTTTGTAATAGCTGACTTACCTTCTGAGGTTTAACTGCAGAAAAAATCTGTCTTGTAGAGTGACAAATTCTTTTAAATAATACAAGTTCTTAACATTGAATACTTCTGATAATTAAATGCATATTTATTTAAATCACAATTTTACTGGTTATATAGAAGGCCATTATTTGGAAATCCCATTATTTAGTTAACAAATTAATTTTTTGATTTTTAATTTTTTGTATTATAAGTGCTGCAAGGCATAACTGCAGGTAAATATTTTTCTACCTTTCTAATTATTGACTTGGAATAAATTCTTCAATATAAAATATTTGGTTAAATTACAGGAAGTTTTAAAGAGTTCTTTGTTCATTACTTCTAAATTGTTCTCAAGAAAATTTATATTCATTTACAGTTCAACAAAGAGTGTAAAATGGCCATTCCTCTCTCCTCAAGAATCAATTTCCTTTAATTATACACTTTTAACCTTAATGTGCATGGAACACAAAGAAAATACTTGTTTATATTTTTAATCTTTTCCTTTCAGAATTGCGATAACTAAAAGTGCTTATTACAATGTCTCAACTTATCAAACATTTATAAATATTATTCTTAAAATTAACTATTTTTAAAAATAGAATATCTATAGAATATTCTCAGGAAAAGGGAAATGAAAGGGCTTTGGGAAATTGTATCTGTCTAAATATATGCAGCACTAATATTGTGGGAACTGGCCAGCAGCCCACAATGCAATGGGGCTCTTTCTTTGTTCCCAAGCAGATCGGCAGGCCGAGAAATAAAAGACACACACAAGATGGTG
The DNA here is from genome assembly GCF_037993035.2 of Macaca fascicularis. NCBI lineage: Eukaryota > Metazoa > Chordata > Mammalia > Primates > Cercopithecidae > Macaca > Macaca fascicularis. Next base: position 54,812,294 of record NC_088383.1, on the reverse strand, counting down.
AAAGCTGGGTCCAGGGGGGTCACCACTTTCTGGTCCCGTGGTGCCACCAATGCACTGGATATACCAGCATTTATTATTAAGTTTAGTGAGGGCGGGGGTAGGTTAGTGAGGGATTTAGGGTCATTTGATTATGAGGTGAGACGGTCACATGGGGATGAAGTAATTCTTTAACATAACATCAGTATGCAGAAGTACAGTATACAGAGATAAGAATTTACAATATAGTGTGTGCATCAGCAATTTCTAACAGAGCCTTAAAACAGAAACACAGTCTTTCCATAACCTAGGATTAGCAAGATCAGCAGTAACAGTTGCAGCAAAAGCTGGTTGCAAACAATCCATAGAAATAGGACGTGAAGCCAGACAACTGGTTAGACCACAAATTCTCAGAAAGGAGTATGCCTTAACCCTAAACAGGCCTAGAAGAGCCATGGCAAGATAAGGGCATTTATAGCCCTAACTTACCCATATGAACAGGTGCCCCTCATGCATCCGTTTATAGGCTCTCCACAAGAGTCACATTCCATTCCCAGAGCTATGAACATCTGCTCTTCTGGGATAGGAATCTCAGTGATGTGAAATCTCCCTGTCTGTGCATTCATTCATACGCTTTTTGCAGGGGGGAGCACATCATGTGCTGTTGGCTCATTCTGGCAGCCCAACCTGGCATTGTCTTTACACAATTCGACATGCAATTTTGTATTTACAATAACCAGGAGTATTTCATCTTTTGTTCCATAGCAATAGTTTCAGGGGGTCTCCCTACACACTAAGGCTCCTAGTATGGGAGCCTCTTGTACAGATTAGACATCAGGGTGTAAATCAAATTTTTGTATGTAGTGAAAGTGATTAATCTTTTATTTTATGCTTTTGAGTGTCTTGTAATCCAGGGAAAGTTCGTTTCAATTTTGAAGCTCTTAAAAATTCTCTAGATTCTCTAGTCATTTCTTTTTTACTTTCATGAATTCATTGTCTTCAAATAAATGTTTGAACTTTGGGGAATTTATGCTCTATAGCATTTGAAGTTTTGATTCAATGGTTCTTCAACTGATACCTACTTACGGAAACCCTTTCAGTGTATAAATGTACAAATTATTCTTTAATTTAAGAGGAACCATGATATGCCATTTTATTGAGTGCTAGCTAAAAATTTATTTTGTTTTATTTAGGTTTCTCATGCTTATGAAAATCAAAATGATCTCTTACATGAAAATGGTATGTTGAAAAAGGAAATTGCCATGCTAAAACTGCAAATGGACATACTAAAACATCAGCACCAGGAGAAGGAAAATAAATACTTTGAGGACATTAAGATTTTAAGGGAAAAGAATGCTGAACTTCAAATGACCCTAAAACTGAAAGAGGAAACATTAACAAAAAGGGCATCTCATATAGTGGGCAGCTTAAAGTTCTGATGACTGAGAACACAATGCTCACTTCTAAATTGAAGGAAAAACAAGACAAAGAAATATTGGAGAGAGAAACTGAATCACACCATTCTAGACTGGCTTCTGCTATACAAGATCAAGATCTAAGTGTGACATCAAGAAAAAACCAAGAACTTACTTTCCACAGTGCTCATTTGCAAGGAAAAATGAATGTTGATGTGAATAATATATAATAATGAGAAGCTTCATCAACCACTTTCTGAAGCTCAAAGGGAATCCAAAAGCCTAAAAATTAATCTCAATTATGCAGGAGATGCTCTAAGAGAAAATACATAGGTTTTAGAACATGCACAAGGAGACCTAAGTGAAACACAGTGTCAAATGAAGAAAGCTGAACACATGTATCAAAACAAATGAGATAATGTGAACAAATACACTGAACAGCAGGAGTCTGGAGCAGAAAGTATTTCAACTACAAAGCAAAAATATGTGGCTTCCACAGCAATTCGTTCAGGTGCATAAGAAAGCTGATAACAAAAGCAAGTAACAATATTCATTGTTTTGAAAGGAAAAAGCAACATCACCTCCTAAAAGAGAAAAATGAGGAGACATTTAATGACTGTAACCATTTAAAAGAATATATATACCAATATGAAAAACAGAAAGCTGAAAGAGAAGTACCAAAAATATATATATATATTTCAACTTTCCTGAAAGAAAATGTGAAGTCATATTTGGCCTTAGATAAATGCTGAATCTAGTTGAATATAGATGATAAATGTATTTGCTATGTCAGCTTAGAAACATGGCTTATTTCCACCAAATGCAAGTTAAAGCTAAGAGATATTTTACTTTGAGACATTGTGTCACTCATGAAATTTTAAGAATTTAAGTTAAAGGTTTTTAATAGATTAACATTCTTTGTGGCCACATTTTATGACCACCATGAAGCAGATAAATGGGAATGCCCATATCAGCAATGAGTATTTTGAAATTAAGATTCAATTCAACAATTTACTTTGACAGTTAATTCTAAATTTTCCAGAGGAACTGAAGTGTATTTGAAGTACATTTTGAAGTGTACATTTCTGTATCTTGTAATACTACTTTTTAAAGTAGGTTTTTATATATTTCAGTTGGTAGAATTTTATTTTATGTCAATTTGACTTAAATCTGAACATATTTGAATCTCATATGTATTGTTATAACAACTTAATTTTTTAAAGGCATCTGCATTTTATTAAATAGCAGCTTAGGACAAATGTAGTGAATTTTAACGATATCAAATTTGACTTAATCATCCCACTGGTATTTATAATTTACTTTGAATATTGTTACAAATAATTTGCTCATAATTTCTATTTCAAGGCTCAGCTCAAAGACTGTCATGTGGGTAGAACTTTGTCCCAGAGAAAGATCACTGTAGCCATCTGTGATTTATTAGCTTTGCATTGGATCCCCATTTTTCAATTCATGGGGAGTGGCAGGGTTCATGTATAGTACAAAAGAAGTGAGGAGAGAAACATAGCAGCTGAGGTCAGAAGGGATGTGGAGACCAGGTTTACCTAGGGCCTCTAAAGCCTTTGAAACAAAAATACTTTTATTCTGAGATAGAAACCTGTTGGAAAAATTTCAGCAGGTGATTGAATATGTGAGGAACTTTGATGTTGATTTGTACTTCAACAAAAAAGAAGGAAAGCATTCCACGGCATAGAATTTACCACCGCTAGTCCTGCCCACATATTTTCTTGAGACTTCAGTAGGTTGTGAAGCATTACAGATTCATTAGGGGACAAATGACTAGGGGGACGAATCTGGTGTCTAGTAAAAGAGTACCAGTTTGGCAGGAAGATAATACCTTCTTGTGTCCTTAAGTGGATTCAGTAATAAGCAGGAATGTGTACACATAAAGAAAATAAGCTGAACCAATATATTTGGGGATATTTTCGAAAGTAAATATTGTTAATTTGATAAGATGATTTACAAAATCAATAACAAACATGTCAGATCACTGTGAGACAACTTCAAAAAAATTGGCTGATCTCAATAAACAATGTGTGTCTGAGGCTTCACTAGAGGCTACATCACATTACCACATTAATCTCAAAGTTGAGATATAGGATTTAATGAAGAAATGATTTCGAATCGAAAGTGAAGTATGTATTAAAGGTAACATGCCAACAGTGAATCTACAGCTGGTGAAATAATACAAATTGTTTTATGATACTAATTTCCATGGGAAGACTTCTTTTATATGTTCATTATAATTAGTTTTATTATAATTTTATTATCTTTATAATGTGCTTATTTTTAAAATTGTAGCTATCATTCTGCAATGTTTTTCTTATAATTAAATGTTTTTTCTCATAATATCTACCCTCAAGAAGGTTAAGAATTATACATCATTTATCCCACAAGCTGAGAGACTATTCTTCGGATAAACAGTGTTTTTCAGTAATTTATGTTGCCATAGTGAGGCACACGGTATTTAATCAGAGAAGAATGTTTAATGGAATATTCCAGAAAATTATCTGTCTGAAAGGCTGCCTTAAATGCTTCCTAAAATGCTTGCTGAAGAGTCCGGCAAGATGAATATGACTTGGAGGCTGGGTGGCAGGCCAGTTTTTTGGAGGCCGGCCTAGAGCCTGGCTGCATGGGAGGCTGGTCCAGTGACCAGTCTTTTGGCAGGGGGAGAGGCTTGCGGGAACGCTGATCAGAATGCTGCCTGCATGGGAGGCTGGTCTTCAGGCCGGCTGGCTAGGAGGCCGACACAGAGGCTTGCTGGGAAACTTGCCAAGAACCCGGGTGAGAGGCGGCCAACTAGGAGGCTGGTGGAGAGTCCGTGTGAGAGGCTGTCTATCTGAGAGGTTGCCTCAAATTCTTGCTAATTTTGCTTGCTGAGGGCCTGGTAGACTGAGTCCGGCTAAGAGCCTGGTTGTGCCAGGTTCTCTTGTTAGGAGACTGGCTACAAGATTCCGTGAAAGCTTCACGACTCTACTCAACAAATTTCTCCAGAAAGAGGCCGGAGTGTCCAAGGGCTTCTCCAGACTGCACTTTTTACTGGTATTGGGCCGGATGTGGTGGCGATTAAGGGCAAGGGCAAGCGGCAGGGGCTGGGGCTCGGGAAGGGCGAGTGGGAGGTGCGGCCTCTCTCTTAAAAGGTGGCTGCAGCCATGCAGAGGCTCTGTGCCACTGCTGTCAAGGGCGTGAGGAGCCTGGAGCGCCCACTCAGCTAGTCTAGACCAAAGGCTCTTAAGTCATCCACTATGGGGACATCAGAAAGATGCACAGAGCTGCCTCTCAGGGCCACACCTGGAAGCTTGCAGGGGATGATGATGAAGACGACAACCATCGACCTGAACATAAGAGATGCGAAGAAGAGGTGCCATGCCCTGCCTGAGCTGGGGCTGCAGGAGGAGGTGATCCTCCTGTGGGAGGATCGCCCCTTCAGCCTGGGGTGTCAGGGGAGCCCGGGGAGGAAGGGAGCAGGTGGAAGAGTGGGTCCGCGGCCAAGCGGAAATCTTGGGCCCCGGTGTCTGGGACTTCTTCCTGGGCAAGCCCCCCAGGCCTGAGATGGGGGCGCCCTGCAGGGCGGAGGGACCAGGTCACCTTAAAATCAACCCCAAATTTTGGCTGCTTTCTCCTTCACTCCCACTGAGGTGGTTGGAAACGCTGGCTGCAAGGGAGGCTGGATTTGAGGCTGGCTAGTCAGGAGGCCACCTAAGAGGCTCTCTGAGAGGCTTACTGGGAGGCTGGCCACGACACTGGTGGCATAAGAGGCTGGTTCTGAAGCTACTTCGCTAACAGACTTACTGAGAGGCTGGCTGGAAGGCTGGTCAAGGAGCGGGTTGCATGGGAGGCTGGTCTAGTGAAGGACTCTTGGAAAGTGGCCTAGAGGCTTGCTGAGAGGCTGGCTGGCTGGCAGGCTGGCGGAGAGCCTGTGGGAGAGGCTTTCTGTCTGAGAAGCTGCCATAAACGCTTGCTAAAAGGCCTGCTGAGATCCTGGCAGGCTGAATCTGACTAAGAGTCTGAATGCAAGGCTGGTTTGTTAGGAGGCCAGCCTAGAGACTGGCTGCACCAGAGGCTAACCAAGAGGCTGGCGAGGAAACTGGCAGAGTGGCAGATTGGCTGTGCAAGAGGCTTGCTGGATGGCTGTTAAAAACGCTGGCTGCATAGGAGGTTAGTCTGGAAGCTGACTGTCTGGGAGATTCGCTTAGAGGCTTTCTGAAAGTTTGGATCAGAGACTGGTTGTCTGGGAGGCTGGCTGAGAGCCTGTGGGAGAGGCTGTGTGAGAGGCCGCCTTAAGTGATTCTTAAAACGCTTGCTGAAGAGTCCGGCAAGATGGATGTGACTTGGAGGCTGGGTGGCAGGCTGGTTTTTTGGAGGCCGGCCTAGAGCCTGGCTGCATGGGAGGCTGGTCGAATCACGAGCCTTCTGGCAGGGGGAGAGGCTTACAGAAATGCTGATCCGAATGCTGGCCGCATGGGAGGCCGGTCTTCAGGCTGGCTGGCTAGGAGGCCCACACAGAGGCTTGCTAGGAGGCTTGCCAAGAATTAGTTCAAGCATTGAGGAAGGCAGTGTGTTGACTCCTCAAAGATCTAGAAGCAAAAATACCGTTGACCCAGAAATCCCGTTGCTAGGTATACACCCAAAAGAATATAAATCTGTGGGGAAAAGGAAGAGAGATCAGCCTGTTACTGTGTCTATATAGAAAGAAGTAGACATAAGAGACTCCATTTTGTTCTGTATTTGTGATGCTGTTAATCTGTGACCCTACCCCCAACCTTGTCCTTTGCAAGAGACATGTGTTGCGGTGACTCAAGGTTTAATGGATTTTGGGCTGTGCAGGATGTGTCTTTGTTAAACAAATGCCTGAAGGTAGCTTGCTGGTTAAAAGTTTATCACCATTCTCTTAATTTCAACTACCCAGAGACACGTACACGGCCAAAGGTCGCAGGGACCTCTGCCTAGGAAAGCTAGGTATTGTCTAAGGTTTCTCCCCATGTGATAGACTGAAACTATGCTGCTAAAAGGTTTATGGAGATGTTTGCATATGCATCTCAAGGCACAGCATTTTCCTTTGAACTTATTCATGTCACAGAGGTTTTTGTTCATATGTCTTACTGCCGATTTCCTCTTTTTTCTTTGATCCTATTGTCCTGCCACTCCCCTGTCTTTAAGATGGTAAAGATAATTATCAATAAATACTAAGGGAACTCAGAGACCGGGGCCGGCGTGGGTCCTCTGTAAGCTGAGCGCCGGTCCCCTGGGCCCCGCTTTTCTTTCTCTATACTTTGTCTCTGTGTCTTATTTCTTTTCTCAAGTCTCTCGTTCCACCTTATGAGAAACACCCACAGGTGTGGAGGGGCAGGCCACCCCTTCATAAATCATTATATTATAAAGAGACGTGCACATGTATGTTCACTGCAGCACTATTCACAACAGTAAAGACATGAAATCTACCAAAATGCCCATCAATGTTAGACTGGATAAAGAAAATGCGGTACATGTGCACCATGAACTATCATGCAGGCCTAAAAAGAAACAAGATCATGTCCTCTGCCGAGATATGGATGGAGCTGGAAGCCATTATCCTCAGAAAACTAATGCAGGAACAGAAAATCAAACAACACGTATTCTCACTTACAAGTGGGAGCTGAATGATGAGAACACACAGATCCATGAGGGGTAACACCACACAATGGGACTTCTTGTGGGGGCAGGAGGAGGGAGAGCATCAGGAAGAATAGCTAATCGATACTGGGCTTAATATCTGAGTGATGGGTTGATCTGTGCAGCAAACCACTATGGCACCCATTTACCTACGTAATAAACCTGCACATCCTGTACATGGACCCCAGAACTTAAAAGCTGAAGAAAAAATAAAGAAACTTTAGTGCTGTCCAGGGATGCACACTGAACACAAAAAAATGGAGTGATGCTTGTGATTTGCTTTATAATATTCCTGTAAAGATAGATAAATGGATAGATGGACAAAATGTGGGACAATCTTGATCACAGAAATTGAATAATGGGTATTTTATTGTTACTTTTACTATTTTCTCTACTTTTGAATAGGTATACAAATTGTAATTAAAAGATAAAAAATAAATATACTAATCCCTGCTTTGAAACCAAATACAAACAGTACTCTGAAAAGATTCAAGCAATTTACATGGTACTATATGGATCTCCCTTGCACCTCTGTATGTAACATTTAAATATTTTGCAACTGGCCAGGCACGATGGCTCACGCCTATAATCCCAGCACTCTGGAAGGTGGAGGCAGGTGGATCACCTGAGGTCAGGGGTTCAAGACCAGCCTAGTTAACATGGTGAAACCCTGCAGGAGATTTGCTTGAGCCTGGGAGGAGGAGTCTGCAGTGAGCCGAGATGGAGCCACTGCACTCCAGCCAGGGTGACAAGAGCAAGACTCTATCTCAAAAAACATAAATATAAATATAAATATAAATATAAATAAAAGATCTTTCTTAAATTCCTACTTCATGTTATTAGCACCAAATCTGAAGGGCTCCATTACAGAAACTCTTTGAGATAAGAAACAAATGTATTTTTGAGAAACCACACAAAATGTAGTAATTATCATAGCTGTTAAAAGAAATGTGCTCATAAATAAATAACAGTAAAGGAATAGAGGCTTTCAGTCACATCAGGAAGTGATATTAATTATGATTCCTCTGTTAATTCTGAAAGAAAATATATAAACCTACTTCTAACAAACTTTACATTAAAAAAAAAACTCTTGGAGTTGAGAATGAAAAGCAAAAGTTCTAGAAAAAAGTGAGGCCAACTGTGGAACATGCTCATCACATATCATTAAAGATATCCCAATCAACCCCGTCTCCCCATCCCTCTTATTCTACTTACTTATTTCCCAGACCACTAACACACTTGTTATATATTACGTATCTCCTACTTACTATGCATGTTCTCCTACAAGATTGAATGCTCCAGAATACATGGGGCAGCGCAGTGCCTTCTGCACTGCCCAGTTCCTGGCACCTGACTCACAGGTGCCAATGGCTGCAGGATTATGACGCTGGAAGTAGTGAATATTTACTCAATACTTGCAGTGGTTCGTAACAATGAAAGATCTAAGATTGCCTCTCTCCCTTTCAGGAACCTTAAAGGAAGCAGCAAATACTGCTGGCTTCTCACAAGTGGTCATGTTCCGAGATCCACCTAATGCCATGAGCAGTACAAAGAGAGCTAACTTTTATTGTTTACAAGTAAATGATTAATAAACTGTTGTTTATTAATAAGCTATTGTTTTAGCTATAATAGAAAACCAAAATATTTTCCAATGGCAAAATAACTCCTCGACAGTGTCCTCCTTCTATGAGAAAGAAGTAAGCTTGCTTGGTGGCAAGGGCCAATGATTCTATTAGGTTTAGCTGATTCTTTATCTTTTTTTTGTTAGAGACAGGGTCTTACTCAGTTGCCCAGGCTGGAGTGCAGTAGCCTCAAACTCCTGGGCTCAGGTAATCCTCCCATCTCAGCCTTCAGAGCAGCTGGGACCACAAGTATATGCCACAACACTTGGCTAATTGTTAATGCTTTTGCAGAGATGGGGTCTCTGTTGCCTAGGCTGGTCTCAAACTCCTGGCCTAAAGCCATCCTCCTTCCTCAGCCTCTCAAAGTGCTGGGATTCCAGGCTTGAGTCACTATGTCCAGCCAAGTTCAGCAGATTATTTTTTACCATGCTCAATTAAAAAAAAAAAAAACCAAACCAGAGGGCAGAGGTGAGGCCTCTCATGTAGATCCTTCTTCTCAGATGTCATCTCCTCATGAATCCTAGTGACATCACAGTGGTATCTCTAATGATAGACAATGTTCACCACCTGACCTATTTTATTGCATGACTTAAAAATATAATGACTTGAAAAGTGGGAGAGACTCTTTATTGGTTACTGGCTGATTTATAGTCAGGTACTAGGGGAGATCAAATATCACAAAAAGTAATCATGAGGAGAAACTTAAGATTTTCAATTTTTTCAATATATGAATTTTTAGAGACTTAAAGTAGTATAAATAGTTAAAAAGTAAGTACATGAATCCTGCAAATAACATACAAACAGTGATCTACGTTTGTCTTTGCCAACTGAGTTGCACCTAAAAGCTGGTCTTTGAAGACTCAGTGAGTGCTATGCACCCCACTTCAAATCCATAGGGAGGGCAGGGCTCCTCACCCAGGAGACTTGACTTCTGTGTACTGAAACTCAAAGGGTCTGTTTCAGGAGAAGATGAAAGCCCCAGGGTCATGGGAACGTGGATCCCCACTGCAGCTTGTGGCACTTCCAGGTGTGGTGCCTGCAGTCCTTCCTGTGCCCCTAAGTGTCACAATGCATGCTACATGACCAACAGCCTCAGGCGTTTCCGCTGGCTTAGAGAATGCTTTAATGCTACAGATTCATTCTATGAATGTTTGTTGAGCACCTGCTTGAGAAGTAAACAAGATAGGCACGATCTGGGCTGTCAGAGCTACCGTGCTGCAGCAGGAGGAAAAATGTCAGTTAGCACCGCTTCGTGGAAAATAAAAGGATGATGAGTCAGCGAGCCTCGAAGCTGAGGTGTGATGGTGCTCAGTGAGACCTCTCCAATATGGTCATGTTTAAACTGTGACACAAATAGAAAGGAGAGCACAGAAAACTCTAAAGAAAGAGCATTCCATAAACACCACCCCTCAGCATGGCAGTGCTAGGAGGCTGCAACCTGAGAGGAAGAAATGTACACAGACCACCACGTTGGCTGGCACAGAGCAAGCAATCACAGAGGGGATGATGGGATGGCAGAGGAACAGCAGGGCGCAGCCCACCCACGCCCCTGCAGGCCCGATCGGGGCTGTGAGGTTATTCCAGGTACAGTGGGAAGCCACTACAGATGACACACCAGAGAATGACAGACCTCCTACTTCCAATGAAACTGACCTGGCTGCTCTGTGGCATGGCTTTGACTGAGGGCTGGAAGGCAGTGAACGAAGATGGGGGATTTGTATTCAGGGCGGAATCAGCAGGCCTTGCTAGGCTGGATGTGGGAAGGGAGGAAAGTAACATCTCAAGGTAACTCCTGGGTGTCTGGCCAGGTAGACTCGAAGACAAGTGCATTGGAGGAAAATGGGGACTCTTCCCAGAACAGGTCAGGCCCCAGAAGGGGTCAAACAAGTGGATGAATACAAAGGTCCAGTGTGAAGAGAATTTTAAGGGCCAGGAATGAGAGTCATGAAGATACGGACAATATATTTTTTTAAGATGCGGGCAAGTGGGATTATTTTATTTTATTTCTTGAGATAGCATCTTTGTCTGTCACCTATGCTGGAGTGCAGTAGTGTGATAAGTACTCACTGCAGCCTCAACCTTCTGAGCTCAAGCAATCTTCCCACCAAGTTTTTATTTTGTTTAACAAACGTGGTCTTGACCTGGCGTGGTGACTTGTGCCTCTAATCCCAGCATTTGGGGAGGCTTTGAAGGGTGGATTGCTCAAGGCTGGGAGTTGGAGATCAGCCTGGGCAGCATAGTAAGACCCTGTCTCTACCAAAAAAAAGGAAGAGGATGAAGTCATGGAAGACAATTTTTCCACAGACTATGGATGGGGAGGATAAATTCAGTATGTTTCGAGTGCATTACATTTATTGTGCACTTTATTTCTACTATTATTACTTTCTAATATATAATGAAATAATTATACAACTTTCCATAATGAAAAATCAGTGGGAAGCCCGAGCTTGTTCTAATGCAACTATACAGCCTCAACTGAGGATAATGGGAGACAGTGACAGATATCAGACAATAGATTCTCATAAGGACAACACAACCTAGTTTCCTGGCATGAGTAGTTCACAATAGGGTTCACATTCTTATGAGAATCTAATGGTGCCTCTGATCTGACAGGAGGCAGAGTTCAGATGATAATGCCAGCGATGGGGAGGGGCTGTAAATATACATGAAGCTTCAGTCACCGGCCACTGCTCACCTCCTGCTTTGTGTTCCACGAGCTGGGGAATCCCTGCTCAAGTACATTTGAAAGGATCCATCCCCCGCCAGTCTTTATAGTCATCTTTACTGCCATAGTGGTGAAGTATAGCTGCCACTTAGCTCCCAAGGCATGTGCCTCAGCGCGCATTTCATCACAATCAACAAGTGGGAGCCTGGTTCATTGTGAGGTCACTTCCTGTAAATTACCAGCATTCCATTTCCCATTGGCAAGAAGCTAAGCGCTGCTACTTGAATAACCAAACCTATGCCCAAATCCCATCTTTGTGGGGCTATCTCCTGGTACCCTTCCTAGCATCAATTTTCTACCTGTCAGAGTCCAATCAGGAGACATAAATCACTCAAACATATAAACTGGTAACATTTAGTATAAGTAAGTATTATAACACAGGAACAGCAATAATGAGGGATTGGCCAGCACAAGGTATAGACAAAAGTACCACAACATAACCTGTTTCACTTTATGGAAAGCACTGACATTTATAAAATACTCATGGTAAATTTATAAACTAATAGCTAATTATTTTTACTCAGAATAGTACTAAATTAAGAATATAGGCTGGGCATGGTGGCTCACGCCTGTAATCCCAGCAGTTTGGGAGGCCAAGGTTGGTGGATCACCTGAGGTCGGTTGTTCAAGACCAGCCTGACCAACATGGTGAAACTCCGTCTCTACTAAAAAATACAAAAATTAGCCAGGCATGGTGGTGGGTGCCTGTAATCCCAGCTACTCGGGAGGCTGAGGCAGGAGAACTGCTTGAACCCGGGAGGAGGAGGTTGCAGTGAGTCAAGATAAAGTGGAAGCATTTATTATGTATTTATATGCCAGGAATTAATGTGAAGCACTTTACTATCTTATCCAGTCTTCAGGATAGATCTTCAGTTCTCATGACCACAAAAGAGGATACTAAGGTTCAGACAGAAGAGACGTGGCCGGGCAGTGTGTCCCCAGAGCCTATGATCTTGCCACTAGGTTACAGTGCTTCCAGGTAGCACATGTTATGAGGTTTTTGCTTTAAATAAACCAATAAAAAACGCAGGCAAAAAAGGGGTAAGTTATTAAAAAGTGAAAGAAACACCAAGAGAACCTTAACAAAATAACTAAAAATATTATGGAAAAGTTACTGAATTCATTGGCAAATTTACTCTAACTCTAGATTTTCATTGAGGAGTAGGTTGTATTACTCATGATGAAGAAAACATGTTCATTTTAAGTGTATTAACCTAAATATTGATATGGCTTATCATGTTTAATTGTTCACTTAAAGCAATCCAGTTAAAATTCTGCATATCATACAATTGTATACCTTGCTAGTCGATTGCAAAGTAAAGAGTTATCCAAATAAAAACAGCAAAACGTGATGCTTTTCACTGGTTGATGCTATTGTGAGGTGAGCATTTGATATATACAAACAGATGATAATAACAGGTTGCTTACTTCTTTCGTTGGTATATAAAGGTGGTTTCAGGATAGAATAGTATTAAGAACAAAGAAGAATTTGAAATTGAACGTCAACTCAGTGATGCATTAAGATAAAAGTAGAGACAACAGGGCCATCCTGGTGAATACTGATTTTAACACACAGATTCAGAGAAACTATTAGTTCAAAAAATCTTCAATTAAATCTCTAAGATCCAGGACTTTGCAATAAATATGTAAATAAATCCCCAAATATCCATGCTAAAAGTTTAAAAGAAATGCTAGCTGATAATTAAAGAAATATAGCTTTTCCTTAGCTTTGCAGTAATCTAGAAACAAAGAATGTTTCTAATATTTAGGCAGACACTGCAAAGCACCTTACAAGGAGAGACATGTAAGGATGACTCGATTCACTGGCCGCCCTGGGCTTGTCCACAGTACCCCCAAGATGAACAGTAAATCCACTGTGTAAATGCTCATGAACAAAGTACTACAGGACTTTTCCAGTTTAAACATACCATATTTTCTTTCAGACAGTTCTTCAGTTGTTTACACAGATAAGTGATGCAACCATTCCATTTCTCTGAAAATTGAGCAAAAGTTGATTCTCAAAAATTGGTCCCTATGTCAGAGCAGCACTAACATATAATGACTTATATCCCGTGTTTTACATCCTAACAGTCCGCATCATTTTACTGTTTTCCAAATAATTTTTCCAAAGAACTTTCCCCTTTTTTGGTGGTTCTTACGATTAGTTTAATGGGAGACAAAAAGAGAAATTTTAAAGTTTAATTCCTCTTCTTAGCCTTTAGATTTCTGAAAAGCAGGAGGGCAGAAAAGATCCGTCAAATTAAATACGAAAAAAGGGAGACCACAATAAGGTGGTCTCCAGGGGTATTTTAGCAAACTTCCTAAAACATGTCTTAGCTGTGTGGAAATAAGACTTTACAGTGGCCGGGTGTGGTGATGCAGGCCTGTAATCCTAGCATTTTGGGAGGCTGAGTCAGGGAGATTGCTTTGAGCTCAGGGCAACATAGTGAAACCCCATCTCTACCAAAAATACAAAACTTTGCCAGGCCTAGTGGAGTGAACCTGTAGTCTCAGCTACTTGGGAGACTAAGGAGCGCAGATGGCTTGAGCACAGGAGGCAGAGGGTGCAGTGAGCAGAGGTAGTGCCACTACATTCCAGCCTGGGCCAAACAGAGACCCTGCCTCAAAAAAAAAAAAAAAAAAAAAAAAGCTGAAGGGCACCTGGGGCGGCTTCTCCTTTCTGACCTCGGGTCTGCACTGGGCAGCTGCATGGGCCTCCCAGGCCAGGAGGCCCCTGGGGCCCAGTCCCCATTGCACCACTGCATGACTGGTGGCAGTAGGATGCAGAGCTGCACCAGGAGCTGTGCTGCAAGATCCCCGCTGGCAGCTGAGGCTCACTGCCAGGCCCCACTGTTGGCTCGGGCCCATGAGCAAAGAGGTGCAGCTCTGAAAAGAATGAGGGAGACAATGCCAATGCTGCCAGTGCCAACGACGAGGAAAAAGTGTGGCAGCTGCTGGAAAATGGCACGGATCCCTGAGCAGCTGACAAGGGCCACACAGCTCTACACTTTGCCTCTTGCAATGGTAATGACCAGATTGTGGCCTGCACCACCCATGACTCTGTCATCACCATACTGCTACGACGAGGGACCCGGTGGATGCCCTGGACCAAGCTGGACGTATGCCTCCACACCTGGCCAAGACGAAGCTGAACATCCTGCAGGAGGACCACTCCCAGTGCCTGGAGGCTGTGCGACTGGAGGTGAAGCAGATCATCCCAATGCTGAGGAAGAACCCGGTGCACCTACAGTGACGTGAACAGGGGGAGTGGCTGGACCACCTCTGCACCTACCTCTAGATGACCAGTACCAAAGAGCAGGTGGATGAAGTGCCCGACCTCCCAGCCAGCTCCACCTCCCTCAGTCTTTGGATACAGAGCATGGAGGAGGTAGCAAGAGATGTTCCCTGGCTTCCTGTCACTGCCCCCACTAGTCTCTGAGTACAAAGAAAAAGCCCAACATCTGGGACTTGGAAGCTGCATTTGTCAGGTGAGGACCTCGCCATCACCCCCAGATGCAATGGGGTAGAGATGCTCTCTCCACAGCCTCAGGGCCACTCCTGGTGCCACAGTCTCCAGCATCTCTGTGGACCGGGACGATAGCCCCCAGCTTCTTCCTCTGGCTCCTGTGGCACTAGGCCAGGCTCTACAGCCTCACCTCAGCTCCGCAGACCTGCACTGTCCTAGCAGACCTCGCTCATCCCATGGCCTCCATGGTGCCCTCACCAGGCCCCAGACCCGTCTGTATGTTCCTTCCCAGCCATGGGCTTGTTTCAGTCACCAGGTGTGGCCTAGGTGGGCATCCTCTGGCCGAGGGGGCTGCCACGGGGGCTGTTGGCTGGCCCTGTGCCTCTCATCAGAACTTAGATATAGACATGTCACCAGACTTTCAAGGAAACACTGCAGTGGGTGTCTCTGGTTGGAGGATGAGGATTGATGAGGGTTAGACCTTAAAAATACAAGTTTAAGAGGGACCCTAGATCTTAAAAATGCAAAGTTAAGAAGGACCCCAAAGCAAAAAGTCCCAACTGCTTTTCTCCCAATCATTAAAACGCCAGAGGGTGTAATGGTTTTGCAGTCTACTTGTAGTATTTTGCAGCCTAGCGGTACCAGGCTTATAAGTGGCCCCTCAAGATGTCCATATTCTGATCCAGGAACCCGTGAATATTACGTTATATGGTAAAAGAAGCTTTGCAGATGTGATGAAGTTAAGGACTTTGCAGATGTGATGAAGTTAAGGACTTGCCACCGTAAGCTTGTTTAGGTGGCAAGTTGATGTCCTAACTCGGATCCTTGTTAGAGCAGAGCAGGTGATGGGAGAGTGGTGGGAAGTGTAGTGATGGAAGCAAGAAATTGGGAGTCATTCAAGGCGGGCATCAAAAGTCGAGGAGTGGAGGCTGCCTCCAGAGTCAGGAAATGGATTCTCCCACACAGTCTCTGAAGCCACTTGCCCTGCTCCCACCTTGACTCAGTGGGAGGGAATTTAGAATTCTGGCCTCCAGAGCTGTAAGAGAATACACATATGTTGTTTAAAGATACTAAATATGTGGCTCACACCTGTAATCCCAGCACTTTGGGAGGCCAAGACGGGCGGATCACTAGGTCAGGAGATTGAGACCATCCTGGGTAACGCAGTGAAACCCCGACTCTACTAAAAACACAAATCATTAGCCAGGTGTGGTGGCGGGTGCCTGGAGTCTCACCTACTCTGGAGGCTGAGGCAGGAGAATGGTGTGAACCCATGAGGTGGAGCTGGCAGTGAGCTGAGATCGCACCACTGCACTCCAGCCTGGGTGACAGAGCGAGACTCCATCTCAAAAATAAATAAATAAATAAATAAATTGTGGCAGCAGCAATAGGAAGCTAGTATTACTAGCCCTCGCATTAAGCCCAAACATTAAATATTTTTTTTTGTAACATGGCCTGGGCCCGATAGTGACTGCACAATGGTACTCAATGGCCTTAAAATGGAATCTTTGACTTTCAAATTCAACGAAATCTTGAAAATTTTATCCACTTCAATGGCAAAAGGTCTGAGGTTTCTTATATTCAATATTTCGTTTACCTCCACTCCTGACCTTCCCTTTGTCAATCTTGCACCTCTTACCAGGCTCTCAACATACCTACTATCAGAAGGAAACGCAATAGCTGGTTCTGCAGCTAAACAACAGCCCTTAAGCCCCGACCCCTACTACCTGTTTCCCAGCTCCACAGCCCTCGTATTCACAAGAAGAAAGCCTCAATCTTTCTGTGGCTGGGGCCACAAACAAGGAGGGCTGGTTCTTTCTAGACAATAAGCTTCTCTTTCCTACGTCCCAGGATAAATCCATACTCACTCACATTCACAGCCTCTTTCACACCAGCTATCATCCTCTCCTTCAGCTTTTATAACCTCACCTGCAGTCTCCTGCCATGGCCACCACCCTTAACTCACTCAGGCCCATATGATCTGCAACCAAGTTTCTTTCCAGGGAGCACTCAGACCACCCACTTAGCCCAGAAATCAAGCTAAAGGGCACCCTCTAATGTTCAGAGGCCACTACAAACCTGGAAAATTGATTTCATTCATATGCTGCCTCTCAAGAAACATGACTATATCCTCACCCCTGCTGACCACATTCAACAGGCAGATTGAGGTCTTTTCCACCACCACCAAGAGGGCAAAGTGGTTACCTCAATCTTCCTACAACAAATTATCCCAAGGTTTGGACTGCCCACAACCATGCAGTCTGATCGTGGCCCTGCCTTTATCTCAAATGTAACTCGACAGGTCTCCAAGGCCTTAAACATCAAATGGATCCTCCACATCCCTTATTGCTCCCACTCTTTGGACAAGGTACAGGGGGCCAATGGTCTTTTAAAACAACTAACTAAACTTGCCCTGAAGGTTAAGATTCCTGGCCCATGCTCCCACCCAGTGAGCTCATAAGGTTGAAAGCCCTCCCTGTCAGCCAATAAACCTAAGCCCCTTCGAACTCATGTATGGGCAGCCTTTCATCCTACACAGTTTCCCACAAACCAAAACTTCCCTCACTGGTGAACTCTGACCCTCCCTACATCTCAGGGGCATTCTCCTCAGAGAATACGCTGATGCATTTCTCCCCCAACCAAACCCTGACACCCAGCTCACAACCTTACCCCCCAACTCAGAGACTGGGTATGGGTGGATGAATCTCCACCCCATTACCCTAAATGGAAGGGGCCTTATCAGATGATACTAACCACACCCATAGCAGCCAAAGTTAAGAGCCTAACACATGAGATGTGGCACTCCTAATCTTAAAAGGCATCTCATCCCCATCCCTCCACACCCCCCACATTTCTACCTAAGTATCTTTCATCCCTCACAGGCACAACATCACTCTGCCTAACCACAGTCCCAGAATCTCTGAAAACTGCCTGCACATGACATTGTCATTTTTTAACTTCCAATCCTTTCCTTCCCATCTTGTCCAGGGCCTCAACTGGTACCCACTTCCAGTCCCTATGAACACCCCAGCTTATTTCTCAACCTAATACAAGAACTTTGGCTCCAAGGCACATTTCAGGATTTCACCCCAACCCAAATCTTTCTTCTCCTTTTGTTTATTCTTTTTGCAGGAACCTCTTCATCCGGACAGATGGATGCCTCATGTCAGTGTCACTCACCAACCATTAAGGCAAACAAAATTATCCTTGTGCTCCAATTGCTGGATTCATATGTTGGCCCAAACCCAAGGTTCCACTGCTGTTCCAACCCTTCTAACCACTTCGACCAGTTCCAGTATGAATTTACACCTTACCTACTCCACAGATCCACTTCCAAGGATCCTTTCCTCCTCAATCCATTAAATCTGGCCATACTGTCCTACAAAGGATCATAGCTTAGCTCAGACTTATAGCTTCCAGACACCAACTACTCCAGGACCAAGCAAAATCTGTCAGGCTCCCTATTTGGGTTCCTATGTCTACTCAAACCAATTTGGCCACTCGTGCCTTTCTTTGCCTCAACTGCTCTTTTAGAAACCCTTCTTAAAGCACCTTTCTCAGGGCCCTCTCAAAACCCCACTGCTAACACGTCCTCAATTTTCAGCTTTCTCAAAGTTTGAATGTTTATTCAAATCAATCATGAAATTGTCTCATCCAATATCTGACCAAGGCTATCCGTTTCTCTGGAACCCCGTCTATTACCACTATAATTACATCTCCTTCCTCCCGTATTCCTTTATGCCAGTGATGCCCCCCATCCACCAAAATAGAAGGCTTTCCCTAAAGAGACTGTTTGGACACCCCTATCTGTCTTCCCCTTCTTTCTGTCAATTCCCCCACTGCACAGCGGGTACTCATAGACAGCACTTACTTCATTCTCTCTCTCCAAAACCAAACATTTCATTTCCTCACCAACTAAAATCCATTACCAAACCTCTCATTGGAGCTGCCTTTCCTGGCTCCTATTTAGTATGAAACAAATAAATCATTTTTCTGGACAGATTCCAAGAAAATCCTGAAAACACAGTTGCAACACATTTATAGCAACTGCATGTTTTTCATTAAAACAATAATTGAGTCAAAATATGACACTCTAAGAAAAAGTTTTCCTTAAATTCACAATCAGTTCTAAAAGCACTAGTACGTACCAGGATCTTTTGTGGGTTCAGTTTTTACTCTGCTGGGGACACAATTACAATTAGAAGTAAGCCCTGATCAAGCCATGAGCAGGTGGCAGTCACTCCCACAATATTCAAATACTCTGGACCTCAAAGTGTAACATCACTCACTTGACCAAGGTGAGTGCAAAACTGACTCAACTGACAACTGAAATGTTTATTTCTTACATGAATAACACGTATCAACTGGATTTGGTACTTTAATTCCAATCTATCTTTTGTGGACAAAAGTACAACAAAATACTAGAGTTGTGT
Source organism: Macaca fascicularis (assembly GCF_037993035.2). Classification (NCBI taxonomy): domain Eukaryota; kingdom Metazoa; phylum Chordata; class Mammalia; order Primates; family Cercopithecidae; genus Macaca; species Macaca fascicularis. The sequence continues at coordinate 54,792,987 of NC_088383.1, read as the reverse complement.
ATTAACTTACAAACCCCATTCCGTTCTAAGGCTTTTCAATTCACAGTGTCACCAATCCCCCAGGGTTTACCTAAGAGCACTCTTATTCAGAAATACCAAGTCAAAGAGGGCATGTTCGTAACATCTCCAAATGATTTTCTTGCCTATTAAACTTTGAAATGTGTGACATAAGGCCTTTTTAACATTCTTAACTCTCAATACTTTAAAAACAAAAACATTTTGAAGCAAGGAAGTTAAACAGCAGTGATGAAATTAGATTTTTACCTTCCACCTAAAGATATTATTGACATGTCAGCATCTGTTACCATTACACGACCACCTATGTACAAAAAATGGAATAGATTTATTTTCTTCAACATTTCAAATATAACTAAAATTTCCAAAGGCTTTACATATAGGATAACTGGGGATTGAACAAGGTTTTACAGCTCTGAGTCATATGAGAATAAGCACTGTGTTTGTTATCAGAGTGTACTTTGTTTTCTCCTGTAAGGAAGAGAAATATGAATGATAATAATCTCACAGCTTTTCATCCTTTCTCCCACCTGCACCTCCCTTTAATGAAAAAGCTCTTATTTTTGTCAGTGGGAGAAATACAGAAGCATACCATTTCTCCAGTTAAGATAGAATACACAGATAATACTCTGCTGATGTATAAGTGACAATATAGATTTTTTTTTTTCTTTTTTGAGACAGGGTCTTTCACTCTGTTGCCAAGACTAGTGTGCCAGGACATGATCACAGATTACCGCAGCCTCAACCTCTCCCAAGATGAAGCTATCCTCCCACCTCAGCTTCCCAACTGGCTGGGACTACAGGTGCACATCACCACATTCAGCTAATTTCTTTTCCATTTTTTTTTTTTTTCAGTAGAGACGGAGTTTTACCATGTTAGCCAGGATGGTCTCGATCTCCTGACCTCATGATCCGCCCGTCTCGGCCTCCCAAAGTATTGGGATTACAGGCGTGAGCCACTGCGCCCGGCCTTTTCTATTTTTTGTAGAGATGGGATCTTTCCATGTTGCCCAGGCTGCTCTTGAACTCCTAGCTTCAAGGAAGACTCCTACTTTGGCCTCCCAAAATGCTGGAATTACAGCCATGAGCCATTGTGCCCAATCCTGGAGTGCTACAAAGAATTCGTCTGGCTTAGAAAAATTGAAAGGAGTGGCTGCTAACAGAAACAAGGTTTATGTGGTGAGAAATATGTTCTGGAATTAGTGGTGATAGTTGCATAGCTTGCAAATATACTAAACACTATTAACCTATACACTTTAAAATGGTAAATTTTATGTTATGTGAATTCTACCCCAATTTTAAAATTCCAAGAAAGAAAGAAAGAAAGAAAGAAAGAAAGAAAGAAAGAGAAAGAAAGGAAGGAAAGAAGAAAAGGAAGGAAGGAAGAAAAGAAAGAAAGAAAGAAAGAAAGAAAGAAAGAAAGAAAGAAAGAAAGAAAGAAGAAAGAAAGAAAGAAAGAAGGAAAGAAGGAAAGAAGGAAAGAAGGAAAGGAAGGAAGGAAGGAAGAAAGAAAGAAAGAAAGAAAAAGAAAGAAAGAGAGAAAGAGAGAGAGAGAGAAAGAAAGAAAGAATAAAACATTGAAAGACGGACCATCCCCTCTACCAAATGTTGATGAAGATGTAGAACAACTAGAACTTTCACTCCCTGCTGGCAGTAATGTAACATGGAAGGATTGCTTTGAAAACTGGTTTGTTGGTTTCTCAAAAAGTTAAACCTAAAACTACTAGAGGATCCAGCCCTACCAATTTGAGGCATTACCCAGAAGTAAAGAAAACATATGTCCTGATAAAGACTTGCACCCAAATATTCATAGCAGCTTTCTTTATGATTGCCAAGAAATGTAAACCACCCAAATATTTATCACCAGCTGAATAAGCAAAATAATCGTGATTATATCATAATGTAGACAAAAATTGAAATAATTACACTAAAAAGCTTCTGCACAGCAAAATAAACAATCAGCAGAGTAAACAGACAACCCAGACTGGGAGAAAGCCTTCACAATCTGTGTATCTGACACAGGACTAATATCTGGAATCTACAAGGAAGTCAAACAAATCATCAAGAAAACAAACAAACAAACAAACAATCCCATCAAAAAGTGGATTAAAGAGATGAATAGACAATTCTCAAAAGAAGATATACAAATGGCCAACAAACATATGAAAAAAATGCTTAACATCACTAATGATCAAGGAAAATGAAAATCAAAATCACAATGCAATACCACCTACTCCTGCAAGAATGACCATAATCAAAAAATCAAGATTGGCATTGATGTGATGAAGAAAAGAGCAGTTTTACACTGCTGGTGAGGATGTAAACTATTAAAACCACTATGGAAAACAGTGTGGAGATTCCTTAAAGAACTAAAAGTAGAACTACCATTTGACCCAGCAATCTCACTACTGGGTATCTACCCAGAGGAAAGTAAATTATCATTTAAAAAAAAAAAAGATACTTGCACGCGTATATTTATAGCAGCACAATTCGCAATTGCAAAAACATGGAACCAGCCCAAATGCCCATCAATCAACAAGAAACTGTAATTATATACATATATATACACACACACACATACATACATACATATATATATATCTCTCTCTCACATATATATGATGGAATGCTACTGAGCCATAAAAAGGAATGAAATAATGGCATTTTCAGCAACCTGGATGAAACTGAAGACTATTATTCTAAGTGAAGTAACAAGTGAATTAACTCAGGAACGGAAAAATCAAACACTGTGTGTTCACACTCATAAGTAGACACTAAGCTATGAAGATGCAGAGGCATAAGAATAACCCGGTGGACTCTGGGAACTCTGGGGAAAGGGTGGGAGGGGGTGAAGAATAAAAGACTATACACTGGGTACAATGTACACTGCTTGGTTGATGGGTGCTAGAAAATCTTAGAAATCAACACTAAATAACTGATTGATGGAATCAAACACTACATGTTTCCCAAAAATCTACTAAAATAAAAATAAATGAACAAATAATTTTTAAAAAAATTAAAAATAAAATGAAAATAAAACCAAAATATCTAGGTTAAAAAACGTGTATTTCAGTTAAACAACAAATACTTTCAGGGGAACACAACTCTACTGCAAATTTATTTGTTGTTTATTATAATTAAAGCAACAGATAAAATAATTTTTTAATGAAACAATAGAAAGTAAAAAAAAAAGATATAACAAATGTTGGTGAAGGCCAGGCATGGCGGCTGTTTTCCAAAGCAGTTACACCAGTCAGGCATGGTTGGCCCACACCTGTAATCCCAGACCTTTGAAAGGCCAAAGCAGGTCACTTGAGTTCAGGAGTTTGACACCATCCTGGCCTACATGGCGAAACCTCATCTCTACCAAAAAAAAAAAAAAAAAAAAAAGCAAATATTAGCCAGGCGTGATGGCATGCTCCTGTAACTCCCAGCTACTCAGGAGGCTGAGGTGAGAGGGTCACTTGTGCCTGGGAGGTCAGGGCTGTACTGAGCCATGTTCATGCTGATGCACTTCAGCCTGGATGACAGCAAGATTCTGTCTCAAAAAAAAAAGTTGGTGAAATGTGGAAGAATTGGAACCCACATAAATTACTGGTGGGAACATAAAATTGTGTAATCATTTTGGGTGTTTCTTTTCTTGTCATTTGATTTATTAAAAAATCATGATAGTCTCTCTCTATGTTGCCCAGGCTGGTCCTGAACTCCTGGGCTAAAATGATCCTCCCACCTCAGAATCCTGAATAACTGAGATTACAGGCATGAGCCACCACACCTGACTGGTGTAACCAGTTTGGAAAAACAAATGTACAGTAATCACATAATGCAACAATTTCACTCCTGGATATAAATCTAAGAGAAATAAAAATATATATTCACACAAAAACTTGTGCATGAATCTTGATAGCAGCATTATTCATGATGACCAATAAGTAGAAACAATTCAAATGTCTCTGAACTGATGAATGGATAAACATGGACTATTACTCAGCTATAAAAGGAAACACATACTGATACAGGCTGACAAGAAACTTTGAAAATATTGCCCTAGGAGGAGAAAAAAAAAAAAAAAAAAAAAAAACCCAGTCACAAAGCATCACATTTTTAAAAGATCCAGATTAGGCAAATCTATAGTGACAGAAAATAAATCAGTGATTGCCTATGAAGACACAGGGACGTGGGGGAAGTAGAAGGCAGTGGCTAAGAGCTGAGGATTTCTCTACAGCATAATGAAACGTTGTAAATGTGATTGTAGTGATGGATGCATAGCTCTGTGAGTATTCCAAAAACCACTGGATTTCTCTCTCTCTCTCTTTCTCTCTCTCTCTTTTGAGACAAGGTCTTCTTCTGTTACCTAGGTTGAAGTGCAGTGGCGCCATCTCAGCTCACTGTAATCTATGCATCCTAGGATCTGGCAATCCTCTGGCTTCAGGCCCCCAAATAGCTGGGACTACAGACATAAGCCCCCATACCTGGCTAATTTTTGTATGTTTCTAAAGATGGGGTTTTGCCATTTTGCCCAGACTAGTCTCCAACTCCTGAGCTCAAGCAATCAGCCTCCCAAAGTGCTAGCATTAAGGCATTAGCCACTGTGTCCTGCCTGAATTGCCTATTTTGATAGATAAATTGTATGGTATGTGAATTATACTGCAATAAAATTGTTACTAAAAAATGAAAATGGGGACTGGGCACAGGTTGCTCATGGCTGCCTATAATCCCAGCACATTGGGAAACTGAGGCAGAAAGAGCACTTGAGGCCAGGAGTTTGACACCATCCTAGGAAATATGGCAACATAACATAAACATCTCCACAACAACAACAAAAAATAGCTGGGCATGGTGGCAAACGTCTGTGGTCTCAGCTACTTGAGAAGCTTAAGTGGGAGGGTTACTTGAGCCTGGGAGGTCAAGGCTGCAGTGGGTCATAATCGTGCCACGATACTCCAGCCCAAGTGACAGGGTGAGACCCTGTCTCAAAAAACAAAACAAAAACCATGAACAGACAAAAAATAGAGCTAATAAGCTAACATAAGGAAAGTTGCTGAAATGTGACAGATAAATAAAAATAAAGTAATGTGAGGTCTTTTATCTACTAAAAATAAACAAAAAATAGCTGGTTAAATTATAATACCCTGTGTTGGAAAAGGTGCAATAAAATGGGCACTTTATTATACTATTACTGGCATTTGAATTTTATATAAGCCTTCCAGGGTAAAGCTTGGCAATTTTTTTTTTTTTTTTTAAATAACAGACAAGTGTCTCACCATACTGCCTTCTCCAACTCCCGGCCTCAAGCAGTCCTCCCATCTTGGCCTCCCAAAGTGCTGGGATTATAACTGTGAGATGCCCAAAAGCTTGGCAATTTACATCAAAGTAGTAAGAATGTCCATGCCCTGCTGACTCACAGTCATCTCATTTCTGGAGATACCTTTGGAGAAAATTCAACCTAAACAAAAGGTCATATGCACAAGCACAGTGAAATCTGGGAGCAATTTAAGATAGAGTGGTTACATGAAATAAGGAAGAGTTATGGGGAACTAAACAATCCTTAGTATTTACAGGCTCCTGGTAAGAAGTAAGCTAAATTTTTTTTTTTTTTTTTTTTTTTTTTTTGAGACAAGGTCTCACTCTGTTGCCCAGGCTGGAGTGCAGTGGCCTGATTATGAGTCACTGCAATCTTTGCCTTCCTGGGCTCAGGTGATCCTCTCCCCTCAACCTCCCAAGTAGCTGAAACTACAGGCAGACACAACTACTCCAGGCGAGTTCTTGTTTTTTTTGTTTTTTTTTTTGTTTTTTTTGTAGAGACAGGGTCTCACTGTGTTGCCCAGGCTGCTCTCCAACACTTGTCCTCAAGCAATCCTCCTGCCTTGGCCTCTCAAAGTTCTGGGATTATGTTGTGAGCCACTGCACCCAGCCAGCTCCTACTTTATTATTATTACTGTTATTATAATCATTTCACTCAATTTAAAATTACTTGTCATTAATAATATCAGTCAAGTCTATAGAACAGTATGTGTCCTACCATATAACTATATTAGTATAAACATATACGGTTGCCCCTCAGTATACAAAGAAGATTGTTTCCAGCCCCACTCCCTACCGTCTCTGTGTATACACAAACCCTCTGGAACCCACATGTAGGAAAGTAAAAAAAAAAAATTAGCTGGGCATAGTGGCAAGCACCTGTACTTCAGCTGCTTGGGGGACTGAGGTGAAGGGATTGCTTGAGCCTGGAAGTTCGTGGCTGCAGTGAGCTGTGACAGCACCACTGCACTCCAGCCTGGAAAACACAGTGAGACCTTGTCTCAGAAACAAAAAAGTTTTGGCCGGGCACAGTGGCTCATGCCTGTAATCCCAGCACTTTGGGAGGCCAAGGCTGGCGGATAATCTGAGGTCAGGAGTTTGAGACCAGCTGCGCCAATATGGAGAAACCCCTGTCTCTACTAAAAATACAAAATTAGCCAAGCGTGGTGGCACATGCCTATAATCCCAGCTACTCAGGAAGCTGAGGCAGGAGAATCGCTTGAACCTGGGAGGCAGAGGTTGCAGTGAGCCGAGACTGCGCCATTGCACTCCAGCCTGGGCAACAAGAGTGAAACTCTGTCTCAAAAAAAAAAAAGAAAAAAAAGATTAGAAACTGTAATCGTAATGAGGTGTGTTGGGCAAAATTCCATAGAAGCAAAGTACAGATTAATGAAGCAAATGGTGATAAAATAGAACAATTACCTTTCTGCGGTTTATGATAATGATGGCAAAAAAATGCAAGACACAGAGAAAGAGAGTAAAGAAGAAATTAGGGAAGCATTCTACGTGTTTGAAAGGATGACACTGGCCATGTTCATGCAGTTCCTGTACAATATTGTTCAGTTGCCTTTGTTTGTAAGGAATGTATCCACTGAAAGTTCTTCTTGGTATAAAAGAATGAGTAGGCATGCATAGTCATACTAGAACTCACTCCTGTTTTTCTACCTTTATCTTCCTACTATCATCCCACAGTCTTATTTCAGAAAATTGAGCAAGTGTTAGGCATGGTGGTTCATATGTACCTGTAATCCTTGAGTTTTGGGAGGCAGAGGTGGAAGGATCGCTTGAAGTCTGAAGTTTGAGACCAGGCTAGGCACCAAAGTGAGACCTCATTCATGTCTACCAAAAAAAAAAAAAAATTAACCAGGCACAGTGGTGTATAGCTGCAGGCCCAGCTACTCAGGAGGCTGATGGGGGAGGATCCTGAGCACAGGAGTTCAAGGCTGCAGTGAGCTGTGATAGCACTACTGCACTCCAGCCTGGGTGACAGAATGAGACCCCATCTCCTGAAATAACAACAACAAAAAAAAAGAAAGAAAAAAAAAATTGAATGAGTAGCAAATTGTAGGTGGTTGACTCTGAATATTTCTAAACTACTGGTTCTCAAACTTTTGTGGTGGACCCTCCCCTTTACATTTTTTAACTTTATTGAAGGTCTCTAAGACTTTTTGTTCATATCAATTATTCTATTAAAATTAGAAATTAAAACAAAAATTTTAAAATACGTATTTTTAATTATATAATTATAATAAAACCATTACATATTGCTATAAATAATACGTTTTAAATAACTGTATTTTCAAAATTCAAAAAAGTGAGAAAAGTGGACTTGTTTTACATTGTTGCATTTCTCTTGAATGTCTGGCATAATAAAAAACAAGTGGGTTCTCATATCAGGATTTAATCTGTGGTTTCCACACCTCATGTAGGAAAATTCCACCAAACACTTGTAAAAGAACAAGGGTGAAAGAGGTAGATAATGTCTTAGTATTTTTATCAAAATCATTTTTACCTCGTGGGTCTCCTTTGATCACGTTTTGAAGACCACTGACCTAAACCCTTAGACACATATGAACTGAGATGGAATTGGTCATGTGAAAGAACTTCTCTAGGTTATGCCTTTTAAAAAATAGTCTTCAGCTGGGCACAGTGGCTAACACCTGTAATCCCAGCACAATTTTTGTAGAGACACGATCCTGCCTAGATCAAGCAAAGAGTGCAAAACCAGACTAGGCAACATGGAAAAATCCCTCCTATACAAATAATTTTAAAAATTAGCCAGGCATTATGAAGCACCATCTGCAGCCCCAGCTACTTAGGACACTGAAGTGGGAGGATTACTTAAGCCTGAGAGGTTGAGGCTGCAGTGAACTGTGATTGCAGCCACTGCACTCCAGCCTGGGAGACAGAGTAATACCTTGGCCCACCCCAACCCCACCAAAAAATGGTTTTCTTTAAGAACAGTCAGTTTGTTGTTGAACTGTGAAGTTTTAATTCTGCCTGGATTATGAAGAGTCAACAATATATACTTAAAGGTGTGCTACTGCCCAGTAAATGGGCTGATCATCCAGGTACTCACAGTATTCCCTGTGCTACAGGTCCTACCCCCAGGAACTTTGTCTTCTATTATCACTTGCTTTTTGAGCTTTATTTCACTCTTTTAAAAAATCTGCTTATGGCACTATACACCTCAAACAAGTTATATATTTATTTTCCAATTTAAAATTTAGAACCAAGGCCGGGCACCGTGGCCCATGCCTGTAATCTCAGCATTTTGGGAGGCCAAGCAGAAGGATCACTTGAGCCCAGGAGTGGAAGGCCAGCCTAGGCAACATGAGACAATCACGCCTCCACAAAATTAAAAACAGTATTAGCCAGGCATGGTGGTGCATGCCTGTAGTCCCAGCTATTTGTGGGACTGAGGTGGGAGGATTTCTTGAGCCTGGGAGGTTGAGACGGCAGTGAGCTATGATCGTGCAACTGCACTCCAGCCTGGGCGACAGAGCAAGATCACACCTAAAAAAAATTGCAACTAGTTTTGTAAGAAAAATGCCATATCATCTTTCAAAGTGACTCTACCTTTTTGCATTCCTATGAGCTTCACATCATCGCTAGCATTTAGTGTTGTGTTTTGAAGTTGAGTCATTTGAATAGGAATGTAGTGGTATCTCCCTGTTGTTTTAATTTGCAGTTCCCTAGTGACACATGTTGTGGAGTATATTTTCGTATGCTATTCGCCATCTGTGTATCTTCCTTGGTGAGGTGTCTGTTCAGATTTTTTGCCCATTTTAAAATCAGTTTGTTTGTTTTCTTTTGCCTTTTTTTTGTTTGTTTTTATTTTTAGACAGGGCTTGGTTCTGTTGCCCAGGGTGGAAAGCAGTGGTATAATCATAGCTCACAGCAGCCTCGAACTTGTGGGTTCAAGTGATCCTCCCCCCTCAGCCTCTGGATTAGCTGGGACTACAGGTGCCACCATACTGGGCTAATTTCTAAATATTTTGTAGAGATGAAGTCTCACTTTGTTGCCCAGGCTAGTAGTGTCAAACTCTTGGCTCAAGCCATCCTCTTGCCTCGGCCTTTCTAAATTCTGGGATTATAGGCACCTTGCCCCATTTTGATAGTTAGTTTTCTTTGTTTGTTTGTTTGTTGTTGTTTCTGAGACAGGGTCTCTTTCTGTCACTCAGGCTGAAGTGCAGCAGTGCAATATCAGCTCACTGCAACCTCTGCCTCCCAGGCTCAGGTGATCCTCTCACCTCAGTCTCCTGAGTACCTGGAACTATAGGCATGAGTCACAACTCTAGGCTACTTATTATAATTTTTAAAAAATTTTTAGTAGACATGGCCTTATTATATTACCCAGAATGGTCTTGAACTTCTGTTTCAAGTGATCCCCCCACCTCAGCCTCTCTTAGTGCAGGATTTAAAGGTGTGAGCTACCTTGCCTAGCCTAGAAGTTTTTAATTTTAATGAAGTCCCATCTACTAATTTTTCTTTCGTGAGTCATGCTTTTGCTGTTGTATGTAAAAAGTCAACACCAAACCCAAGATTTTTCTCCTATGTTATCTTCTAGGAGTTTTCTGGTTTTTCCAGAGGTTCAGGGAGAAGAAGGAAAAGGTGAATAGACAGAGCACAGGGATGTTTTAGGAAAATGAAACTATTCCCTGTGATACAGTAATGATGGACACATGTTATTTTACATTAGTCAAAACACATGGAATATACATCACAAAGAGTGATGCACTGTTAGTAATAATGTATCAGTATAGGTTTATCAGCTGTAACAAATGAACCACACCAATACAAGGTATAAACATAGGAGAAACAGTTGGGGGAAGTGGTCTGTGGAAACTCTGTATGTTTTTATTAATATTTCTGTGAACCTGAAACTGCTCTACAAAATAAATCTATTACTTTTTTTTAAAATTGAGCTTTATTTTAGATTCAGAGGGCATATATGGGCTTGTTTGTTGCACGGGCAAATTGCATAATGGTGGTGACTAAGCTTCTAGTACACCCATTACCCAAATAGTGAACACTGTAGCCAAGAGGTAGTTTTTCAACCCTTGCTCCTCTCACACCTTCCCCCTGTTGGAGTCCCCAGAATCTCGTTTTGATCTTCTGCAGCCTTTAGGAGCTGCAAAAGGAAAGAAAACAGATTATCTCCTAGAGCCTCCAGAAGGAGACCCAGCTTCACAAACACCTTGATTTAAGCCCAGCGAGACCCATGTTGGATTTCTGATCTCCAGCATTGTAACATAATAAATTGGGTGTGATCTGATATCCCTAAATTTCATGGTCATTTGTTACAGCCACCATCAAAAATTAACGCAGTCACATATTCATTCAATAAATACATAATGAATCCTACTCTGTGTCAGGTACTCTGTAGGCATTGTGGATACAGCAGTGAACAAAACTGGCTCCCATGTTACCAAACATTGTAGAGTTCACTGAACTGATTAAAGGCTGGGTGCAGTGATTCATACCTGTAATTCCAGCACTATAAGACACTGAGGTGGGAGGATCACATAACATCAGAAGTTTGAGACCAGCCTGGGCAGCACTGCAAGACCCTAACTCTACAAAGAAAAAAAAAAGAACTGAAGAAGAAACCAGGCAGGTTCTACCAGTACAGACAGAATGATCATTCTTGGGTAGAATAGAATAGTACCATCTTCTTTTCTTTTCTTCTCTTATCTTTTCCTTTCATTTCTTTGACCAGCAGCAAAAACTTAACTAGGATACTTCCTGCTCTATAAAATAAAACACAGGAGCACCCACAAAGATTAAATGAAGTAGGAACTGGAGACTGACTCCTCATTTCTGAGCTGTTTAATTTCAATGACTTTTGTTCAATTTTGACTTAACTATTATCTTAAGTAAAACAAGTCAGCCACAGAAAACAAATACTGCCTGTTCTCATTTATAAGTGACTCAGTAGTATTTCATCCTATATATGTGATAAACATATATATATATATGTGTGTGTGTGTATCTATATACTCACAGTTTCTTTACTTGTTGATTGATAGGCATTTGGGCTGGTTCCATGTTTTTGCAATTGAGAATTGTGCTGTTATAAATATACGTGTGCAAGTATCTTTTTTTTTTTTTTATAATAACTTACTTTCCTCTGGGTAGATACCCAGTAGTGAGACTGCTGGATCAAATGGTAGTTCTACTTTTAGTTCTTTAAGGAATCTCCACACTGTTTTCCATAGTGGTTTTAATAGTTTACATCCTCACCAGCAGTGTGAAACTGTTTTTCTTTTCATCACATCAATGCCAATCTTGATTTTTTGATAATGGTCATTCTTGCAGGAGTAGGTGGTATTGTATTGCGGTTTTGATTTTCATTTTCCTTGATCATTAGTGATGTTAAGCATTTTTTTCATATGTTTATTGGCCATTTGTAGATCTTCTTTTGAGAATTGTCTATTCATCTCCTTAATCCACTTTTTGATGGAATTGTTTGTTTGTTTGTTTTCTTGATGATTTGTTTGACTTCCTCGTAGATTCTGGATATTAGTCCTGTGTCAGATACACAGATTGTAAAGGCTTTCTCCCAATCTGGGTTGTCTGTTTACTCTGCTGATTGTTTATTTTGCTGTGTAGAAGCTTTTTAGTGTGGTTATTTCAATTTTTTGTCTACATTATGATATAATCACGATTATTTTGCTTACTCAGTTGGTGATAAATATTTGGGTGGTTTACATTTCTTGGCAATCATAAAGAAAGCTGCTATGAATATTTGGGTGCAAGTCTTTATCAGGACATATGTTTTCTTTTCTTCTGGGTAATACCTCAAATTGGTAGGGCTGGATTCTCTAGCAGGTTTAGGTTTAACTTTTTGAGAAACCAGCAAACCAGTTTTCAAAGCAATCCTTCCATGTTACATTACTGCCAGCAGGGAGTGAAAGTTCTAGTTGTTCTACATCTTCATCAACATTTGGTAGAGAGGATGGTCAGTATTTCAGTGTTCTGAAATACTGTTTCTTCCTTCCTTCCTTTCCTCCTTTCCTCCTTCCTTCCTTCCTTCCTTTCTTTCTTTCTTCTTTCATTCTTTCTTTTTCTTTCTTCTTTCTTTCTTTCTTTTTTTGCAGTTTTAAAATTGGGGTAGAATTCGCATAACATAAACTTTACCATTTTAAAGTGTACAGGTCAATAGTGTTTAGTATATTTGCAAGCTGTGCAACTATCACCACTAATTCCAGAATGTATTTCTCACCACATACCTTGTGTCTGTTAGCAGTCACTCCTTTCAGTTTTTCTAAGCCAGACGAATTATTCGTAACACTCCAGGGTTGGGCACAATGGCTCATGGCTGTAATTCCAGCATTTTGGGAGGCCAAAGTGGGAGTCTTCCATGAAGCTAAGAGTTCAAGAGCAGCCTGGGCAACATGGAAAGATCCCACCTCTACAAAAAATAGAAAAGAAATTAGCTGAGTGTGGTGACGTGCACCTGTAGTCCCAGCCAGCTGGGAAGCTGAGGTGGGAGGATAGCTGGATCTTGGGAGAGGTTGAGGCTGCAGTGAGCCATGATCATGTCCCAGCACATTAGTCTTGGCAACAGAGTGAGAGATCCTGTCTCAAAACAAAAATCTATATATATATAATGTCATGTATACATCAGCAGAGTCTTATCTGTGTATTCTATCTTAACTAGAGAAATGGTATGCTTCTATGTTTCTCTCATTGACAAAAATAAGAACTTTTTCATTAAAGGAAGGAAGGTGCAGGTGGAAGAAAGGATGAAAAGCTGTGAGATTATTATCATTCGTATTTCTCTTCTTTACAGGACAAAACAAAGTACAGTCTTTGATGACCAACACGGTGCTTACTCTTGTATGACTCAGAGCTGCAAAACCTTGTTCAATCCCCAGTTATCCTATCTGTAAAGCCTTTGGAAATATTAGTTGTATTTGAAATGTTGAAAAAGTTAAATCTAATCCTTTTTTTGTACATAGGTGGTCGCGTAATGGGAACAGATGCTGACATGTCAATAATATCTTTAGGTGGAAGGTAAAATCTAATTTCGTTACTGCTGTTTAACTACCTTCCTTCAAAATGTTTTGGTTTTTAAAGTATTGAGATTTATGTACCCTAGAACATAAAGTACAATAATAATAAAAAAAAAGGCCTTATGTCACATATTTCAAAGTTTAATAGGCAAGAAAATCATTTGGAGTTGTTACGAACATGCCCTCTTTGACTTGGTATTTCTGAATAAGAGTGTTCTTAGGTAAACCCTGGGTGATTGGCGACACTCTGAATTGGAAAGCCTTAGAGCGGGGTTTGTAAGTTAACACACACTTCTAGTATTTTGTTGTACTTTTGTCCACAAAAGATAGATTGGAATTAAAGTACCAAATCCAGCTGACACGTGTTATTCATGTAAGAAATAAACATTTCAGTTTTCAGTTGAGTCAGTTTTGCAATCACCTTGGTCAAGTGAGTGATGTTACACTTTGAGGTCCAGAGTATTCGAATGCTGTGGGAGTGGCTGTCACCAGCTCATGGCTTGATCAGGGTTTACTTCTACTTGTAACTGTGTCCCCAGCAGAGTAAAATCTGAACCCACAAAAGATCCTGGTACGTACTAGTGCTTTTAGAACTGATTGTGAATTTAAGGAAAACTTTTTCTTAGTTTAGAGCGTTATATTTTGACTCAATTATTGTTTTAATGAAAAACATGCAGTTGCTATAAATGTATTGCAACTGTGACACTGTTTTCAGAATTTTCTTGGAATCTGTCCTGAAAAAAATGATTTCTTTGTTTCATACTGAATAGGAGCTGGGAAAGGCAGCTCCAATGAGAGGTTTGGTAATGGATTTTAGCTGGTGAGGAAATGAAATGTTTGGTTTTGGAAAGAGAGAATGAAGTGGGTGCTGTCTATGAGTGACCGCTGTGGGGTAGTGGAATTGACAGAAAGAAAGGGAAGACAGGTAGGATTGTCAAAACAATCTCTTTAGGGAAAGCCTTCTATTTTGGTGGGTGGGGGACGTCACTGGCATAAAGGAGTACGGGAGGAAGGAGATGTAATTGTAATGGTAATGGATGGGGTACCAGAGAATCGGATAGGCTTGGTCAGATATTGGATGAGACAATTTCTTAATTAATTTGAATGTTTTCATAGCCTTGAGAAAGCTGAAGATTGAGGACGTATTAGCAGTGGGGTTTTGAGAGGGCCCTGAGAAAGGTGCTTTAAGAAGGGTTTCTAAAAGAGCAGTTGAGGCAAGCAAGAGTGGCCAAATTGGTTTGAGTAGACATAGGATCCCAAATAGGGAGCCTGACAGATTTTGCTTGGTCCTGGAGTAGTTGGTGTCCGGAAGCTGTAAGTCTGAGCTAAGCTATGATCCTTTGTAGGACAGTATGGCCAGATTTAATGGATTAAGGAGGAAAGGATCCTTGGAAGTGGATCTGTGGAGTAGGTAAGGTGTAAATTCATACTGGAACTGGTCCAAGTGGTTAGAAGGGTTGGAACAGCAGTGGAACCTTGGGTTTGGGCCAACATACAAATCCAGCAATTGGAGCACAAGGATAATTTTGTTTGCCTTAATAGTTGGTGAGTGACACTGACATGAGGCACCCACCTATCGGGTTGAAGAGGTTCCTGCAAAAAGAATAAACAAAAGGAGAAGAAAGATTTGGGTTGGGGTGAAATCCTGAAATGTGCCTTGGAGCCAAAGTTCTTGTATTAGGTTGAGAAATAAGCTGGGGTGTTCATAGGGGCTGGAAGTGGGTACCAGTTGAGGCCCTGGACAAGATGGGAAGGAAAAGATTGGAAGTTAAAAAATGACAATGCCATGTGCAGGCAGTTTTCAGAGATTCTGGGACTGTGGTTAGGCAGAGTGATGTTGTGCCTGTGAGGGATGAAAGATACTTAGGTAGAAATGTGGGGGGTGTGGAGGGATGGGGATGAGATGCCTTTTAAGATTAGGAGTGCCACATCTCATGTGTTAGGCTCTTAACTTTGGCTGCTATGGGTGTGGTTAGTATCATCTGATAAGGCCCCTCCATTTAGGGTAATGGGGTGGAGATTCATCCACCCATACCCAGTCTCTGAGTTGGAGGGTAAGGTTGTGAGCTGGGTGTCAGGGTTTGGTTGGGGAAGAAATGCATCAGCGTATTCTCTGAGGAGAATGCCCCTGAGATGTAGGGTGGGTCAGACTTCATCAGTGAGGGAAGTTGTAGTTTGTGGGAAACTATGTAAGGTGAAAGGCCGCCCATACATGAGTTCGAAGGGGTTTAGGTTTATTGGCTGACAGGGAAGGGCTTTCAACCTTATGAGCTCACTGGGTGGGAGCATGGGCCAGGGATCTTAACCTTCAGGGCAAGTTTAGTTAGTTGTTTTAAAAGACCATTGGCTCCCTGTACCTTGTCCAAAGATTGGAAGCAATAAGGGATGTGGAGGATCCATTTGATGTTTAAGGCCTTGGAGACCTGTCGAGTTACATTTGAGATAAAGGCAGGGCCATGATCAGACTGCATGGTTGTGGGCAGTCCAAACCTTGGGATAATTTGTCGTAGGAAGATTGAGGTAACCTCTTTTGCCCTCTTGGTGGTGGTGGAAAAGACCTCGATCTGCCTGTTGAAAGTGATCAACAGGGGTGAGGATATAGTCATGTTTCTTGAGAGGCAGCATATGAATGAAATCAATTTTCCAATTTTGTAGTGGCCTCTGACACTGGAGGGTGCCCTTTAGCTTGATTTCTGGGCTAAGTGAGTGGTCTGAGTGCTCCCTGGAAAGAAACTTGGTTGCAGATCATATGGGCCTGAGTGAGTTAAGGGTGGTGGCCATGGCAGGAGACTGCAGGTGAGGTTATAAAAGCTGAAGGAGAGGATGATAGCTGGTGTGAAAGAGGCTGTGAATGTGAGTGCGTATGGATTTTTTCTGGGACATGGGCAAGAGAAGCTTATTGTCTAGAAAGAACCAGCCCTCCTTGTTTGTGGCCCCAGCCACAGAAAGATTGAGGCTTTCTTCTGGTGAGTATGAGGGCTGTTGAGCTGGGAAACAGGTAGTAGGGGTTGGGGCTTAAGGGCTGTTGTTTAGCTGCAGAACCAGCTAGTGCGTTTCCTTCTGATAATAGGTTTGTCGAGAGCCTGGTAAGAGGTGCAAGATTGACAAAGGGAAGGTCAGGAGCAGAGGTAAGTGAAAGCTTGAATATAGGAAACCTTGGTCCACTTCCCATTGCAGCAGATAAAATTTTCAAGATTTCGTTGAATTTGAAAGTCAAAGATTTCATTTTAAGGCCATTGAGTACCATTGTGCAGTTGCTACTGGGGCCAAGCCATGTTATAAAAGAAAATGTAACGTTTGGGCTTAATGTGAGGGCTGATACCTAGAGTGTGGAGGTTGCAAGGGAGACAGCCAAATGATGTGTCATGGGGAACGTTCTTCAGGTGGATTTTGAGGCTTCACTGCAATGCTAGCTTCCTGTTGCTGGTGCAATAAATATTTATTTATTTATTTTGAGACAGTCTTGCTCTGTCACCCAGGCTGGAGTACAATGGTGCGATCTCAGCTCACTGCAAGCTCCGCCTTGTGGGTTCACGCCATTC
The DNA here is from genome assembly GCF_037993035.2 of Macaca fascicularis. Taxonomy (NCBI): domain Eukaryota; kingdom Metazoa; phylum Chordata; class Mammalia; order Primates; family Cercopithecidae; genus Macaca; species Macaca fascicularis. The sequence goes on along the minus strand of NC_088383.1, from coordinate 54,776,105 downwards.
TCCTGCCTCAGCCTCCAGAGTTCCTGAGTAGCTGGGACTACAGGCACCCGCCACCATGCCCGGCTGTTTTGTATTTTTAGTAGACGCGTGGTTTCACTGTGTTAGCCAGGATGGTCTCAATCTCCTGACCTATTGATCTGCCCGCCTTGGCCTCCCAAAGTGCTGGGATTACAGGCGTGAGCCACACACTTAGCGTCTTTAAACAACATATATGTATTCTCTTATAGTTCTGGAGGCCAGAATTCTAAATTCCCTTCCACTGAGTCAAGGTGGGAGCAGGGCAAGTGGCTTCAGAGACTCTGTGGGAGAATCCATTTCCTGGCTCTAGAGGCAGCCTCCGATCCTCGACTTTTGATGCCCTCCTTGAATGACTCCAATTCTTGCTTCCATCACTACACCTCCCACCACTCTCCCATCACCTGCTCTGCTCTTACAAGGATCCGAGTGAGGATATCAACTTGCCACCTAAACAAGCTGGGATAATCTTTCCTGCCAAAGGTCCTTAACTTCCTTACATCTGCAAAGCTTCTTTTACCATATAAGGTAATGTTCACAGGTTCCTGGATCAGAATATGGGCATAGTGGGAGGCCACTTATAAGCCTAGTACCGCTAGGCTGCAAAATACTGCAAGTAGACTGCAAAACCATTACACCCTTCTCGCGTTTTAATGATTGGGAGAAAAGCAGTTGGGACTTTTTGCTTTGGGGTCCTTCTTAACTTTGCATTTTTAGGGTCTAGGGTCCCTCTTAAACTTGTATTTTTAAGGTCTAACCCTCATCAATCCCCTCCTCCAACCAGAGACACCCACTGCAGTGTTTCCTTGAAAGTCTGATGACATGTCTATATCTAAGTTCTGATGAGAGGCACAGGGCCAGCCAACAGCCCCCATGACAGTCCCCTCGGCCAGAGGGTGCCCACCTAGGCCACACCTGGTGACTGAAACAAGCCCATGGCTGGGAAGGAACATACAGACGGGTCTGGGGCCTGGTGAGGGCACCATGGAGGCCATGGGATGAGCGAGGTCTGCTAGGACAGTGCAGGTCTGCGGAGCTGAGGTGAGGCTGTAGAGCCTGGCCTAGTGCCACAGGAGCCAGAGGAAGAAGCTGGGGGCTATCGTCCCGGTCCACAGAGATGCTGGAGACTGTGGCACCAGGAGTGGCCCTGAGGCTGTGGAGAGAGCATCTCTACCCCATTGCATCTGGGGGTGATGGCGAGGTCCTCACCTGACAAATGCAGCTTCCAAGTCCCAGATGTTGGGCTTTTTCTTTGTACTCAGAGACTAGTGGGGGCAGTGACAGGAAGCCAGGGAACATCTCTTGCTACCTCCTCCATGCTCTGTATGCAAAGACTGAGCGAGGTGGAGCTGGCTGGGAGGTCGGGCACTTCATCCACCTGCTCTTTGGTACTGGTCATCTAGAGGTGGGTGCAGAGGTGGTCCAACCATTTCCGCTGTTCACGTCACTGTAGGTGCACCGGGTTCTTCCTCAGCATCGGGATGATCTGCTTCATCTCCAGTCGCGCAGCCTCCAGGCACTGGGAGTGGTCCTCCTGCAGGATGTTCAGCTTCGTCTTGGCCAGGTGTGGAGGCATACGTCCAGCTTGGTCCAGGGCATCCACCGGGTCCCTCGTCGTAGCAGTAAGGTGATGACAGAGTCATGGTCAGTGCAGGCCACAATCTGGTCATTACCATTGCAAGAGGCAAAGTGTAGAGCTGTGTGGCCCTTGTCATTTGCACAGGGATCCGTGCCATTTTCCAGCAGCTGCCACACTTTTTCCTCGCCGTTGGCACTGGCAGCATTGGCATTGTCTCCCTCATTCTTTTCAGAGCTGCACCTCTTTGCTCATGGGCCCGAGCCAGCAGTGGGGCCTGGCAGTGAGCCTCAGCCACCAGCAGGGATCTTGCAGCACAGCTCCTGGTGCAGCTCTGCATCCTACTGCCACCAGTCGTGCGGTGGTGCAAAGGGGACTGGGCCCCAGGGGCCTCCTGGCCTGGGAGGCCCGTGCAGCTGCCCAGTGCAGACCCGAGGTCAGTGAAGGAGAAGAAGCCCCAGGTGCCCTTCAGCTTTTTTTGTTTGTTTGTTTGTTTTTTGTTTTGAGGCAGGATCTTGCTTTGTCACCCAGGCTGGAGTGCAGTGGCACCATCTAGGCTCACTGTAAGCTCCGCCTTCCGGGTTCACACCATTCTCCTGCCTCAGCCTCCCGAGTAGCTGGGACTATAGGCACCTGCCACCATGGTCAGCTAATATTTTGTATTTTAGTAGAGACAGAGTTTCACCGTGTTAGCCAGGATGGTCTCGATCTCCTGGCCTCTTGATCTGCCCGCCTCGGCCTCCCAAAGTACTGGGATTACAGGTGTGAGTCACCATGCCTGACCCAGCCTCCTTTTCTTTAAATTTTGGGATAACACAGAACTCAGCAAGACTTTGACAGTATGGATGATTACATCCTATTTACAATATTATTGTTTTCCTCTATCTACTTGTTTATTTACTGAGAAAAAAAAAGTGTCAGCGTAATCGTGGAAGCAACCTAATGAATAAACTACACCTTGATTATGAGAAAGAATGAAAATTGGTTCATCCTTCTTGAATACAGAGTTTTAAAAATTCTTAAGAAAATTATGGCTTATTGAGTACACCGCAATCCTTTTCTGTTACAAAAACAAAGACAAATGACTGCTTTGGGGTTTTCCCCCAAATAGCTTCCATGTGTTTTTCCATCTGGTACATTGTAAAACTTCTTTTAACGCCTAAGCCCTCAGGAGAATTTCACAGCCGCTTTGTAAATCCTGGAAGTTCAGGAAACTGCCAACACATGCTGACCATGCTAAGTCCCAGTCTCCTTGGAAAGGAGTCTTCATAGTAGTGGACTCTCGCTTGAGGAAGTCTCACATGGCAGAAAACCAAGCGACTGTAACACAGGGTCTAGTTGTACGGTAATGTGCCTCGCTCACTGTTCTTGGGGTTCATTTTCCTCAGCTGAGCACACACAGAATTGTGGCTTTGTTTGAACAGAGTTCTTTTGGGTCATATGTACCTATGTTGGAGCCATTTGACTCCCTTCATTGTTGGTGGTCTCCAAGCCTAAGAAGAATATTGTAGGCCAGGCATGGCGGCTCATGCCTGCAACCCCAGCACTTTGGGAGGCCAAGGAGGAAGGATCACTTGAGACCATGAGTTCGAGGCCAGCCTGGACAACATAGGGAGACCCAATCTCTACAAAAAAATTTAAAAAATTAGCTGTACATGGTGGTGCACGCCTGTAGTCCAAGCTACTTGGGAGACTGAGGCAGGAGTATCACCTGAGCCTGGGAGGTTGAGGCTGCAGTCAGCCATGATCACACCACTGTACTCCAGTCTGGGCAAGAGAACGAGCTCCTGTCTCAAAACAACAACAACAACAACAACAGCCACAACAACAAAAACATAAAAAGAATATTGTAGATAAATGGGAGAATATGTTCTTAGAACTCACCCACTCGAAACTCTAGGACATCAAATTGACAGTCTTGGTGACTTTCTAGGTAAAAATCTTCAAAATGATTATAAATAGATGAATTTTCATGATTTGGATTGCTGAGAGTACATTCACAGTTTAGGTTTGTCGAGTAATTCCTGATTCCATCATAGGAGAAGTAAAGTTTCCTTCAGGAGTGTTTGGAAGAGACCCCACCACACACTAAGAAAACAGAAGGCAACAGAGAAAGTAGTAGTAAGATTCAGGCCACAACAGAAGAGATAAACAACACAGGAACAGTAACTAAAACATCAACATTACTGCTTTGATTTGTTTTTCTAGATGCAGTCAGGATTATGGGTAAAAGGCATGCAAATTATGGAAGTTTCCGCAAGTTTATAAAGGAAAAAATGTGCAAAAATCAACACAACTTCTCTACCTTCCTGTTGGCTTAGATTAGGTGGCTGGGATTTGGCTCAGTATCAATATGTCCAAATATTGAGGCCTACATCTTTAATATATTTTAAATTAATTTTATGTATGCTGTAAAGGTTGGGTGCAATTTGTTTTTGATGTGGATATCTCATTTTCCCGACACCATTTATTGAAGAGTTTATTCTTTTTCCATTGTGTATCTGTATGCCTTTGTTGAAAATTCATTGACTGTATACAGATGGATACATATAGCTGAGCTCCCTATTCTGTTCCAGTGGTCTATTTGTTTGTGTTTATGCCAATATTTTGCAGTTTTGATGACTACAGCTTTGCTATATAGCTTGAAATCAGGCAGTGTAATGCTTCTAGCTTTGTCCCTCTTGCTTAAAATTGTTTTGAGTCTTTTATAATTCCACACAAACTGTAGATTTTTTAAAATTTTTGTTGAAAATGCTATTGGAATTCGGATAGAGACTGCTTTAAATAATACACCAATTTGAGTAGTATTAATGTTTTAGTATTAATTTTTCTGATCCATGAACACTAAGTATTTTTAAATGTGTCTTTTCTATAATTGCCTCCATTAATATTTTACAGTTTGTGTTGCACAAATCTTTTACATTCTTTATTATATTTATTCCTAAGTATTAGGTTGGTGCAAATGTAATTGTGGTTTTTGCCATTACCAACCTAATACTTCATTCTTTTTGATGTTATGGTAAATGTAACTGTCTTCTTGATTTTTCCCAGGTATTTGTTGTTGGAGTATAAAAATGCAACTGATTTTCTTTACATTGATACAGTATCCTGCAACCTTCCTTAGTTTACCAGTTCTAAATTTTTTTCATGTAATGATGAGCACACTGGCCTGTGTTTACACATAAATTGATAGTATCTATTAAGGTATCACAGTGCCTAGAAGTGTGCTCTGTTGTATTTCTGCTGGGACAAATTCCATAGCATCTTTTAGTCTTAATCTTTTCTTAAATGCTTTGGTTTGGTATTTGATAATAATGTGTGCCTTTGGTTACTTTTTAATTGTGAAACACATTGATCTCCATGACTAGTCAAACTTTCTAATAAAGTTCTTTCATAGTTTTATGTATATTTAGTTAATATAAATCAAAATGGTAAATTTTTATGATAGTTTTAAAGTTACTAAGGTTGAAAATATGTCAGTTTTTCACTGGTCATGAGTCTGTGGTTTCCTTATTTCAAACAATTATATATGTCTATATATATGTGTGTGTTTAATGGCTTACAATCTTGCCCAACATATTTGTATATAGTAAGCAAATACTAATCAAAATTATTAATCAAACTATCATCTTCATACTATTCTTCAAATGACATATTGTTTGTTCTAATTAAAAACTGTGTTTATGTCTCATATAATTATCAATAAAAATTAGAAAGTCTACTTTGCCCTCTTGAGAAAATCCAAAGTTAAATGGTATTTTTACTAATTTCCTTTAGAATCACTACCTTATTTTCCTCCACAATAAATGTAAACATTAAGGATAAAATTGTATTTCAATGATCCATTCTACAATAGACTTTGGGTCATTCACTGATTGGGCTGAAGCCTCACTCTGTATTATTTCTGATTTTTTCACGTTAACAGCCTAGAAAATCTATTACTCATAGAATATTACGAATTAGAAAATAATTTTTTTTTTTTTTTTTTGAGACAGTCTCGCTCTGTCGCACAGGCTGGAGTGCAGTGGCGCGATCTGGGCTCACTGCAAGCTCCACATTCCAGGTTCAGGCCATTCTCCAGCCTCAGCCTCCCAGCCTCACCTGTAGCTGGGACTACAGGTGCCTGCCACTGCACCTGGCTAATGTTTTGTATTTTTAGTAGAGGCGGGGTTTCACCGTGTTAGCCAAGATGGTCTCGATCTCCTGACCTTGTGATCCACCCGCCTCAGCCTCCCAAAGTGCTGGGATTACAGGTGTGAGCCACTGCACCCAGTCGAGAAATCAATATCTTGGATGTACAAATTATAAAAGTAAACTGAAAAGTATAATGTAAAATATACATTTATGTATTATGAATTGTCACTCAAGTAAAGCAGAAATATTAATTTAAAATACTTTCACAAAGGAAAGTCCAGGGCAAAATAACCTATGTAAAACATTCTACCAATATTCAATAAATAATTAATGCTAATTCTTCAGCAGAAAATACTTCCAAAAAATGAAGAAGAGGAAACACTTTCCAATTAATTCTAGAGCCCAGTATTACTGTAATACTAAGGCCAGACACAAGTATAATAGAAGGACTGTGGGCAAATATGCCATATTCATATAGACACATACATCCTCAGAAAACATAGGCAAGCTAAATCCAGGCACATAAAATGTGAATATACACCAAGACCAAATGTGATTGTTTTGCAAATGCAGTTGTGACTTAATATCTAAAATTCAATCAAGATAATGCCCAATACTAGTAAAGAACAAAAAATGATCCTGTAAATAGGCACAGAGAAAGTTACAAAAATCAAGCATCCATTCCTGACAAAACCCCCAGCAAACTACTGATAGAATAAGATTTTGAGACCCACTAAGAGGTATCTATGAAAAACCTATAACTAACCTCATACTTAACGGTGACAGACTTGTGCTTCTTTACCTGAAAGTTTGAGAAGGCAAGAATTTCCACTTTAACCACTCTACTCAGCAGGGTACTGGAGGTATTAGCCAGGGAAATTCTACAACAGAAAAAAAATTGTCCAGATTTAAAATAAAAATAGAACTGTCATTATTGCAAATGAAATAATTTTCTGTAAAAAAAGGGATTCACTAAAATATGAGTAGAATTAATACACAAATTTATCCATGTTACAAGACAGAAAACTGGCATGCCAAAGTAGATTATGGTTTATATAAAAGCAACCAACAATTAAAAATAAAATAAACAATTCCATTTATAATGGTATCAATAAAAAACATTAAGAGAAAAAATTTAAGAGAGGTATAGGAATTTTACACAATTTGTAATGCTGAAAGAAATCAAAGATAAACTGAAAAATAACTGGAAGTCATCTTATGTTCAAGGATGGTCTGTTTCTAAGACAAAGGACACATGTTTGAGGGGATGGATACCCTACCCTCCAGGATGTGAGTGATTATTATGCACTGTATGCCTGTATCAAAACATCCCATGTAACCCATACTTATGTATACCTACAATAATTTTAAAAATACTTAATATTCTTTGGATAACAATACCCTATAAATTGATTTACAGATTCAATGTAATCCCCTCAAATTTCCAAGTGTATTTTTTTAGAAATTAGAAAGTCTCTCACTCCTTTAAATCAATATATATGTACAGAAAATCAAATTGCATAAAACAATTTTTTAAAAAGAAAAACATAATCAAATGACTTGTACTTCCTAATATCAATTCTTACTAGAAAGGATAGAGTAGGATTCCGCAGTTTCTTCACATTTTCCATATGTTCCGACCAAGAATACACAGACACTTGACTGCTCTGTTATTCCGTGGCCTGGACACCTGCATGCTTTCCCCTGCAGACCTGAACCCAAGCCAGGGCCCTGACCATTCACAGACATCAGTAAAGGTGTTGTGTTTAGGTTGTAATTCGAAACACTTAAAAGAAAGTATCCCTGGTCCTGGAACAGATTCCTTAAGCTCTACTATAAACTGCATAACCAGACCCCTCACTGCAGACATATCTAGAAAAAGCATCCTTGGTCTCCTTTTCTCCCAATAAGATGAGCTGCAGCGCCCACTGTGTGTACATCCCTTAAGAAATGCTTTGGGATCATGATACCAGGGTTTAGAGTTTACTTCTTTGTAATCCTAACCCCCTTTATCTCAGAACAGTCTGGGGAAGTCCCTTGTGAAAATTCCCCTGTGGTCACCTTTGGGGCAACTCCAGGTAAGTGCTGAGCTGGAGGAAGAAGTAGGGGAGTCAGCAGAATTTTAAGGAATGAGCTGGGGAAAAGAGGATCCCACTGGGAGATCCTGAGATGCTTGCAAGGGTCTCTGTGGGCTTTGTTGCCTTTCCCTCCCTGATGCATGCGAGCAGCCCCAGAGATGCTGAGACGCTCCAAAATCTCCAGCAGGATACAGGAGGCTGATGGAGGGTCTGAAATTGCAAAGGGTCAGTAAGGAAGTCTGGTGCTTGGACATACAGGGACAGAACTGGTTGGCATCAGCCATGGCGGCCTTCATATTAACAGGCAGGGGAACTGCTTAAAACAGGGAGGTGGAGGTTGCAGTGAGCCGAGATGGCACCACTGCACACCAGCCTGGGCAACTGAGCTAGACTCCATCTCAAAAAAAAAAAACAAAAAAGAAAGTGGGGGTTGAACACAGATGGCTCAGGCCTGTATACAATTCCAGCACTTTGGGAAGCTGAGGCAGAGAGATCACTTGAGGCCAGGAGTTTGACACCATCCTCGGCAGCATAGCAAGATCCCATCTCAACAATAAAAAAACAAAGAAATTAGCTGGGCATAGGGGCAAACGTCTGTAGTCCCAGCTATTTGGGAGGCTGAGGTTGGGGGATTGTTTGAGCCCAGGGGTTTCCAGCTGCAGTGAGGCATGATCAAGCCACTGCACTGCAGCCTGAGTGAGAGAGCAAGAGCTTGTCTCTAGGAAAAAAAAACAGAAGACATGCAAGTTTTCACCACCTTCTGAGAGTAATCGACTTTCAGGAGGAATAAAGAAAGAAAAAAAAAAGACCACTAAATGGTTGAGGGTGTGTTCCTGGTTAGGCTCAGTTGCTAGCTGAGTAGTATCTGAAAAATTCATTAGTAAAACTACAGCCCTAGGGATGAGTCATGAAGTTAAATGATGAATGTTAAATTCATTAGAAACGCCCATGGTCTTTCTTTACATGAATTCCAGTGAAAAATTCCTAAGTCCCTAAATAGTAAAGGGTCTGAAATGATAGCAGCTCTTTACTAAAGACTAAAAAAGAAAATGGCATCTTCAAGAATCATGAGAGAGTTCCATGCTGAAGAAGCTCTAATTTTGCATTTGCTCAAGTATTGATTTGATTTGGCTAATATGACACTAATCTTAGGTAAAGCATGCAAACAACTCCATCTCCTCATTAATAAAAACTGAGTAGGTAGTCTAGTATCAATTCTGATTTTTAAGAAGCGAGTTAGAAAAGAATTATGGAACCAATAAGATGTTTGAATAGTTAGTTACAAGCTATTCAAAGGAGAATTCAAAAAACCACACAGTATGAGGACATAAAGTATGAAATAAATTTCACTAATATATTTAAAAATAAACTGATTAGACAGGCAACAACTGGGCACAGGTCTCCTCATCTCCAGCAACACAAACCCAGTCACGCAGCTATGGGGTTGAAAAGGCTGCATGGTCAAAAAGGAACTGGTCCGACTTGAGATTTATTACTTTGCATTTTGAGACAGAGTTTCACTCTGTCACTCTGGCTGGAATGCAGTCGTGCACTCATAGCTAACTGCAGCCTTGATCTCCTAGTCTCAGGGGATCCTCCTGCCTCAGCCTCACCATAGCTAGGACTACAAGTGAGCATCACAACTCCCAGCTATTTTTTTTGTTGTTGTTGGAGAGAGAGACCTTGCTATGTTGCCCAAGCTGGTTTCAAAACTCCCACCCTCAAGAGATCTGCCCACCTTGACAACTGGAGTAACTGACTCTACAGACACATACCACCATGCCTGGATAATTACATGTTATTAATTTTTATTTGTGTAGAGAAATCTTGCTATGTTGCCAAGGGTGGTCTCAAACTCCCGGACTTAAAACAATTCTCCCATCTCTGCCTCCCAAAGTGCTGACACTACAGGCATAAGCCACTGCATCGGCCTGACTTGAGGTTTCTTTAATCTAGCATCCCATACTTCATATAATTGTGAAAGCCAGTACTGTTTTTTATTATTCTTATTATTATTACTTAGTATTTCAACAAGAATCAACCATCTCTCAGGACCGGGCGCGGTGGCTCACACCTATAATCCCAGCACTTTCAGAGGCTGAGGCGGGCGGATCACAAAGTCAGGAATTCAAGACCAGCCTGATCAATATGGTGAAACCCCATCTCTACTAAAAATGCAAAAATTAGCCAGGTGGGCTAGCAGGCGCCTGTACTCCCAGCTACTTGGGAGGCTGGGGCGGGAGAATCGCTTGAACCTGGGAGGCACAGGTTGCAGTAAGCTGAGATCACGCCACTGTACTCCAGCCTGGGCAACAGAAAGAGACTCTGTCTCAAAAAAAAAAAAAAAAAAAAAAAAAATTCAACCATCTCTCACCATTGCCATGACCCTGGTCAGAAACACGTTATCTCCTGCCTGGATGTTGCCACATTCAGGACTCCTGTTTCTACCCAAATCTCCCCACAATCTTTCTCAACTCAGCAGCCAAGGGATGTTTTTAAATCAGAAGAAAGATCACGTTGCCTCTCTGCTCAGAACCTCCCGCAGTTCCCATCCCAGTCAGAGTAAAAGTCAAAGCCCCAGCAATAGCCTCCCAGGGCTTACACAATCTTTACTGATCTCAGCCCAACAACTCCCTGGCCTCCTCCCCTACTTCTCTTCCCCTTCCACTCCCCCCACTCGGCCCCACTGGTCTCTTTCCTGAGCTTCAGACACATCACGGAGTTCCCTTCTAGCAACTTTATCCTGTTGTTTCTGCCTACAACGTTCTTACCTCAGCACCTTGGCCAGCTGCTTCCCCCACTTCAAGTCTTTGCTCAATTTTCACTTAGGGCGACCCTGGCCACTCTATTTAATATTGCCATCTGTACCCATTCCTGCCATGCTCACTCCTTTTTTTTTTTCCCACAAAATCTTGCTGTGTCACTCAGGCTGGTGTGCCATGGCATGATCACAACTGAGACCTCGAACTCATAGGTGAAGCAATCGTCCTGCCTCAGCCTCTCTAATAGCTAAGACTACAGGTGCATGCCACCACACCTGCTAATTTTTAAAAAAAATATATACGGCATCACTATGCTACCCAGGCTTGTCTTGAACTCCTGGGCCAAAGCAATCCTCCTGCCTCAGCCTCCTAAATACCTGGAATTACAGGTGTGGGCCACCACCCCTGGGTTCATGTTCATTTCTTCTTGCAGCTGTTACAAACTGCCCTACATTGAGTGCCTTAATACACCACAAATCTACCACCTAACAGTTCTGGGAGCCAGAAGTCCAAAATAGGTCAATTAAGGCTAAAGCCAAGGTGTCAGCAGGACTGCATTCCTTCTGGAGGCTCCAGAGAGGATGTGTTCCCTTGCCTTTCCCAGCTTCTAAAAGCCACCCCCATTCAATTGGCTCATGGCCCCTAACTGCATCTTCAAAGCCAGAAGCGAAGCATATTCAAATCTCCTTCTCTGACCTCTGCTTCCATCATCACATCTCCTCCAATTCTGACTCTCTTACCTCCCTCTTTCTCTTATAAAAACCCTTGTGACTGCTAGACACAGTAGTCGTGGCTCACACCCATAATTCCAACAGTTTAGGAGGACAAAGCGGGGAAAGGCTTGAGGCCAGGAGTTCAAGACCAACCTGGGAAACATAGCAAGATCCCCAACTAAACAACAAAAACAAAAAGAAATAAGAAAAGAAAAAATTAGCTGGGCATGGTGGTATGCATCCGTATTTTCAGCTACTTGAGAGGCTGAGGTGAAAGGGTCGCTTTAGCCCAGGAGATCGAGACCAGACTTGGCAACGTAACAAGATCCCATCTCTACAAAAAAATACAAAAATTAGCTGAGCAAGGATGGTGTGCACCTGTAGTCCCAAATACTTCAAAGGCTGAGGCAGAAGAATTGTTTGATTTGAGCCCAGGTGGTTGAGGCTGCAGATAGATATGACTGCATCATTACACTCCAGTATGGGTGAAAGAGAGACACTCTGTCCAAAAAGAAAAAGAAAAGAAATACACATTTGGTTTCTGCCCTTATCCCGGCAAAGAGCTTCTAAAGTTCTCATAAACATCTCGGTGATAAAGGTGATAGGAGCATCTTCTGTTTCAATATTTGGTCTTAGTCCCAGGTTTCTAACACAAGAACCTCTAAGACCTTTGGGATCTCCACCATAGTAAGAATGCATTTGATGATGTTACTGAGATGACTGGGTGACTGAAAGCTCCTAGACAGCTTCAGGAGGAGGGCTGGTTGCCAGAAGAGCAAACCATGTGATTAGAGGCTTGGAACTGTCAGCCTCACCTACTGAGCTCCAGAAAGAAACAGTGGCTGAAGACTGACTTAATCACCAACAGTCAACTGATTTCATCAATCATGCCTACATAATGAAGCCTTCATAAACACCCTAAACAACAGGGTTTGGAGAATGTCTGGGTTGCTGAACACAAAGGGGATACTAAGAGGTAACATGCCCAATAGAGGGCATGGAAGCTCTGTGCCCCTTCCCACATACCCTGCCCTGTGCATCTATTTCCCTTTTTTTTTTTTTGAGACAGGGTCTGGCTCTGTCTCCCAGGTTAGAGTGGCACAATCGTGGATCACTGCAACCAGTATGCCTCCCTAGTTCAAGCCATCCTTTCACCTCAACCTCCTGAGTAACTACAAGTGTAGGCACATGTCACCGCACCAGGCTATTTTAGAAAAAAAAAATTTGTAGAGATGAGGTTTCAGAGTGTTGCCCAGCCTGGTCTTAAATTCTTGAGCTTAAGCGATGCTCCTGCTTCGGTCTCCCAAAGTGCTGAGAATACAGGCAGAAGCCCAGCATGTGTACATCTCTTTCATTGGCTGTTTCTGAAATATATCCTTTACAATGAACCAGTAATAGAAAGTAAATTGGTGAGATCCAGTGGCTCACGCCCATAATCCTAGCACTTTGGGAGGTTGAGATGGGAGGATCATGTGAGCCCAGAAATTTGGGACCAGCCTGGGCAACATAACAAGACGCCATCTCTACAAAACATAAAATAACATAGCCAGATATGGTGGTGCAGGCCTGTACTCTCATTGGGAGGCTGGGGCAGGAGGATCACGAGTCCAGGAGTTCAAGGCTACAATGAGCTTTGATCACACGGCTGAATTGCAGCCTGGCAACACAGTGAGACTCTGTATCTCAGAAAAACAAAGAAAATAACCTGTTTTTCTGAGTTCTGCAAGCTGTTCTAGCAAAAGAAAATAACCTGTTTTTCTGAGTTCTGCAAGCTGTTCTAGCACATGATTCAATCCAAGAAGGGGGCCATGAGACCCTGGTTTCTAACTGATTAGTCAAAAGTACATCTAACAACCTACGACTTGCAATTGGCATGTGAAGTGAAGGTAGTCTTGTGGGACTGAGCCTCTATCCTGAGGGGTCGGCACTAACTCCAGGTAGTGTCAGAATGCAATTGGGGGATACCCAGTTGGTATCCAGATTGTCCGAAAACTGGTGTAGAATCTCCACATGCACATTTGGTTGGAAGTGTTTGACCACAGCTACTATTCAAGAGAAAGAACTACTCATTATTTAAAAAAAAAAAAAAAAAAAACATAAAATTATGTTCTACAAAAAACAAATCAACCTTATCTACAGCCCAGTCCTACTCAAATATGGAATGTTAGAACAAAAAGTCTCATCATGGACTCGAGAGCTGACATCAGGAATGTCACAGCCATCCTGCTCTCTGAGAACTCATCTTCAACAGGCAGGGGGGACACTGCAACTTGGGCCATGATCCCTGCACAAGTAGTAAAAAAATGAGTAGTAGAAATCCAGGGTCCTAAACCCATATCCAGAGCGGTAAGAGTTTTTCACTGGCTGGCTAATTTACAGTGGTCTTGCATCAGAGGAAAAATAAGGCTCAGAAACTAGGTATTCAAGTTACCCAAAACTCTCATCAGATACAGAATCCATCTGCTAACTTTCTATCTAGTATTAATTCCATAAAGTTAGAAAAATATCACTCCAAAAATAAATCCATATGGCACCTAGCATCAATGCATTTCTCCCAAGTAAAAGAGGAGGCAAGGTGCTTTACAACTCAGTAATGGGCTACCACAACACAGGACAGTGGTACAAAGCTCCCTTTCTCCCCCGCATAACCCAACACAGAAAAGAGTGGGTGCAGTGGAATGAGGCTGGGTGAAGAGAAGTTCCTCTTCTTACTGAGAAAATAGATCACAGGGCATCAAGTAACATGTAAAAGTCTTTATAACAAGGCATTTTTTAAAAAAACATTTTCTAATATTTTGGTATCAGGAAAACCCTCAGATGAATTTCAAACACTATAAAAATGCAATACATAAACAGAAAATATTAACTGTTAACAATAATAGAGATAAATTGGAACCTTTATGGATTGCTTTTTGGAATGTAAAATGTTACAGCCCACTGTGGAAAACGGTTTGGTAGTTAACATATTAAGCATAGAATTACATGATCCAACAACACCCTTTAAGCTCTATACCCAAAAGAACTAAGAGCAGGGACTCAAACAGGTATTTGTACACCCGTTTAATAGCAGCATTATTCACAGTGGCCAAAAGGTAGAACCAGCCCTATGCCCATCGGTAGGTGAATAGATAAAGAAAATGTAATATACACATACGCAGAATATTATTTAGGCATTTAAAAAAAAAAAAACAACTCACCGGGTTCAGCAGCTTACACCTGTAATCCTAGCACTTTGGGAGGTCAAGGCGGGCTGGTTGCTTAAGCACAGAATTTTGAGACCAGCCTGGGCAACATGGCAAGACCTCACTTCTAAAATAAAATTTTTTTTTAAAAAAAGGAAATTCTGATAGTGTTACGAGCCTTGACAGCATTATGCTAAGTGAAATAAGCCAGACACAAAAGGACAAATATTGTACAAGTCCACTTATATAAGGTATTTAGAATAAACAAATTCATAAACAGAAAATAGAATAGTAATTGCCAGGGGCCAGGAGGAGGGTTCAATGGGGAGCTATTGCTTATGGGGTACAGAGCTGCAGTTTAGAATGGTGACAAAGCTCTGGAGATGGAGAGTGGTGATGGCTAACAATGCGGATGTGCTTAAAACACCAGGGACCTGTGTGCCCTTAAAAATGGTTAAGTGTTATTTTGTATTATGTATATTTTATCAAAAAATAAAAATAAAACACCAAAACAGTACACCACATAAGGACGTACTAAGATGGCAAAATCTAAAGCAACTTTTTAAAACCCAGATAGTTTTTCTGTAAACAGCATACGAATTAAATGCTTATTAAAAATTTGCCCCTTTAATTTAGTTGAATTAATTCTACTTTCAGAGATTAAATAATTAAATAAACTTAATTGGAAGCATAACTGAAAAACTAAACACTGAATGCAGGAAGAGGAACTGTAAAAACACATCTATGTACATAAACTAATTTACTGACAACACTCGAGTATCCCTTAACTAAAGCCCCAGTATTACAGAGAAGATGGACAAGCACTTGAAAAGCTGTCAGCAGGAAACTGTTATACCTAAAAATGTCAATAAATCTGCATTAAAGAGAATGTTCTATTTTTCTATTATTAAAGGTTGTCACCTAGCGTTACCATCTGTTACCATGTGCACTGACTACTAGGCCAGATTTAGACATCAACAAGTAATGAAGCATACATACCTAAGAAGTTACAATTTATAATAAAAACTATGATCAGAAAAATAGTATTTGCATCATGAAGACCTTCAGTTACCACTTAGTTTTTATCCTCATAGGCTTTATTGATCAATATAGTAAAGAGGTATATTAACTCTTATAACTTAAAACAACTTGTTGCCCAGGAAAGCATACCAAAAAGAATCATCTTTTATTTCCAAGACAGGTGTTTTAAGAATAATATAATCTGTAAAAGAGAATAGACATACAACAGGCCAGGCATGGTGGCTCACGCCTGTAATCCCAGCACTTTGTGAGGCCAAGGCAGGCGAAATCACAAGGTCAGGAGATCGAGACCATCCTGGCCAACATGGTGAAACCCTGTCTCTACTAAAAATACAAAAATTAGCTGGGTGTGGTGGTGCGTGCCTGTAATCCCAGCTACTCAGGAGGCTGAGGCAGAAGAATCCCTTGAACCAGGGAGTCGGAGGTTGCAGTGAGCTGAGATCATGCCACTGCACTCCAGCCTGGTGATGGAGCAAGACTCCATTTCGAGGAAAAAAATAAAAAATGAAAATACAACAAATACAGTAACACATAAAATCTCTTTTTCTTTTAACCTTCTGCTGGTCCTTCAGTTGCTGCTGGTACTGTTCCGTCATTGCCTTCTGAAGAATGATGGCTTCCTAAAAAGAAAATAAACATATAATAAACCAATAAAAACTCACAGTGAAAGACAAAAGAGAATCTAGATAACAATGCAATCATTTTTAAGATATAATAAACATGAAAAATGATTTTTTAACTCAATGGAAAAATACTTTCTAATTTAGAAAAAATTATAACACTTCTATTTGGAAGCTAAAAAATATTATTTTAGAATACAAATACAGAGTAGACCAAAGTAGGTTTGTGGATTTAACATTAGTTACTGTAACTGTATGATAAAACTACTGGATATTGCAACCTGAAGAAGCACAATTATGCTTCAAGTACCATGCTCATCTGTCTCACTCACACATACACACACACACACACACACACACACCCCGAAGTGTGAATGCTTGCTTTGCTCAGACACTTAATTAACTTTCTATAAATAAGTTCAGGGTTTGCTATAGAATGCTTCCTGCTTTCCATTTTAACTATGGTGAAAGCTATGGAAACTCAATCCCCATAATTTAATCAAAGTTGTACTTAAAGTAACTCATAAGTAAAAATTTAAGATCCTATCTTCAGTATCAAGAAAACATTTTAATCCAGGTAATATAATCTGCTTGCTTCTAAAAACTGGGACATAAAGCAACAGATCAGTTAGGCAGTCACATGGTAAACAGGTTTATCCTACTGGAGCAGAAGTTTATTCACAAATAGGAAAGAAAGAATCTAAGATTATCAGAGCTCCAGTAGGATTAAGACCACAAGTTGCCCCTAGTATACATCCACTGTCCTTAAAGATCTGAGCTACTAACATGGAAAAGATTGAAAAACACTGCCTTCAAGTATAAATAAAAATGTATTACATTTCGGAAGAATACATTGCTTAGGGGGAAGGGAAGCAGATGCTCATCTATTTTGTCCTGTCTATTGATAAATAAATTCAGAAGCTGTACTAAAACTAAAATAAAAGTTATACATACATTTTCTCTTAATTTTTAAAGAGTAATGATTAGTCTGAAAAACTCATTTGGTGGTTACTGTTCTTGAATTAAAAGTGCCATACTGAGGTGAAATCTTTTTGGTTTTCAATACCTAGCTTTATTATGTCACAATTATCTTGGGATTCTTTTCAACTTACTGCATATTGTGAAAACTCACCTGAATTCAAAACTCTAGGTAAATCTACAAACATCTGTGAATCCATCTTTAATTAACTTGTAAAACACACTTTCTCTGCACACATTTCCTTTCTCTTTTTTTAACTTTAATATTTGGATTTAGGAAGCATTAAGTTCTTTGACTGTAAAATCAAAGAAAAAAGAGATATGAGGTCATAGGAATGATAGATAATAAAGAAGAGGCCAGTAATTAAAAAGTAAAATTTCAGTAAAGAATGACAGTTAAGATCGTTGTTCATGTTACTACCTGAACACCAAGGGTTTGGTCCAGGTCCTGCTGCTCACCAGACAGTAACTAGTCATTGAGGTGACAAGTATTACCAAGCAAGAAAGCTTTAACCTGGTGCTGCAGCCCAGGAGATAGGGGCTCAGTCTCAAATTTATCTCCCTGACTGACTAAAACTAGGGTCAGGAAAGAAATGTAATAATGGGTAAGAGAACAGAAATTAGAGAGGGGCAGGAGGCATCTGGTGCTGAGATCTGATATTTTTCAGTTGATACTTACTGAAGGTCTTTTTTTGAGGAGAGAACTCAGATAAAACAGATACAAGTTTCAAGGTTTAACAGCAGGGTCAACTCTTATGTTGATCCAAACAAAACCCTATCCATGGGACAACTGGGCCGGTGTCAATGTAAGCAATAATTCTATAGGTCCTTTTTGTTTAAAATCTGAACAATTAAATTTATACTATATGCTAAACATAAGGAAAATACATCTTATGTACTCAAGGCCAGAAGAGATAGAAGTAAAACCTACTACTAATAGCCTATGAGTGTCAAGTTTGGGAACACTATAAAAAATTACAAAAAAGTAATAAATGCATAAAAGTTACAAATTAACAAGTGCTATTTCAGAATTCTTCTAAATACTAAGTACATGAACTTACTAATATTTGCATTACTAACCACACAATAAGAACCCGACTTCTGACTATTCTGAGATAAGGTATAAATGTGCACCTTTACCTTAAATGGGAAAGTGTGTCTTGTACCCACTTTGAGATTCGTGAAAGGGAAAACTGATTTGAAAAATGTTTGCTTGTCAAGTTCATTTATATGTTAAGAAAAGGTCAATACAATTTTTCCTTTTCAATGTAGAAAAGTAATACATAATACTATAGTTATAAATACTAAAACACAGTCTGTGGAATACAAGAAAACATTAAATACAAACACTATGTAGGAAAATGGAGGTAAAAAGATGATACCTTGCAAAGACTTCAGTAGAAGATTTTTATCAACGTCATCGCTTTCAAAAGGGCATGTTTTAGGATACAAAGATAATACTTCAACAGTAACCCTCCCTCCCCAGGCTACAGGCAGTGACTTATGCCTGCAATTCCAGCACTTTGGGAGGCCAAGACAGGCAGATCACTTGAGGTCTGGAGTTCGAGACAGACCTGGCCAACAGAGTGATACCCCATCTCTACCAAAAAATACAAAAATTAGCTAGATGTAGTGGCATGCACTTATGTAGTCTCAGCTACTCGGAAGGCTGAGGCAAAAGAATCCCTTCAACCTGAAAGGCGGAGGTTGCAGTAAGCCCAGATTGCACCACTGCACTCCAGCTTGGGCGACAGAGTGAGAATCTGCTTAAAAAAAAAAAAAAAAAAAAAAAAAAGTCATGTTTACATAGAGTTAGACTGCACAGCTCACTCTCTTAACCATCCTGTAATTCTGCCCACTCTATGCTATGCCCAGTCACTGATGCACTTGCTTGGTAGCTCCCTTAGAGCTTAGAACCTAGGTTTTATGTCCTGCTCTACAGCTATATAATTTAAGAATTTTCCTCTGGAGTTTGTTGGATTCTAACCCTATATATAACAAATCTTATTAATAGTACTGAATCTTAAAGGAGGCTGTGATGTCTTTAGTCCCTAGAAATATTAAACAACCTATAAACAAACGACCATATGAGAGTAAACAATCCAAATTTCTACATGCTTTAAAACACTGAGGCAATGTACTGAGAAACACACCTAAGAAACTGCAACCAATCTACTCTGGACAAAAATTTAGACACTGTCTCTTCAAAATAAGCTATCTGGTGGTACTTATGCATATTCTTACATATATCAACAGTATTTTACATGCCATAACCTTAAAAATAATTTTAAAAGTGTCAAAATTATAAGCCTTAATCCATCTCTGTGGGCATGAAAAATGATACAATATACATTTGTTTCTTTAAAGTATTCAATAAAATGCATAAACTTCTAGAGCAATCACTGAAAAAAGGGTTCATACTAAAGGTTGTAATACTAGGAAAGAGGGCTCAGTACTGCAGGTTCTTAAAGGCAAAAGTTAATAAAGCCTTGCTTTTGGTTGTGAATCCTGGCCTTAAAACATTATTCACATGATCTCCCCTTCCTTTTCCTATTGTAAAGATGTGGTGACAAACCAGGTCTGCTCATGCAGATAATAATCTTGAAAACAGTGGCAGAGAAATAACATGAAGGGAATATAGTTTACTTAATGACCTCCTAAATTGGAACTTATTACCCCATGCCTCTTGCATATCTCCAGACTAATATAAAAGAGGTATGAAATGGCTGTTTCCTACCAGTATTTTATTTGATGCTTCATTTTTTTTTATTACTTGTATAACTACCTACAATGCGTTAACAGGAACAGGAAAGCATAGCTATTCAAGCAACTAAATAATTATATAAATCTCTAAGACATAGTACTGGACCAATTATTTTTAAAGTACAACACACTGACAAGTAGTTTATTTTTAACTCAGTTTTGGTTTGTTGTTAATGCCATTGCTTGGGAAAAAGCAAAGAAAAGCAGGAGGAGGTGAAGGAGAAACAAGAAGAGAAACAAGAAATAGAAGCAGCAGCATAAGCAAGTAAAGAGGAACGAGATGATGATGATGATGAGAATAAAACAGACTGGAAGAAAGGAAAAAGAACAGGTGAGGGAACCAGAAGGCCTATTATACCTTTTTTCCCCTCCTTGATTCATGAAAACTGAAAAAGTTCAAGACTTTTTTACAACAACAAAAAAAAAACAAGTAAAAAAATACACAATCACCCCCTAAATTTTGTTAAGACTGAGATAATGCTCCATTCACGCCTGGCTCAGGTGCCAGCAGAAGGAAGGGACCCTCCAGATTCTACAGAAGAAGGGGGAGGACTCCTCCTTGCCCTGACGGCACCTCCACTGCTACCACCGAGGCCCACGGCACAGCACCCACAGCTTCCTACCCATGCCAGGCCAGGTGGCCCCGCAGCACTCCTACTCCCACTTCCCAGGACCCCAGACTTGCGGCTGCTGCCACCACTAGGGCCAATGCCAATACAACCACCGCTGCTGTCGCCCTCGATGCACTGGCGCTCCCTACAAGGCTCTTACCACCTGGCCACAGCCACAGCCCTGCCCCCCAACCTGGCCACAGATGGCGGCCCTCCCACCTACTCCTCCAAAGCACCACCCACCGCAGCGAAGCCAGCCGCCACGTCCCAGGCTCCAGGCTCCAGCCTTCACTTTCCAGCGTGTGGCAGGTTGTTCCTCCTTCTGGCACGGAGCAGCTGAGCCAACAAAGTCAGAAAAGCCTAGAACATGATGCAGGGAGTGGTAACGTTAGAGCCTAACCTCGTCATAGTGGCCACTGGGTGGCAGTGACAGGTTTCAGTTAACTGGAGAGAGACTCCACAGTGGCCTGCTCCCCATCCACAGGAGCCGTTGGGCCCACCAACGGCTGCGGCTCCTCTGCGAGCAAGAACAGCAGAACTCACACCCAGCCACCACCACCCCGCCTGCCCTATCCCCCCCTCCCCGCGCCCCCCGCCCAATCCGAGTGCCAGTTTCCGTTCCTAACGCCTCCACCCACAGGGCCCTGTCCCCCCATGACGCCTGCTACTCCGTGCCCAGGGATCCCAGGTTGTCTCAACACAGAGCAAGAGGACGCAGACCCGGGAACCATGACGGGTGTCGGGGCCCTGCCATGCTCATGATTCCCATGGAAACGCTGTGCCCCCACCGGGCTAAATCACGAGCAGTAGGAGGTCTCCCTCTAGATTCTGGAGCCTGGCTCCTTCCTTGGAGGCCACCGCTGTGGCGGCCACCTTTGCCGCCACCAGCAGTGCAGCCCCTGATCGCGGCCCTAACCCGCCGCTGGCAGTGTAGCCCTCGATAGTGTCCCGAACACCCCCACACTCCCAGGAAGTGTAACCACCGATAGCGCCCCCAACCCGTCCTCACCTCGAGCACCCAATAGCGACTCCAACCCGCCCCCATACCGGAAGAAATGACGCCTAGAACAGCGCCCCAACCCGCCCTCCGTCCCCAAGCACCACAGCCCTGGATAGCACCACAGCCCTGGATAGCACCACAGCCCTGGATAGCACCCCAACCCCCTCCCAGCTGCAGGCAGTGATGCCCGGAATAGCGCCCCCACGCAGTGGGCAGTGCAGTTGAGGATACGCACCTACCGTGGCCGCCTTTCTACCACTCCGGCAGCTGTGCCGTCTCTGTTGCAGCCACCAGCCTCAGCGAGGCGAGCCGCTGTGCCACAGGCTCCGGCCTCCAGCTTGCGTCCGCGGAAACCACCTTCTCCTCCCGCTATAGCACTGTACCGAGCCAGCTGCTAGTCCGCCATCTTACCGCTCCAGCTGCACTTCAGTCTCTGTTGCCGCCCCCAATGTTCTGATTGGATGAAAGAAAACCTCTAGGCTTATTCTGATTGGGCTTTCCTATCATGTTCTGATTGGTTAGCCTAAGGCTTGCTCTCATCCAATCAGAACATGTAGTCCAGGAACCTTGGTATATAAAGCCTGCTAAGCAGAAGTCAGCCCGTTCCAGGCTCTTTTGCTTCTATGTGTTCTGCTGGTGCGTGCCCAGCTTAGAAGTGGGGAAGGGGCTGGGCATGGTGACTCATGCCTGTAATCCCAGCACTTTGGGAGGCCGAGGCCGGTGGATCACGAGGTCAAGTTTGAGACCAGCCTGGCCAAGATGGTGAAACCCCTGTCTCTGCTAAACATACAAAAATTAGCCGGGAGTGGTGCTCCTGTAGTCCCAGCTACTTGGGAGGCTGAAGCAGGAGAATCGCTTAAACCCAGGAGGCGGAGGTTGTAGTGAGCCAAGATCGCGCCACTGCAGTCTAGCCCAGGTAACAGAGCAAGAATCCATCTTGGAGGAAAAAAAAAAAAAAAAAAAAAAAGGAAGGGGGAAAGAAAGAGCCACCTGCTGCATGCTGGAGGCTGTAGCCTACAGCTGCACAGCTGGGCTCACTGCAGTGAGTGGCAGTGATGCAGCATGGCAGGAGCAGTAGGATCTGGATGATTTCCAGCTTCATCCATGTCTCTGCAAAGGACATGAACTCATTCTTTTTTATGGCTGCATAGTAGTCCATGGTGTGTATGTGCCACATTTTCTTTATACACCAAGCAATAAGATTTATCATCTGGGAGGCCAGGTGCAGTGGCTCACGCCTGTAATCCCAGCACTTTGGGAAGCCAAGGCAGGCAGATCATGAGGTCAGGAGCTCGAGACCAGCCTTACCAACACGCTGAAACCCCATCTCTACTAAAAATACAAAAAAAAAAAATTAGCCAGGAGTGGTGGCACGTGCCTGTATTCTCAGCTACTCAGGAGGCTGAGGCAGGAGAATCACTTCAACCTGGTAGGTGGAGATTGCAGTAAGCAGAGAATGAGCCACTGCACTCCAGCCTGGGAGACAGAGGGAGACTACCATCTCATAAATAAATAAATTAATTAATTAAATTTATTATCTTGGGTATCAGGCGAGAGGACTAGCTAGGTTGGGTACATGGAATTAGAATTCATGAATGAAGAAATTCAAAATTAAAGTTAAGAATATTATTGGTCTATATAGCATTTACAGAAAGGCCAAAGAGACAATATTCCAGACTATAGAGGTTAGAGAAAATCAAGTTATCTATCTTAAGAGCACATTTTTTTTTTTTTTTTTTTTTTTTTTGAGACAGAGTCTTGCTCTGTCACCCAGACTGGAGTGCAGTGGCGTGATCTAGGCTCACTGCAAGCTCCACCTCCCGGGTTCATGCCATTCTCCTGCCTCAGCCTCCTGAGTAGCTGGGACCACATGGGCCCGCCACCTTGCTCGGCTAATTTTTTGTATTTTTAGTAGAGAAAGGTTTCACTGTGTTAGCCAGGATGGTCTCGATCTCCTGACCTTGTGATCCACCCGCCTCCGCCTCCCAAAGTGCTGGGATTACAGGCGTGAGCCACCGCGCCAAGCCCAGCCTCCTTTTCTTTAAATTTTGGCATAACACAGAACTCAGCAAAACTTTGACAGTATGAATGATTACATACTATTTACAATATTATTGTCTTCTCTATCTACTTGTTTATTTACTGAGAAAAAAATGTCAGCGTAATCACAGAAGCAACCTAATGAATAAACTACACCTTGATTATAAGAAAGAATGAAAATTGATTCATCCTTCTTGAATACAGAGTTTTAAAAATTCTTAAGTGAACTATGGCTTATTGAGTACATCACAATACTTTTCTGTTACAAAAACAAAGACAAATGACTGCTTTGGGGTTATTTCCCCAAATAGCTTCCATGGGTTTCTCCATCTGGTACATTGCAAAACTTCTTTTAATGCCTAAGCCCTCAGGAGAATTTCACAGCCGCTTTGTAAATCCTGGAAGTTCAGGAAACTGCCAACACATGCTGACCATGCTAAGTCCCAGTCTCCTTGGAAAGGAGTCTTCATAGTAGTGGACTCTCCCTTGAGGAAGTCTCACATGGCAGAAAACCAAGCGACTGTAACACAGGGTCTAGTTGTGCAGTGATCTGCCTCGCTCACTGTCCCTGGGGTTCATTTTCCTCAGCTGGGCACACACAGAATTATGACTTGCTTTGAACAGAGTTCTTTTATATCATATGTACCTATGTTAGAGCCATTTGACTCCCTTCATTGTTGGTGGTCTCCAAGCATAAGAAGAATATTATAGGTCAGGCATGGTGGCTCATGTCTGCAACCCCAGCTCTTTGGGAGGCCAAGGAGGAAGGATCACCTGAGGCCACGAGTTCGAGACCAGCCTGGACAACATAGAGAGACCCCATCTCTACAAAAATTTTTAAAAATTAGTTGTACATGGTGGTGCATGCATGTAGTCCAAGCTACTTGGGAGACCGAGGCAGGAGGATCACCTGAGCCTGGGAGGTTGAGGCTTCAGTGAGCTATGATCACACCACTGCACTCCAGTCTGGGCAAGACAGTGAGCTCCTATCTCAAAACAACAACAGCCACAACAACAAAAACGTAAAAAGAATACATAAATGGGAGAATGTGTTCTTAGAACTCACCCACTCGAAACTCGAGGACATCAAATTGACAGTCTTGGTGACTTTCTAGGTAAAAAAATCTTCAAAATGATTATAAATAGATGAATTTTCCTGATTTGGATTGCTGAGAGTTCATTCACAGTTTAGGTTTGTCGAGTAATTCCTGACTCCATCATAGCCAGGAGAAGTAAAGTTTCCTTCAGAAGTGTTTGGAAGAGACCCACCACACACTAAGAAAACAGAAGGCAACAGAGAAAGTAGTAGTAAGATTCAGGCCACAACAGAAGAGATAAACAATACAGGAATAGTAACTAAAACATCAACATTACTGCTTTGATTTGTTTTTCTAGATGCAGTCAGGGTTATGATTATGGGTAAAAGGCATGCAAATTATGGAAGTTTCTGCAAGTTTATAAAGGAAAAATGTGCAAAAATCAGTTCTCTATCTTCCTGTTGGTGTAGATTAGGTGGCTGGGGTTTGGCTCTGTATCAATAAGTTAAAATATTGAGGCCTACTATTCATTAATATTTAATTTAGAGGAATACCCAAATATAATGGTGGCAGGTCCTAATGGCTTGATTAGCAATTCTCCACTTGATCTAATAATTTAATTTAAATCAAACAGATAATAGGACATTGACCTACGAATGAATTTGCCCCCTTTTAATAAAGTAATAGATGCTTCTTGTACCAATGAAATAATTTAGTGGGTTTTTTTTAATATTCACTTCCACTTCTAAATTTTAAAACCCTTAGGTAATAGCACCAATCCAGGAAATAGGAGGATATTTATAATTAGAGACCATATCTTGCTTAATTTTGAAATATTCTATATCAAATCAAACCTCCCATTTATTTTCACTGGAAATACGTGTGTGAATAGATGACTAGAAACAATAAAGCCTGTTCTGTCCCCAGCAAAATTAATTACTCTCCGAGACTAAGCTACCTTCTAGGAGGTAGATGCTCTCTTTCTGCACCAAATAATTGACCAAGGACTATGGGACAGGTCACCAATCCTCATGGTAACATGACTGAAACTGTGCTAGAAGTTCATCTAATGGCATTAAAAGTTTTAAATTCACCACAGCAGTTTCTTTCTGAAATCAGAAGGCTTTTTTCTGTCTGCAGTAAGTTTTTGATCTGCTTATATGTGTTTGTCTTATGTCAAATATTTCAAGTGAACTTTGATCACTAAAGCGAAAATGGATGGCTCTGCTGCCATTGGCAGTAGCTGGGGGGCATCTGCAATGCACCTGATCAAAATGAGGTACATTTACAACATCCCACATTATCTGCATCTTCACTGGAGGTATAAGAAGCAGTGAAGCCTCCGTATGGTCTGGATCCATCCATGTGAAAAAAATGACTTTCATTGTGTTTCCTGAAGATTTAATCTCACTGCTTACATTCACACTACTACACAGTTTCTCTAGCTGGGGTGAGTTACTTCTAATGCCATTGAATACCTTTGGGAAAGAGTTTAACCTTTAGACACACAATCCATCTTACTGCATATTTCCTAGGAGGTGATATTCCCAGCCCAGACCCACTTCCTTCTATGGGAACCCTGCCCTAAAATGAATGATCTAACAATGCAGGTTTCTATCCCAGTGCCACAAGCCACTATGTTACCCTGAACACATTTTGTGACCTCAGGATGATTTCACTAGAGTGAAAGTATTGCAGTAATGTCTTCCTGCCATGGGGTGATAGATTAAAAGCTGCTGTACACTTTGGAACTAGAAGCTGAGCTCCCAATGTAAAGGAAGATAAGCCATCATGCTTACAATGTGGTGTGCAGAGCTCACTGATGGGCAGTTTTTCTTAACAATGCATCAGGACTTTTGTTATTTGGAAAGGAAGCTTAAATGTTAGTTTCTGATAATTCGATGTATATAATGAAGCAGATATTTTTATATATTTTAATTTTTGTTTATTTTTTGAGATGCGGTTTTGCTCTTGTTGCCCAGGCTGGAGTGCAATGGCATGATCTCGGCTCAGCTCACTGCAACCTCTGCCTCCCAAGTTCAAGCGATTCTCCTGCCTCACCCTCCCAAGTAGCTGGGATTACAGGCATGCACCACTGTGCCCAGCTAATTTTGTATTTTTAGTAGAGACGGGGTTTCACCATGTTGGTCAGGCTGGTCTCGAACTCCTGACCTCAGGTGATCCACCTGCTTCGGCCTCCCAAAGTGCTTGGATTACAGGTGTGAGCCACCATGCCTGGCAAGCAGATATTTTTTAATGCCTTGAAAAGTAATTTGAAAAATCAATCTCCATATGCAATTAAACATAATAGTTCTTTCCTCGTTAGTTATGGATTCAAAGCTTCAATTTTCTTATTTGAATTTTTAAGAATGAATTATTATTGACTCCAAAATATTAAATAATAACTGTAGTCATTCACATAGTTACAATAATTGGCAAACTCTTGTTCCAATGCTGTACAAAATAAAAAAAAATTACATGAAATAACTAAACAATAATTCATTAAGTGATTAATATTCCAGTGTTTAAAAGGATTTGAATGACTCGAGATTAGAAATAATGACTCAGACTATGGCACTAAAAGTTATGCAGTAGGAGAATGCACTCCACAACAAAAGATGTCAGCTTTTAAATTTTACTATAATTAATTAAATTTAGCTCTCTGGGGCTTCTGGTCTAAAGTGTCTTCTGGCTCACTGGACCAGAAGAAGAGTTTGCTATCATTTACTGAGCAGACAAAAATACCAGTCTTTGCTCATCATCTACTCAGCCTGTCTTATCCAATCAGCACAATACCCTCCCGGGCAGATAATAGTATCCCTGTTTTCCAGATTAAGATACCAGAATTCAGAAAGATGATGTAATTTGCTGAAGTTCAAATAACTAGCAATAATAGAACTGGGATTCAAACCATCCTTCTGATTCCAAACCATGAAGTAGTGTATAAAGAAACAGATGAGGACAAATATTTCTATAATGCTGAATACAGGAATGGGCATCACATTGCTAAAATCAAAAGGGATTAGAACCAACTATAAGGTTAACGGGACATGTTGGAAACCATGATCAATAGCATTATCCTGCCTCTGAGTCTGCCTTTGGCATAGAATCACAATGACTGAACATGTTATCGTCATCCATTTATCAGAGTTCTGCTGTTAGAAGCAACCAGAATGCAATTCTCATCATTCTCCTCTAATCCCTTTTGTACTCAGAAACTACAACTCTCAGAATACAAATGAAGTAGGCATGTGAGATTTAGGACAGGCTATAAAATTTGCTATAAGCAGGGACAAAATCAGATATAGGTAGTATTGTAGGATGCACCAGGTGGCATAGCTTTTCATTTTCTCTGTCTGTAAGAGTCAGATAGGCAGGTGGGTTTGGAGAAATTTTAGTCTCAGACCAGCTGGATAAGGCATTAGCCAGGAAGCAGTGCAATAAAAGTTAAAACTGCCTCCTCTGCACCGGCAGATCTTTCTTCTTCACTCTTTTCTCTTTTTTTTTTTTCTTCTTCTTCTTTTCTCTTTCTCCCTCTCCTTCTCAATTTCCTCCTCCTTCTCTTTCTCCTTCTTCTTCTCCTTTTCTTCCTTTTCTCCTTCTCCTTCTTCTTTTTTTCTCCTTCCCCTTCTCCCTCTGTCTCCTTCTCCCTCTTGTTCTTCTCCCCCTTCTCCTCCTCCTTCTCGTCCTCCTTCTCCTTCTTCTCCCCCTTTCATCTTTCTTCTCCCCCTTTTTGGCAAGTTCTCAATCAAATAGAGTGGGGGCAAAGGCCAACCCACATGCCCTTGTTTGGAGCAGAGTAAAGAGGAACCAAAATAAACATTGAACAGATAAAATATATTATAGAAAAAGGAATGTGGACATTATACTAAAGATTCAGAAAAAAAATTAATTCTGAAAGTGATTCCTTGCTGGAGTTTTAACCTCCCCAAGAGAAAAGACCTGTGGATATGACATTTGTAGGTTTCCCTGCTTAAAGAGTCAGGGCACCCTCATGCATACAGAGATGCCAGTCATCCTTTCGGTAATTCATTCTTAAATATGAATGAACAGCCAAGGATCAGCAGACATTTAGGGAATTGACTATTGTAAAAGGTAGAGACCAATATGAGTAAACAGGAGATAGGAACATGAAGAAAACTGACCCCACATAAGCAACACAAAACTTCAAAGTTACTATTAATATATTCATGTACATATTAATATAGTGAACATATAAAATATTTAAATATATATTTTTCAAAGAACGACGGTAAAATAAAGATAATTTCAGGTATATCATTTCTGAAAAAATGTATTGCCCTTGCCCTTGTCCTTGGGGAGCTACAAGAGGGTATGCCTCACCAAAAGAGGAAATTAATCAAGAAAGGGACTTGCATAGCATCACAAAGCCAGCTTTCTAGCCCAGGAGCAGAATGAAGGAACTTGCAAATCTGAAGACAAAGGGAAATTCTGAAATGACAGCCAGCATCAGGTTTGCAGCTGATGGACAAAGACTGAAGGAAGGATATTACTGAGAAAAAGAAATGGAACTGATATGTTTTACTACAGAAGGTGAAGATGCACACCCAGGGTGGAAAGGGTGTGGAAGAATTAGTGATCAATGCGTAAAACCCAAGAAAATATAAAGAGGACACAATTATTATTACTCCTTGGGAAAACAAAAGCAAGTGTTGCCATAGTACACTACTTGGCTCAGTCATGAATGGTATTTACATGATCATGGTAATGTCAACTGAATGACAATTTAAGCAAAAGCTGTGACATATGTATTTTGGGAGACATTTGGGAGATTATATAAACTGTACGTACTTCATGTGCATTTGTGGTGGCAGAGGGCTAATGCTCATCTTCCAGAGTAGGATGTGGACAGATAATGTCCAAAAAAAGCAAAGAGTAGTAGAATAGGAATATTATTTAGAAATAATGACATAAAATCCACCAGCAGTAGCTGCAAGAGTTATAAGTTGATAATTAAGGGATAAGGAGATAACAAGTAAGATCTGCTTTGGAATTTGTGGTTGTGGCTACAACTGTTATCTTTATTTGAGTTCTAAAACTATGAATGTTCATATTCTCTTTCCTAAAGGACATGTGAATACTCCGCCTGTAAAATTCCTAATAACCATTATATTCGTATGATTTAAACTACGAAAATAATTTCAAAGGTAAAAAACAAATGTTATTTATTTTTTGAACTCTCCAAATATTACTCAATAAGCATCCATTATATTTATAACCAGAAAAACAGACTAAAATTAGAATTCAAGTGGATTTATATCACATGATTACAAGTATATAAAATATGCTTTGCCAAGAAGAGATGAGAAAACGCATCAAAATATGGTATAGTGGGAGTGGTTAGTATTTTTTTCTACTTCATCTTTGTTTATATATATTCAATCAATAATAGGAAACAAAGTTTCTTTATAATAAACAACCTTAGTCCAAAATTTCCTGGCTCTCAAACAAAAGAAAACACACTTGGTTTCTTATTTTCAAGATCTGAAAGACAACAGTTCAGTCCTTCAGATATTAGAACTTGGAAATAAAATCTGAAGGTTGAATGAGATCATTTTAGGGCAATACAAAGTGGTCATAAGATACAAATATATTTCATATTTTTGAAATTCACTACCCAACAGGAGACAATTAAACTGAAAGCAGAAGTGGCTTCTTATTAAAGGGATAATGATAGTACCTCTACTATCCATTCATTCAACAAGTATTTATCTCTATTATGTACAGGCATTGGGGATTCAGTGAATCCCCAGCAGTGAATGAAACTATAGCTTGACCTCAAGGAGCTTACATTCTAGTGGGGGAAGCAGACAATAAACTGATGAACAAATCAAAATGATATATGGCAGCAGGTGTGAAATGCTGTAAAACAACATGGCAGAGAAGGGTCAGGCCAGGGTGGGGTCTGTAATATAAGGTACTTACACCACATGGATTAAAAAGCATTCAAGCAGAGACCTGAACGAAGTGAGGGTGTGGAGCAGGCCACCATCTGAGCAGGGGCATTCCAGATGAAGGCAACAGCTGGACAGGGAGAATCTCAGCACATTCAAGGAACGGAACGGAGGCCAGGTGGCTGGACCCCAGCAAGCAGAGAAGAGGGGAGTTTGAAATAAGGCAGACAGGTAGAAGAGGGAGGGGCAGCAGGTAATATCAGCCAGGTGGGCCACAGGTGCAATTTGGGATTTTCCTCTGAGTGAGATGAGAAGCCATTAGAGGATTTTCAAAGGGAGCAATATGATGTAATTGAGGTTTAAAACCATCACACGCTGCTGTGTTGAGAATGTTGGGAGATGAGAATGGAGGCAGGGGGACCAAGTGGAACTTGCTAAAATAATCCAAGTGAACAGTGGGGGTAGTAGTAGTAGGGATAATAAGTAGTTTGATTGTGGATATTTTTAAAGATACACCCAATGGGACTTGCTTAGAGATGCCATATAGGGTGTGAGAGGAAGTATTCCAAAATAGACATCAAGATTTTTGACCTTAGCAACCAGAAGTTTGGAATTATTTCCTGAGATAGTATATACTGCAGAAGGGGCAAGTTGGGGGGAGAAATGTGCTAATATTAATCCAGTCTACCTATCTACAGACACATATGTATGTATAGCACTTCACAGTTAACAATCTATTTGTTATTCACACTCAGGGATCTCATTTGCTTTCTTTCACTGCAGGAAGCTGAGAGTGCTGAAGGCACATCTGAAACCACTGGAGGTTGGCGACATAGAGGTCAGGTAGCAGTGCTCTCCCACCAGGAGTCCCTCTGCACCCCCGGAGAGAGCAACCATTATGCAGGACGACCCATCTGCTCAGAACTTTCGGTGGTGGCTTGTGCTGTGACTCTGGTCCCATTCACCTATGTGCTGCTGTAGGCTTAGCTTCCCACAGCCTCCCCAGTTTTGCCATTTGTCATTATCATTCACTCTTAAAATTTATTCTATGACCCCAATGCATGGAGTGATAGCCGTTAGCCTCTTAAAACAACTTTTACAATTAGTTTGACAGTTTACTGTGTTTTGGTCTCCCAACAATACTTAGAATTTGTCTGAGTTATAGTTGCATAGACGGCAATTTTCCTGACCTAGTTTTCTGACTATGATTTGTGGGTCAGTAAACTCCTTAAATGATGGAATATAACATCTCAGGCCGCAGGGAACACTTACTATCACATGCTCGTTGTTGCAGGATGGATGCGTGGCCGGCCTCAGGTTGTTAAACGTTAGGGTGATCCGCCTTCCCTCTGGGATGGTGATTATCCACTCGTAGATCCGGCCATGAGGATTTGGGTTCTGTTAGTTGGGAGAAGTAGATGTTCCAGCAGAGCCCTGAAGACCCCCACCACACTCTGATGTGAGGGGAAAAAAGCTAAGAAAACTTCCAATCAAATCAAAGTGTCTCTTTCCATCAGGGAAGCTCTCAAAATTCAGGTATTTAAAAATTATCCTTCTAGACAAAATTATTCTCCGTATTTATGTGGGTGACGATTTTAGTGAATATATACATGCATTTCCTATCTCTATTAATATTTAACCCTGGCTTCCATGGATGATAGTCCACAGACAGCAATTTAATTATCATCATGGCCCAAGAAATATGACAGACCAATGAATACAATGAACTTAAGAATCAGGAAAAATGGGTCAGGTGCAGTAGCTCATGCCTGTAATCCCAGCATTTTGGGAGCCCAAAGTGGGCAGATCACGAGGTCAGGAGTTCGAGACCAGCCTTACCAACATGGTTAAACCCCATCTCTACTAAAAATACAAAAATTAGCCGGGCGTGGTAGTGGACACCTGTAATCCCAGCTACTCAGGAGGCTGAGGCAGGAGAATCGCTTGAACCCGGGAAGAAGAGGTTGCAGTGAGCCAACATCGCACCATTGCACTCCAGCCTGGGTGACAGAACGAGACTCCATCTCAAGAAAAAAGAATCAGAGAAATAAGCTAGGAGTGGTGGCTCACGCCTGTAATCCCAACACTTTGGGAGGCCAAGGCAAGACCCCATCTTTACAAAAAAAATCAGGAAAATCAGAAGGTTAATGTAAGTATCCAGTTCTTCCAAACAAGAACTTTATTTCATCTGAGTTTGTTGGATTTGCAGTAATGCAAATTCTGAGTAACTACAGGACTTTCTTAAGGCAGGCACTGCAGTATAACTCTCATCCTCTTATTATATCTCTCGTGATACTAGTTATTTTCCCTTATAGCATTGATCACAGCTGTAATTTTTCGTTTATCACTGTGATTTTTGATTAAGGTCCAAGAAGATAGGGGTCATGTTTTGTTTTGTTTTTCAAACTGTTGTAACACCAGTGCCTAGCACAGTGTCTGTCCAATGCAGGTGCTCAATGTTGTTTTGAATGAATCAATGAAATCACCTTCCATGCTGGATTCAAATCACAGTCTGAATCCTGAGACAGAGAGTCATCTGTGACAAACCTGACCACGGCAGTATTGCTACAAGTGTCTATGCTGTCAGGAATGGTGTTTGCATAGCATCTGCCCAAGATGTCTCCTGTGAGAGACAAATAATTAAATATATACGTCCAGGTGATTGATTTCTTTTAGTGTCTATTCGAAGTGTCCTGCGTGTACAAAGAAAATAATAAAAAACAAGACCTTGCCGATGAAGAAACGTTAATCTCTGTCAAGAAAACAGGAAAACATGAGTGAAAATTAACATATTCAAATATATGAAGAAGTGAAAAAAAATGCAACCAGTTGGGGAAGGATATCTCGGGACAATGAGGAAGGCTTGCTTATTTGGTTGAAAAAGTGCTCTGAGACAACAGAGTGACAAATATCTGCCTTATGCTGCTGCCAGGAGACATGCATGACCTTCTCTCTGCCTCAAACTATAGAACACCCCTCAAATAATAGCATGTGGCAATGGGATGTCTCAGCAGCAACAGGTTGCCTTCACACTACCATTGCTCTCCCCAAGTGACCTCCAGGATAGGCTATATGACACCTGGGCTCTGGGCATCCATTGTTAATGGTAGAATTGAGGGAGAGAATCGCTGGTACTGCCCAAAGCTCATTAATCTGCACTTCTTTGCAGAGTATAGACATGCTTGTGCCTTTCTTGGAAGTGAAGAAACTTCAGAGGCTGAATAAGTACATGCGAAAATAAACACCCCAAAGAGAGCAGATACATTTCACTAACCGGAAGTATGATAGTCCCAGATCTCCATGAAGTCTTTTTCACAGCTAGAGGAATTCTGAAGGTTAAAATCTTCAAAAGAGATGGTGAGATAGTATCTGGAGAGCCCCTGGAGATGCCACTCACAGAATAAGTTGTCTCTATATGGAAGCATTAGATGGCCAATGCTTTCAACAATACAATTTTGCCCTGCTACTCTTCCCCCACATTGAGCTAAAGAAAGAAAGAAAGAAGGAAGGAAGGAAGGAAGGAAGGAAGGAAGGAAGGAAGGAAGGAAGGAAGGAAAGATTTGAAAGATTCTATGTCAAATTTTGTTTTTTTCATTTCACCAGCACATGTGAAAACTTTTAGGTGCCAAGTGACTATGAATTGAAGTTTTTAAAATTCCGAAAATGGTTAGTGCTTTCCTCATTATTTGAATTCTAGGGTTGATGTAAACAGAAGTGATACCACAAGTCCAATCCAATAATGGGAAACAAGATGACCACTAAATGGCATATTCTGTAATGTCACATTAATTCTTTTGGTACACTGCGTTAGAGCTATTAGTCGCAAGCAAGTTTTATCTCAAGAACAAACTGGTAGACTCATCTGACCTGCCTAGAAGCCTGTGTTGATTCTAAAGACTGAACCCAAGCTCAGCTGGAAGGAGTACTGTGCGGACGCCTGCCATTTCTAGTTTTACTATCAACTAAACTGTTCACTACAGTAACTGATATCTCAGGGCCTTGAAAATTACTGTTCAATTATGTCTTATTAGCTGGATGTGATAGCTAATTGAATTACATGCAGCTTGACTCGGGATATAACATGATCTATGGTATAGTTAAATATTGTTACAATTAGGCTTTCTGAACTTTTGCTATATTAAATATTTGCCTGGTTTGTGTCTAGACCTATTAGATACTAAGTTATATGCTATCATGACCATACTATAGTGAATCTTCAACAAGCAAAATTACTGCTCAATTTTTAAATAAGAAAATCAAGGCCGGGCGCGGTGGCTCAAGCCTGTAATCCCAGCACTTTGGGAGGCCGAGGCGGGCGGATCACGAGGTCAGGAGATCCAGACCATCCTGGCTAACACGGTGAAACCCCGTCTCTACTAAAAATACAAAAAGAAATTAGCCGGGCGTGGTGGCGGGCACCTGTAGTCCCAGCTACTCCGGAGGCTGAGGCAGGAGAATGGCGTGAACCCGAGAGGCGGAGCTTGCAGTGAGCCGAGATCGCGCCACTGCACTCCAGTCTGGGCGACAGAGCGAGACTCCGTCTCAAAAAAAAAAAAAAAAAAAGAAAATCAAAATCCTGAAGAGACATATTTGCTTTTTATCCAGTGACTGATTTGGCACTAGAGACTCAGAGAAAAAAAAAAGCTTAATTATTTTATATATGATGAGCAATTTAAAGACATTGTTCTAAGTATAGTTATCTGGTTCTTAAACAGTTTTATTACTTAAAGTAATAAACATACTGTAGTTCTTCCTTTTCCTTAGTGGATACATTCCAAGTCCTCACAGTGAGTGCCTAAAACCTCGGATAGTACCAAACCCTATAAAGACATATAGACAATTTTTTTCTATATATATGTATCTATGATAAAGTTTACTTTATGTATTAAACATAGTAAGAGATTAACAACAATAACTAATAATAAAATAGAACAATCATAACAGTATACTGTAAGAAAAGTTATGAAAATGTGGTCTCTCAAAATATCTTGGTGTACTGTACTCACCTATTTTTGGGGGCCTCTGTTTACCAAGGGCATTGAAACCATGCAACATGAAACCATGGATAAGAGAGAACTACTGAATTTCATAGTACACAGAAGAAACAGGAGTTTGATTCAGCTACACGTATTTCTTCACAAATAAGTTAGAAAAAATATAAAATATTCAAGTTTACTAAGATTACATTTTAAAATAAAAATTAAAAGAGAAATTAAAGTTGATGACTGTGGTTTTAAACATTTACACTCCTTACTTATTTCTAGCAAGGGACAGTATCCATGTACATAACCCACTCTGCTGATGGCAGAGTGACTGGTACACTGTGTTTTCAGGCCTGAGTTATTAAGCATTTCCCTTTTCCCCTAGATTTCCTTGCAGTATGTGCTACTGAAAGAAATGAATTGCCCTGAGACATGACAGTTAAAACATACTAACTTTGGGTAGGAAAAAAAATGAAAATGTAAGTGACATACTTGGGTGTCACTTCAATATCAAATTGATCTTCAAATTGCAGCTGTATGCATGTTTACAGTGGAGCCACTGAGATCCAAATGCAATCAGTGTGCGGGGGGGTAATTATCAGAGTGGTTGGGAGAGGTCACATACCCAGCAGACTCAGCTTCATGGATGTAGACCTTGGCCCCACAGGCTGTCAGCAAACACAGTTAAAATCAATCTATGCTCTGGTGAAGGAGATGCATTCAAAGGACACAAATCATCTTTTAAAGTCAACTTCTCTGTAATTTGTCTCAATTTCCTTTCATCTGTTATGATCCTCATTTTCTTTTCCAGCAAACGAATTCTCAATTTGCTATCGAGGGAGCTACCAGGTGTGACACTTTTTAATTTGCCAGACCATCTAACTATTCTCATTGGAAATTTCATTCTTTCTTAAAGCCAACCAAATGATTATGGCGCATGGTGCATGGGGCAGAACATCACAGAAGCATGAATAAATATCCACCACTTCAATAAGCATGTAAGTATGCTAGCAGTTACAGCTTCCCACTGAGTGTTCAGTGCAGCAGAATGATGCAGAGCTATGATCGTGGTGTATTCAAAAGACTAAGCAGATGTATCTTTGCACAACTCTGGAGGCATTCATTCATTACATCTCTTCAGGATTTAGATGCATTTGAGAAACAAGATCAATGGCATGAGACAATTTATTAGCCATGTTTTGCCAAACGATAAAGGAGCTTTTTAATACTTCTTTTCTAGAAAAACAAAGTATTATCAAAAAATACTTTTCTATTTTCAATAAATATTCTTTGGCATTTTCAACAAACAAACCAGACAGGAGTAAATGTACTTACAATGCCAATGAAATTAACCTGTCCAATCACTTAGCCACACAGATACTTGATCTGCTCAACTCTAGCAACATTTATGTCCACTGTCACTCATCCACTTATAGTCACATCCTGAATTCTGTCAATCTCTAACTCCCCCATCTCTGAAACTCTAAATTGCAAATCCCTTTCATGAGTTCCAACTCCCTTGCTTCATGTCTTTCCTTCAGACTTCCCTTGCAAAATACCAACTCCATAGTTGTGTTTGATTCAAGCCATTCATTAATGGAAATTGATGCCCCTGCAAATATATGTTCTCCCATCTCAACATCTCCAAGCAATTCACCCATTTCTTTTCATATAAACTACAACAGCCATTTGGAACTTTATTCCCTAAACCCTTGACTTTCCCCATTTCCTCTTGGTTCTCAGCACACTACATTAGGTTCCATTTTACAAAGAAAGTGAAACAATTACATGATAATCCCATTTGTTACCCTTCATTTGTTACTATCCTTAATAAATTCATCCACATCTTTATGCTCTATTTTACCCTCTGTATATTATCTTCCTGTATCTCTGGATCAAGTTCCCATCCTATTTTCTCCTCTGGGATCTTGCCCTATTTAATCTCTCTCTCCCTCTCTGTCTGTCTCTCTCTTTCTCTCTTTTAACCCTTCTTTCTTCAATCCTATGAAAGCACTCATGTTCTCCCAAGTCACCTCACAGTTATATGCCCAAATAACTTTTTAAATTCTTATTTTATATCCACAGCTTTTAACATGATCACATTGTCCTTCTTTACATTTTTGTCCCTTGACTTCTGTGACACCAAGCTCTTCTCCTTTTACTCCTCACATCATTCTTCCTCTTGGAATGAATACTGTATTAGGCGCCTCTCTCCAGGGCTTCCCTGACATTGCTGAAGGACCTCAGGAATCCTCCTGTAGGCCTTTCATCTCACTCTAAATAATTCCCCAATTGCTGTTATACATCCTGATGACTTCAACTATAAGTAGTCTCTTAACAATTCCCATATTCACATATTCAGTCTAGACCTCTGTTCTGCCCTACAGATTCCTGTTCCGACCACTTAGTGGGCATCTCCAGTGGAGGTAATTCAGAGGTTTCAAACTGAACATGTCTCAAATGAGGACTCTCATTTGTTCATCATCCAGAGTTCCATACCTGAGTCTGCTGATGACAGCGTCAGCCCCTCTTCCTACGGACGCTCTGTATTCACTTTACTGCCTTATTTTTCTCCTTCATACCTTTCACCATATGACATATTACATATTTTACTTATTTATTGTCTGAGTCTTAACACTAGAATTAGGCTCCATGAAGACATGAATTTTGTTTGTTTACTGCTATATCCCTGGGACCTAATACAGTATCTGTCCCATGGAAAGTTCTTAATAAATGTCTGTGGGATGAAAGGATCCACTCAGCCAAAAACCCAACAACTGCTTCTAAGGCTTCTCCCATCCCTTCCCTCCTGCCTCACATCCAGCTGACCTCCAAATTCACTCCATCCCATACTGATAATATCTTTGATATGCCCTCTCTTCTACTTTCTTACTGGCATTGCCTTAGTTCAGGGAGTAATATTCTTCCTAAATTACTCTTTCATCTGGTCTCTCTCTCTTTAGTCTTCCCTGCCGCCAATGTTTTCAGTGTTGCAGCCACATTAGTGTTTTTAATCTGATCACACTGTTCAGGCTTTGGAGTAAAATCTTCCAATGCCTCCCACTACCTTTTGATGAACACGTAACTAACTTATGGTGGCATCCATGGCCCTGAGCACAGTGATTCCTGCCTGCTTCATCACTATTATGTTTACCTCTTTTGACTCTATTCTAAAGCGGTGGTGAATTCTTTCAAATTATTGAATATGACTTGTAACATTGAGACTTTCTATGCACTCACATCTTTTTATCACTGATTGGCAAATCTCTTCATCTACTTCCTCTGGAGCCCTCTCTGATGTCCTGGGCTGAAGTAGGTGTTTCTGTTCTATACATTCCTCTTTCTAGCACTGATTATACCATATACCATGTTCTTTTTTTTTTTTTTTTTTTTTTTTGAGACAAGGTCTTGCTCTGTCACCCAGGCTGGAGTGCAATGGTATGATCATGGCTCACTGCCGCCTCAATTGCCTGGCTCAAGTGATCCTCCCAACCTACCCAACTTAGCTTACTGAGTAGCTGGGACCACAGAAGTGTGCCACCATGCCCAGCTACTTTAAAATTTTTTTGGTAGAGACGAGGTCTTTCTGTGCTGCACAGGTTGGTCTCAAACTCCTAAGCTTAAGTGATCCTCCTGCCTTGGCTTCCCAAAGTGCTGGGATTATAGGCATGAACCACTGTGCCCAGCCCTACATTGTTCTAATTGCACTCTTGCTTGTCTGTCTCCTGCACAACGCTGTGAACTCCTTGCCAGAACTTGGTAGTTTTCATGATGTGAAACACTTTGTAAATGTTTGATTAATTAATTAATAGATGAGATTAATCAGGTGAGAATAAAAGGCATCTACCACAGGATCCTAGAAATCTCAATCAACCACAGCAAAAGAGTGTCTCTGGAGAAAAATGGTACAAAACTAGGTGATTCAATATCGAAAGATGTTCACAAAAGGACCTATGTTAAAGGCTGAGAAATAGGAGTGGCATGGGAGTAGATATGGTGGGAAGATAGCCAGATAGATGTGGGAAGTAGAAGGCTGGCTATAGTTATGGAATATGGTTGAGTTGGTAAGTAGAGAGAAATAAGAGTGATGCTATTGCTTCAGGTTGCCAACAATAGGTTGTGAAATCAAAAGACTTTTGTTTAAGTCTGATGTCAACTACAGTCATAATAAGCTTTAAGAAAGACAGGGAGAAAGCAATGGCCATAACCATACTTGCATGGACAGCGAGTCCATAAAGAAATAGAAGAAGTGCAATGTCAAATATACCCTTAGTGTATCTCTCAGTGTATCTGAATTACCATTAAATGTTGACTTTAAAAATTTAAATCAAGACTGAGTCTATTGGCTGGGCACAGTGGCTCACTCCAGTAATCCCAGCACTTTGGGAGGCAGAGGCAGGTGGCTCACCTGAGCTCAGGAGTTCAAGACTAGCCCGGGCAACATGGTGAAACCCCATCTCTACCAAAAATACAAAAATTAGCTGGGTGTGATGATACATACCTGTAATCCCAGCTTCTAGGGAGGCTGAGTAAGGAGAATCACTTGAGCCTGGGAGGCGGAGGTTGCAGTGAGCTAAGATCCCACCACTGCACTCTAGCCTGGGCGACAGAGCAAGACCTGTCTCAAGAAAGAAAAAAAGACTGAGTCTGTCATAAATAAAAATAGAAAAGTAGAGTTCTGTAGGATGGTCTGATGTCTACTCACTAGACTCAAGACACTGCTCCTCTCAAAATGCTTTGGTACCAGGTGAAAACCTTCCCATTTGTGACTCAGCTGCAGAGCTCAGCATGGAGAGAGAGAGGGATGAGAAGGTCCCAGCCTAGAAACCCATAGTGCAGGTGCCCAGAGAGTTGCATTAAAGCTCCCTCCTTGTGCCAGAGCTCTGTGCACTGGGAAGTGACCAAAGCCCCTTCCCTGGTGTTTTGGACCTTACTCCAGCTATTTGATTATTTCTGTGTGTCAGTTCGTAAACACTCTTACTCACTTATTTTACCAAAATGAAGAAATGATATTGACTTTAAATCTCATACAATGTGCAATAAAACATATGATTTCATTGAGATATATATATATATATATTTTAGGAACCTGGGATACAAGTAGTAGCATCATTTTGAAATCTGTATTATCTAACTTCTGGTGGGACAAAAGCAAAAATTTATCATATTTTATTTACTTATTTATTTATTCAATTAAACATTACTAAAAAGTAAAGTCACCAAAATCAAATCATTACAGTAGAATTAAATGCAATTATAATCAAGTGTAATTAAGTATAATCAATTAAGTAAAGATCTTAGATGACATATAATTCAATCAGTAATAACAGAATCAAAAGATTATGTATTCCTTTAAAAACAACATATACATTATTACAAAATAAGGCAAATGTAATTCTTATAATGTTTCTATAACTAGATTTAACTTACAATTAGACATCTTATAATGGAAAGGTCTAAGGAATTTCAGGGATCACGAAGAATAGTTTATCTTATACTCATGGAAAATTTCACTTTGGTCACTAATTAGATATGTGGCCTTGAAAAAGTCCAAGCCTCATTTTACTTATCTTTAAAATGGAAATAATGATATTTTACTTGAAAAGTAGTCACAATGAGATATTGAATGTATCAAACATAATAAGTACTTAAGAGTAGGCATTCTTATTAATTCTATTACTGTTAGTTCAGAAAAGAAAACTTTATATGTTTTTTCTCAAATCTATTTAATCAAAGATGACCAAGCAATTGCAGGAAAAGTAGATATAATTCTCAGTGAAAATACTTACCTAAACTCTTTGCCTCATATTTGATCTTAAATCCTTGCCCCTCATTACTATGAGGGGTGGTAGAGCAGACTGGGTGCTGCGAGGACCCTGCCTCGCTTGGGGCTGCGGGAAGGGCTCGACCCAGGTTGGGCGGCCACGTAAGTGACTGCTGGTCCTATGGCCTCATCAGGACCTTTCGGGCTGTCGCTGTGCACCGAGGAGGTCTCGATGGGTCGGTGCTTGTTCGGGTCAAATGAGGTCCTGGCGAGGGTCATCGGCATGCTGTGGCCCTTCCAGGTGTCCCAGACTACCCTCCTCCTCGGTCGGTCACCTCAGGCAGTTGCCTACTCTCGGCGCCCAGGTGTTCTGACTCACAGCGCGGCTCCAAATGGAAACCAGAACCTGGGCAGCCACGAAGTCCTGCAGGCAGCCACGGACAGGGTGCTGGCGATGGCAGCCGGGTGGCACGGCCGAACTGGGCGGTGGCAGTGGAGGAT
The DNA here is from genome assembly GCF_037993035.2 of Macaca fascicularis. NCBI lineage: Eukaryota > Metazoa > Chordata > Mammalia > Primates > Cercopithecidae > Macaca > Macaca fascicularis. The sequence goes on along the minus strand of NC_088383.1, from coordinate 54,734,393 downwards.
TGGCTCGCCCTACCGGGGTCTGGGACCCCCAGAGCATGGCAGCCAAGAGGATGCGGGGGGCGGGCGCTGCAGCCTCCAAGGGCACCCAGGCTGCCTCAGTCGCTCGACTTTCCGGAGCCACAGTGCTCCCTTGGGCATCCCCACTCCAGCTCCCCGCTGCAGCCCCTTGGAGCCTTGGAACAGTAATTCTTTCAACACATATTTTTGTGTGTGTGATTATGAGGTACTTTTTTGTTTGTTTTGAGACAGGGCCTCTCTCTGTCACTGCAGCCTCTGCCTCCTGGGTTCAAGCAATCCTTCCACCTCAGCCTCCCGAGTAGCTGGTACCACAGGCATGCATCACCACTCTCAGCTAGTTTTTTGTATTTTTGTAGAGATGAAGTTTTGCTATGTTGCCCAGGCTGGTGTCAAACTCCTAGACTCAAGTGGTCCTCCCACCTTGGCCTCCCAAAATGCTGGGATTACAAGCCTGAGCCACTGCACCTGACAATAATGGGTATTAAACATACAGCAAGAACAAAATTGGAACAAATTTCTGCCTTAATGAAGTTTAAATCCAATGAGAAACGAGAGACAATACACAAACAATGGTACTTTGCATGGAGAGCGAGGAGGCTGGGAAGAGAGATGAGGCAGGAAGGTGCTTGGGTGGTGAGGGGTGGAGAGGGTACCCCTTTTCCTACTGGGTAATTGCTACAAGAAATGTGAGAAGACTTTGGCAAGGCAACATTGAAGCAGAATCCTGAAGGGCGAAGGGAGAACACCATCTGGGGTTTAGGTCCAGGATTCCAAGAAGGGCATCCACAATGCAAAGACCTGTTAAGAGCTGACTTTATGGAAGATATAAAAAACAAACTGTGGAAACAGTCGATTCACAAATGGAGAAGAATGCCCACTCACTGACTAGCTTAGTACTCCCAAAAATGAGCAGGAAGAGATTGAGTCACCTTTAGAGAATGCAAGGCTAGAGAGAGTCATTGATTACACACAGCGTTATAAATGCTTATGTAAATGTGAAGAGAGACAATTTTGATGCTTATGGGAGAATTAACTGCCCTGGTTCAAGCACTGAAAGAAAAGAGACTTAAAGTCTCCAAAGAACAAGAGGTGAATTTTGCAGAGATGCTAAAAGTGCTGAGTCCCTGGAATAGGCCATGAGATTCACCCCCTCACAAGCAGCTGTTCCAAACCTGCCCTGGAGGCCAAGAGCTGAGCTCTACTGTCCCCTCCTCCAGAAATGTGCCTGGGTCTTAAAGCAGTGCTGTTCCCTCCCCTCCACTCAGGCCTTCTGAGCTGCCAGCCTCTGTTCACCCACATGGACTTTCTCTGAAGGTCACTGGACCAAGTTGGAAGCCCCTTCCTCCACCTTCACATGCTGCAAATATGTGAAGAGTCACATTTTTGCAAACAATAAAGAGTCAGCTTTTTCACGGTGGATTTTTCCAAATCTAAAGAACGCTTAGCTTCCTGGAACACACCAAGAATTTGAGGTTTACTACTCTTCACAGAAAGTTTGGATTTTCTTTTATTACCAGTGACAGAGATGCTGTACTTCACAATCTCATCTTTTATTAATATTGAAAGATTATTAAACTACATTTCTCAAGACAATGCATCGTATTATTTATCTATTAATGTCATCAGCAATTTCTATTTTATTGTCTATATACTTATTGTATTAAACTTTATTTATTTATTTTGAGAGGGAGTATTGCTTTGTTGCCAGGCTGGAGTGCAGTGGTAAGATATTGGCTCACTGCAACCACCACCTCCCGGGTTCAAGCCATTCTCCTGCCTCAGTCTCCTGAGTACCTGGGACTACAGCCACACACCACCACGCCCAGTTAATTTTTGTATTTTTAGTAGATACTAGGTTTCACCATGTTGGTCAGGATGGTCTTGATCTCTTGACTTTGTGATCTGCCCACCTCAGCCTCTCAAAGGGCTGGGGTTACGGGCATGAGCCACCACGCCCGGCCTATTTATTATTATTTTTTTTAAATTACAATTTTATTTGAGTTACCAGGAGAAAGATTCCCTTGTGGGTCAAATCAAATGTTCAGAATCATAACAGGACATAAAAGATTGATCCTGAGCACAAGCTCATGAGGTGGGGACCAAAACATACAGAAATAAGACAATACTCCATATAAAAAATGAATGGGTGGCTACAAACACACACACACGTGCACACACACACACACAGGGGCACGTGCATGTGTGCAAGGATGAAATATTTGGACAGTGGCAAATTTCACATGGTCATTTCTCTCTCTCTCTCTCTCTCTCTCTCTTTCTTTCTTTCTCTCTCTCTCTCTCTCTTTCTTTTTTTCTTTCTCTCTTTATTTTTGAGACAAGAGTCTCACTCTATCACTCAGCCTGGAGTGCAGTCACTGCAACCTCTGCCTCCTGGGTTCAAACAATTATCCTGCCTCAGCCTCTGGAGTAGTTGACTACAGGTGCATGCCACCACACCCACTAAATTGTTTGTTTGTTTGTTTATTTATTTATTTATTTATTTATTTATTTATGTTTTAGTAGAGAAGGGCTTTCATTGTTTTGGCCAGGAAGGTTTTGATCACCTGACCTGGTTATCCATCCAACTCAGCCTCCCAAAGTGCTGAGATTATAGGCGTGAGCCACCATGCCCTGCCCTGTTTCTTTTTAAATACAGGTTTGTGGCGGTGGGATTTTGTTTTCTTCCAGTTATAAGAAAAGGCCCCAAAGTGCATATGTCAGGGGGAAAAGGCAGAAATGAAGCAACAAAGTGGTTTTCCCTGGAGGGACACGAAGGGGAGAAAACAGGAAGCAGTGTTGGGAGAATTCACTTTTCTCACCCCCGGGCTTCTTGCATTTAATTGTTGGTCCACAAAAATTACTTTTGTATTCTAGTTCTGACATCTTCCTTCTTGGGAGTAGACTTGCTGAAAGACCTCTGAACTGTAGAGAAGACCAGGGCCTCAGCTCAGCACTCACGGCTCTGTGCTCTTCTAGGGATGGACAGTTCTGGTAAGAACAGATGCCCAGCAGCCCTGGGCCCCCCAGCACCAGTGATGGTCCATACTCTCTGGGGGTGTGTCAGAAAATGGCACCAATTTTGAGGCCAGAAAGAGTAGGAGGAGGGCCTGCGGCAAGATTCCATGGCTGTCTTGCCTTGACTGGGAAGGAAAACTAAGCTGAGTCATAACAGGCCACTTCCTGCTGTTCCCCGCCCTCCACTCACGACTTTCCCAAACACATGTCCTCTAAGGGGATGATTCCATGACTTTTGGTCCTCAAATCCTCATTGGGCTTTGAGTGCAAGAGGAAACAGAATACACCAGCACTGCCCCCAAGAGATTCTCTGCCTTTCTAGCCCCCAAATTGTCCAATATAAGATATTCCACCCACCCCCCCCTAGGCTGGGGCTCAAAAGGAAAAGGGATTGGTCAGGTAAGGACTCCTCACCCACAGTCATTTCCTCACCTCTGATTTGGGGCAAATATCCCTGAATCAATTAATAAGCAGTTGACAAAAACACCCATGATGAACTGATGGTTGAACAGGTCCTGTCCCACCTGTGGAGTACAAGTGTGCAAAGGGACAAGAGGTCAACAGTGGGGCTTGGTTGTGAGAGACAGAACTAGCTGGATGTTCTAGGCTGACTAAGAATCCCTAACTCTAGCTGGGAAAGTGACTGCTTCCACCTTTAAACAGGGGGCTTGCAACTTAGCTCATACCCAACCAATCAGATAGTAAGGAGAGGTCACTAAAATGCTAATTAGGCAAATACAGGAGGTAAAGAAATAGTCAATCATCTGTTACCTGAGAGCACAGCAGAAGGGACAATGATAGGTGTTAGGCAGGAATCTAGACCCAACATGGCAGTATCACCTGGCTTGGCAGGCCCTTTGTTAGGTCTTCCCGCAGGCCCTTTGTTAGGACTTCCCACCCTTCACTTCCTGCTAAGACTCTCAGAGTGCAAAAAAAGCCCACACCTGCCACAAAAACCCCGCTCTGCGCAAGCTCCTGGACACGTCATTCCTCAGAAATCAAAACCTAACTCAGGAAAACTGAAACCTACAAACCCCGCCTACCTCACCTTATAAAAGGCCCCCAATACCCACCCCAAGCATGACTTCCTCGGCCCTCCTCTTAGGGGAGGAGGTTCACCAGTTGGTGAACCTCACCCGAGAGCCCAATAAAGGCTACCTCAGTTCTCATCTGCCTCGTGTCTTCTTGCTCAGCTCCCCATTACATTACATTGGTGCCGAAAACCCAGGAGGAGCCCCCTTCCCGGACCCCTGCTGGTTCAGGCAGGCTCTCCTCTCCCCGAGCCAGGACCTCCTCTCTGAGCCGGGAGCTGTTTCACCAAATCCAAGACTCAATTCGATCACTGCTGGGTAACTTTTCCCCCGTCCTGCAGGCTCCAGGAGTCCCTGCCCAAAAACGGGGCCACGTCAGGGCTTCCCCCGTCCATCACTTGTGACCTCAGCACAGGGGACTAGGAGACGTCCAACCTCCCAGAAAGCTGCCATACCCCGCACTCCGCGTGACAGTGGGAGGACACTCCCGTTGCCTCTGGACTACCTGCCTCAGGATCATGGGGGCTGCCCAGTCCAAACCAGACCGAAAATCCCCTCTGGGGTGCCTCTTGGCTAATTTCCAGACTTTAGGTCTCAGCCAAGACCTAAAACGAAAGTGGCTTATTTTCTTCTTCACAGTGGCAAGGCTGCAGTATAAATTAAATAATCAGTCTCAGTGGCCTGCAGAGGGCACTGTAAACTTTAACATACTCACAGACCTGACCAACTTCTGCAAGAGACGAGGCAAATGGTCTGAGGTACCGTACGTTCAGGCCTTTTGGGACTTGCACTCCCGCCCAGACCTCTGTGCCCAATGTTCGTTGGCCCAGGGCTTGCTCGTGAAATCCACTCCCTCAAGCAAGGAGAAGGACAATTTCTCCTCTTTCTCTGAGCCCCCTGATACTCTTTCCCTGCCAACCCCCTTGATCCCCCTCTCAACCTCCCCCTTACCCTGACCTGTCGTCGTCTCTGTCCTCGTTGGCACTACCCCTTCCCTCCACTCCTCCTGTGTAACCACCAAACCTGACAGACCCTGTCTCTCCTACCTCCTCCTCCTCCTCGCCTGTCTCAGCCCATACCCAGTCCAGGACCAACCTCCTGTGATCCTTGTGGGAAGTGGCAGGCACCAAAGGAGTGGTCTGGGTCCATGTGCCATTTTCGCTGGCAGACCTGTCTCAGATTGAAGAGTGTGCAGGCTCTTTCTCAGCCACCCCACTCTGTATATGAGAGTTCAGATACCTATGCCAGGCGTATGACCTCACCTGGCATGATCTCCATGTCGTTATGACCTCAACCCTGTCCCCTGAGGAATGGGAGCGTATCCTAGCGGCAGCCAGGCAGCATGCTGACCAGGTTCATTTAACTGACCCCACCATGCCAGTCGGCACCAAGGCAGTGCCCTCGGCTGAGCCTGGCGGGACTACCAGGTGGGGCAGGCAGGCCACCTCTGCCGAGACATGATGGTCCAGTGCCTTCTTGTTGGCATGCAGGCAGCCTCCAATAAGTCAGTCAACTTTGATAAGTTAAAGGAGGTAGTCCAAGACTCAGATGAGAATCTGGCCGTTTTTCTTAACCGACTGACTGAGGCACTCATTCAGTACACCTGCCTTGACCCTGCCTCCCCCACAGGAGGAACTATTTTGGCTACGTACTTTATTTCTCAGTTGGCTCCAGATAAGCGGAAAAAATTTAAAAAAAAATGGAGGATGGCCCTCAAACTCCCATCCAGGATTTAGTCAAACTGGCCTTCAAGGTCTACAACTCCAGGGAGGAAGCAGCTGAGGCCCAGTGACAGACCAGGCTAAAACAGAAGGTACAACTCCAAACCTAGGCCTTGGTAGCTGCCCTGAGGCTGGCCGGCTCGAGGAGCTCTCAGAGAGGAGGTACTCCTCGAGCGCCACCTGGTGCCTGCTTCAAGTGTGGCAACGAAGGCCACTGGGCCAAGCAGTGCCCCAACCCTAAGGAGGCAACTCGCCCCTGTCTGAGCTGTCCGCAGATGGGCCACTGGAAGTCAGACTGCCCCAACCTGAGGACAGTCGCTGCGTCTCCATGTGATGACCCTCCTCCAGGTGCTGGAGGCGTCTTCCAGCTCCTCAACACCGATGAAGATTGAAGAGGCCCAGACTCGGGAACCTGTCTTACTCTCACCGAGCCCATGGTTATGCTCCAGGTAGTGGGTAAGTCCATGTCCTTCCTTATGGATACAGGGGCTACTTACTCTGTTTTGCCTTCCTTCAGTGGCCCCAGCCATCCCTCCGCTGTCACGGTCATGGGAATGGATGGCACTCCCTCCACCTAGCACCAGACTTCTCCTCTGTCTTGCCACCTGGATGGCTCCCTTTTCTCGCACTCATTTCTCATCATTCCTTCGTGCCCAGTCCCTTTGTTAGGACGAGATCTCCTATCCAAGCTAGGGGACTCAGTTCACTTCCAGCCCAACCCCTCCCCGCACCTCGCACTCCTCTTTCCCCTCCTCTCACCTGATAAACCCCACCAGGCTGACACCCCACTCCCGTTTCTGGTTCCCATTAACCCTAAGGTGTGGGACACCTCCACCCCAATCATTGCCCAGCACCATACTCCAGTCTGCATCTGGCTGAAGGACCCCCCAAGTTTCCCTCTAGACCCCAGTTCCCCATCTCTTTTGAGCACCAACAGGGACTAAAACCCATCATCATGCACCTGCTCCAGCAGCACATTCTAGTCCCTGCCAACTCACCAGGCAATACTCCTATCCTGCCTGTATGGAAAAGCTCCAGGGCTTACCACCTCATGCAGGATCTACGCCTCATCAATGAGGCAGTAGTCCCCACCTTTTTAGTTGTTCCAACGGAGGTTATCGGGTTACCCCGGCCAAGGCTCAGCTTTGCACCCCTTCTGTCACCTACCTAGGCACACTCCTCACACCCACTACAAAAAGCCTCACGGCGGATAGAATAAGCCTCATCGAAACTCTCCAGCCTCCTCAGGATGCAGAAGAGATCTTGTCCTTCCTAGAACTAGTAGGGTATTTCAGGCATTGGATTCCCAACTTCAGGGTCCTAGCCAAGCCCCTCTACCAGGCTGCCAAGGAAGCTCCCACCGGACCACTGTCCGACCCCTCATTGGTTGCCAACTCTTTCAAGAAGCTTCAGGACTGTCTCCTTTCTGTCCCTGCTCTCTCTCTCCCCAACCCCCTTCAGCCTTTTCATCTATTCACCGAGGAGCATCAAAAGGTAGCTACTGGCCTCCTAGCCCAGCCGGTTGGATCCACATACCAGGCTGTGGCCTATCTCTCCAAGCAGTTAGACCCCACGGTCAAGCGCTGGCAACCTTGTCTGTAAGCCCTGGCGGCTGCCACAGAACTTACCAAGGAGGCCCTCAAGCTCACCCTAGGACATTCTCTTACTGTCTACTCTTCTCATCAACTGTCAGATCTCATCACACACAAGTGTCTCAGCCACCTCACCCTGTCCCAGCTTCAACAGTTCCACCTGCTATTCATTGAAAATCCTCACATCACCCTCACCACCTCACCCCCTCTAAACCCTGCTACCCTTTTGCCCACTCCAGGGTGTGATTCTGCCCCCACACATTCCTGCCCGGAGGTTCTCACCATCTTGCCACCTGCCCACCTCGGTCTTTCTGAAAAGCCATTAGAACACCCAGACTGTATCCTGATTGTGGACGGGAGTTCTGTCTTAACCCCCGATGGCCACTGGCAAGTGGCATACGCTATCTTAACAGCAACCCAAATGGTCGAAACCAGGCCCTTGCCTTTAGGCACCACCTCCCAGAAGGCTGAACTCACTGCCCTTACTCGTGCCTTACTTCTCTCCAAAGGGCAGAGGGTTAATATCTACACAGACTCCAAATATGCCTACCTTATTGCACTCATTCACTCCCTTCTCTGGCAAGAGTGTGGGTTCCTTATCACCAAAGGGATGCCAGTAGTCAATGGACCACTTACAAAAAGGCTGGTTGATGCTCTCCAGGCCCCCAAGGAGGTAGCCATCATCCACTGTAAAAGCCACCAGCATTCTAAGGACCCTGTGTCACAGGGTAACAACCTAGCTGATTCCACCGCATGGGCCACCGCCCTCACTTCCTCCCTTACCCCAGCGCCTTTACTCTTTCTTTCCCCAACATATTCCCCCGACTACTCTCCCCAGGAGCTTCAAACCCTACTGGCCCATCCCAGTGCTACCCAGAGTGAGGATGGGTGGGTGTTCATTGACAGCCAAGTAGCGCTCCCTCAGACTCAGGCAGTGCGTATATTGACCGATATACACCACTCTCTCTACATAGGGCCTAAGGCTATGTATAACTTCCTGGAACCCATCCTTCACCTCCCCTCACTGCAGGCCCAAATTAGGAAGGTACATCAGCAATATGCCACCTGTTCGGCCGCTAACCCCCAAGGTGGACTCAGGCACCCAGGGCCCACTCACCAGCTAAGGGGTCACCAGCCAGGGGAAGATTGGCAACTGATTTTACCCACATGCCCTGCCATAAAAAATTCTGTTACCTGCTGACCCTGGTTGACAACTTCTCAGGATGGATCGAGGCTTTCCCCCCCACTCGAGAGACTGCAAAAGTCGCGGCAACCATTCTCCTGGAGCACATCATCCCCAGGTTCGGTCTCCCCTGAACCACCCAATCAGACAATGGTCCGGCTTTCATTTCTAAACTCACCCAACAGGTGGCGGCCGCACTCCAGATTACCTGGAAGCTCCACATTCCCTACTATCCACAGTCGTCTGGAAAGATAGAATGTGCAAACGGTCTCCTTAAACTGCATCTAACCAAGCTCACTCTAGAAACTCGCCTCTCGTGGGTGACTCTCCTTCCCTTGGCTCTTACTTGTCTTAGGGCAGCTCTGTGGGCCCCCACAGGGCTCAGTCCTTTTGAGCTGCTGTACAGATGGCCGTTTCTCTTCCAGGAGCTGCCAGCCCTCTCCCCTCCCTTAGGCTCCTACCTCCCTTACTTAACCCTCCTTCGCAAGCTTCTGAGAAAACACATGGACTGGTGTCTCCCTGCACCCACTTCCCCAAACCTCAAGAATTCCACCATCGTAGCACCTGGAGACTTGGTCCTGGTCAAGCAGCTGCAACCCCGAGCCTTATCTCCACAGTGGGAAGGACCATACACCGTAATCCTCACCACTCCCACTGCTGCCAAGCTCCTTGGTCTTCCCTCCTGGTATCACCTGTCCCAGCTGAAAAAGACACCCACCCAACATGATTCCAATTGGACCACTCAGGTTGTTACCCCTACCAAGTTAAGACCCACGCGCGCAGGTAACGACCCTCTGCCTAACCTTCCTCAGGCATCTAGTCCTCCCGAGTCTAGGTGAGACTCCTGCCCAAACTTACCCCACCAATCCATTCCGGTGGAGGTTCTACCTTTCTGAGACCTTGACCCAAGAAAATAGTGGGGCCCAAGAAAGTAGTGGGGGCTCCCTTACCATAGCCACAGTAGACTGCCAGCCCCTGGGGTGCCAAAGCCAAGTAACCTTTAACTTCTCCTCCTTCCAAAGCATTCCCCAAAAATGCCCCCCTTCGTACCCAGTCATTTGTTTCATATATGATCAGACAAACGATGCCTGTCGATCCACTTGGGTTGAGACCAATGAAGGCTGTCCTTATCACTACTGCAACATACACCGGACCCATCCGGACAACAGAGGAACCCTCTGGCAGCAGCCCACTTCCTCTCTGCGACTGGTTAGGAGTGACACATATGACAAGTTGACATTTTGGGACAAGTGGACATTTTTCCTCACCATCCCTGACCCTTTATCGAGGGGCCCATGACTCCTATCCTGTGGCCCAACTCAAGGTCTTTAGGTCCTACATCAGGGTTGTGAGCAGCCTTGTCAGCCTGGCCTCTGACATCGAACAACAGGAAAATGCCATCTCAGCTCTAGCCAACCCAGGCAGCAAGCTCCAGGACAGCAGCAACCCTTTTTCCTGGCTAACCCTAGTTGGGGAAGGGGCTCAAGTAGTGCAAATGGCTGGTATACACAACATCTCTCGTTTCCTGTGTGCAGCCTTAAATAGGCCCCCACTGGTTGTGGTACCCTTACCCAGCCCTTTTAACTCCTCTAACCTAACCCTCTCCTTTCCCCTTCCTGGCTGAACCCTGGCGGAAGAACCCTTGTTCGAAGACCCGCTTAGACAACAACTCCCCTTTTGCTACTCCACCCCCAATACTTCCTGGTGCAACCGGATCTGTGCCTCCAAATCTAACTGCCCCCCCAGGGGGGTATTTTTGGTGCAATTCCATCCTGTCAAAGACTCTCAAGGCTTCCAACACTACCCTATGTGTTCCCATCTCCCTAGTCCCCAGCCTCACCCTGTACAGTGAGGCTGAGCTATCATCCCTTCTGCCCCTTGCCCGCCCCCACCAGACAAGGGCAGTATTCCTTCCGTTGAGAATCAGGGTCTCTTTAGCCTCATCCCTCGTAGCCTCCAGCCTAGGAACCGGAGCCCTAACTCATTCTGTCCGGACCTCTCAAGACCTTTCAGCCCAATTACAGGTAGCAATAGAAGCTTCTGTGGAGTCCTTGGCCTCCCTCCAATGACAGATCACCTCGGTTGCCCAGGTGGCAGCCCAAAACCGTCGGGCACTCAACCTCCTTATGGCCAATAAGGGCAGAACCTGCATGTTCCTTAATGAAGAATGTTGCTACTACATCAATGAGTCAGGACTAGTAGAAACCAATCTCCTTACTCTAGAAAAAGATTCGGGAAGGACTCCACAAGAAAAACCTCGGATCAGGGCCCTCACTTGGGTGGTGACTGACGTCTATGGCCGGTTGGGTCCTACCCTTTCTAAGCCCCTTACTAATCATTGGCTTCTTGCTACTCATAGCTCCCTGTGTCCTCCGCTTCATCCAGGACCGCATAAAAGAAGTCTCCCAGGTCACTTTCAATCAGATGCTACTCCACTCCTATACCCGAGTTCCGACCTCTGAAGAACCCCATGACGGCCTATATCAGTAGGAAGCAGCCAGATGAATATGTCGCCCCTTTTTCTTATTAGAAAGAGGTTGGGAATGTTAGGCAGGAATCTAGACCAAACATGGTGGTATCACCCAGCATGGCAGGCCTTTTGTTAAGTCTTCCCGCAGGCCCTTTGTTAGGATTTCCCACCCTTCACTTCCTGCTAAGACTCTCAGTGCATGAAAAAAGCCTGTGCCCACCAAAAAATCCCCACTCTGTGCAAGCTCCTGGACACGTCATTCCTCAGAAATCGAAACCTAACTCAGGAAAACTGAAACCTACAAACCCCGCCTACCTCACCCTATAAAAGGCCCTGGATACCCACCCTGAGTGCAACTTCCTCAGCCCTCCTCCTAGGGGACCGGTGAACCTCACCCGCAAGCCCAATAAAGGCTACCTCAGTTCTCATCTGCCTTGTGTCTTCTTACTCGGCTCCCTATTACATTACAATAGGGATATAAACCCAGGCATTCCAGCCGACAATGGCTACCCTCTTTGGGTCCCCTCCCTTTGTTTGGGAGCTCTGTTTCCACTCTATTTCACTCTATTAAATCTTGCAACTGCACTCTTCTGGTCCCTATTTGTTATGGCTTGAGCTGAGCTTTCGCTCCAGTCCACCACTGCTGTTTGCGCCTTTGCAGACCCACTGCTGACTTGCATCCCTCTGGATCCATCCGCTGTGCTCCTGATCCAGCCAGGTGCCCATTGCTACTCCCCATGGGGCTAAAAGCTTGCCATTGTTCCTGCACAGCTAAGTGCCTGGGTTTGTCCTAATGGAGCTGAACATTAGTCACTGGGTTCTATGGTTCTCATCCGTGACCCATGGCTTCTAATAGAGCTATAACACTCATGCATGGCCCAAGATTCCATTCCTTGGAACCCATGAGGCCATGAACCCCAGGTCAGAGAACACCAGGCTTGCCACCATCTTGGAAGTGGCCTATCACTATTTTGGAAGTGGCCCACCACCATCTTGGGAGTTCTGGGAGCAAGGACCCTTCCCTCCCCGAAACAGTTGGATTCAGGGTGAAGATGGTTGGGGAGACACCCAGAGGGGTGGCAAGAAAACTCAGAGATAAATAAAGTTGGCCAGGGTTGTCATAGCCACCAACCAGCAGAGAGATACAGTGCCACCTTTCCCCAACACATTGCAGAAGCTGTGCTTCCACGTTTTGCAGCCCTGGGACCCTCTTTCTTGTTTCAAGGGTGCTTTATATGAGGGGGAAGAGCCCCCAGAGTAAGACACCCACAGTGTGGGGGACACAGGGTCTTTCTGGCACCCCATTCTGCAGCCCCAGACAGAGATGGGGGAAGAAAATATGTCTGGAGGGACAGAGCCTTCCCCCAGCCCTTATCCCAGCAAGCTGTAGACCCAAAGACTCCCGGACCTACCCACACCAACTCTTTACCTTCTACCCTGCACACTGCAAAGGCAGATAGCTGGGCTTCCTCCACTTAGAGATGGGGGAAGGAAGAACTTCTTCCTCAGGAGGAGGAATAGCTCCTTGTGAAGGGGAAGGAGACAAGGCCCTTCTCTCCCCCAGGGGCCCTCCACTCTTGCTGTGGGTTTTGGGGAAACTATGGGGGGAAGACCACTCTGCACACTCTCACATAACCTCACTGCACACAGGTCCAAAGATTGTCCCTGCCCCATCTCTTAGATACCTGCAGACACACATGCTCCTGCTCTGCACACCCCCTGTTGGAGATACAGTGGTCTCTGCCAGCTTTGTGGAGCTCAAAGTCCACTTGGCATTGGGTTGGGCAGGGGAGGCCATGGACGGCCCGAGTTATTTTCCCAGGAGGAGCAGAGAGGGGCCGCCCACCTGACACAGATCCTGGGAGTTGGGGGAGCTGCAGATCCACAGGCTGAGAGGCATCTTTGCCCTCCCCTCGGACCACGACTTCCTCCTAGGCTGGACTTGTCCCTAGAGACTGGAGGTGGGCGTTGGGAAAAGGGGCTGCAGGGGAGAACTCCATGTTCCCCTCCTTCCTGCGGCTGTCCCACAATTAAGAAAGGTGCTTCTTGGTGCTCCTTTTGTCCACTGCAGGTCTGCTGGGCAGGAGGCAGAATCGCAGTGTGCCAGGAACGCGTGGGGAGAGGAGGTAGGCGTTGGCTCTGCAGCAGGAACATCACGCTCCTGTTGTTGCCCTAGAGGAGGGAGAACCCTGGGGGCAGGGCGGGGGCAGGCAGCAGCCTCCTCTCTGAGAAAGAGATACGGAACCTCTGGCACCGGCCCTACAATGGCGGAGCCAGGTCCCCAACCCAGGGACAAGGAGTGGTTCCCACTGTGGGGACTGTGTGGAACCCCTGCCTGAGGGTCCTGGAGTCTCAGGCTCCCCCAGTCCCATGATGTGCGGGTGTGTGAGGAGCTGGGCAGGAGGCTGTGAAGGGAGGACGGAGTCGGCGAGCCAGAGGCAGGTCTCCCACTCCAGCCCGACGCCCAGGCGCTTCCATCAGGAGAGGAAACCCAGACGTAGTCAAGGGGAAACCTGCCGGGAAAGGAGCGCGGAGGCGGCAGGGAAAGGTTCCGTTGACAGAAGCAGCGGGAGCAGGGCAGGGGCCCAGCCGCGACAGGGTTTAAAGGACAGAGACGCTGCGGGGCGGACGCGACGCTGAGGACCGCGCTGAGGACAGGGGGGCCTTCACTCTTGTCCTGCAGGTGGCTGCAGGGTGGCCGCGTCCGGTTCTGACAGACCTGGTCCTGGAGGCGGCGCTGCGGTAGTGCGGGCAGATCCGTGCTGCCTGGAGGCCACCCCAGTCCCGGGCCCCTTGCAGCTGGCGATCCACTGAGACCTGGGCGCCGGGGCCGATGGCCAGGCGGCCGCTGTTCCGGGAACCTCGGCGCTCTAGCTCCGGGGCCGCAAGGTTCTTCCTGGCTCCTCCGGCGTTCTTCTCGGTTCCTTCGGCGTCCTGGCTGTGGGCGGGCTCCAGGCTTAGTCCTTCTAGCGAGTCCGGGTGTGGCCTCCGCCCGAGCCTCTGCTGGGTTCTCAGACGCCGGCGGCGCCACTGAGTGCGGAGGCGCTGGGACGCTGGAGGCTCCCGGCGTCACTCAGGGAGCGGACTCGGACCCAGAGCGGCCTTGGGAGCAGCTTGCCCGCCCACGCCTCCCCAGGCCCAGCGTCACCAGGCGTGGCCAGACCTGGCTGGCAGCCCCCAGATGCCGCCCGCGAGGGACCTTCCTGTCAGCTGTGCCTGTCCACCCTTGCCCGACTTTGTTTACTCCACACTTTCAGCTTTAAACTTATAAGCTTTTTCTTTTCTTTTTCTTTCTTTCTTTCTTTCTTTCTTTTTTTTTTTTTAAATCTTCCCCCAGTCTGTGGGTTGTTTTTTATATTATTCGTTTGTTTTGAGACTGGGTCTGTCTCTGTTACCCAGGCTAGAGTGACCCAGGCTAGGGTGCAGTGGGCGATCTGGGCTTCCTGAAGCCTCAGCTTCCCAGGCTCAAGCGATCCTCCCACCTCAGCCTCCTGAGTAGCTGGGAGCACAGGTGCACACCACCACACCCAGCTAATTTTTTTTAATTTTATTTTTTGTAGGGACGGGGTCTCCCAATGTTACCCAGGCTTGTCTGAAACTCTTAGCTTAAGCGATCCTCTCGCCTTGGCCTTTCAAAGTGCGGAGGTTCCTGGTGTGAGTCTCCGCGCCCAGTCTCATTTCCTTTTTTTTTTCTTTTTTTTTTTCCTTTTTGAGATGGAGTCTCGCCTTGTCGCCCAGGCTGGAGTGCATTGGGCGATCTCAACTCACTGCAACCTCCGCCTTCCAGGTTCAAGTGATTCTCGGGCCTCAGCCTCCGAAGTAGCTGGGACTACAGGAGGGTGCCACCACGCCCGGCTAATTTTTGTATTTTTAGTAGAGACAGGGTTTCACCATGTTGGCCAGGGTGGTCTTGAACTCCTGACCTCAGGTGATCCACCCTCCTCAGCCTCCCAAAGTGTTGGAATTACAGGCGTGAGCCACTGCACCTGCCAGGCCCCAACCTCATTTCTGAAATAAAAAATTCTCTTCTCACTGAAATTAAATCCTCCCTGCAACGCCCTGCCACCCCCCTCCCGCCCCCAACACACACACACTGAAATCTCTCTCTGGCTCTGAGTTGTGTTTTATTTTGAGCTTATGATTAGTCATATGACTAAATATTATATCCAATCTCTTGTCCATCTTTAGTGACCCGTTTTAATCCTGTGATTTGTTCCATTTCTCTTTTCCATGGATGTGCCCATGTGTTTCAGGTTATAAGTATTTAAAAAATTCACTTTCTTATTTTTTTTCTTGTTTTATATACATATATGAATTTTACTGTAGTTTTAGTTTTTGCTTTTTTGTTATTTATGTTTGATATTTTTGAAATTCTGAGTTGAAGGCTGGACGATTATTTCAAATATTCCCCTTTCCCTAGCATATATATATATATTAACTGTATAAGTGTCTCTCTGGGAAACTCTTTTGTTAGAATACAGAAAATTTGAAATGTGATGACATTGTGACTTTTCAGATCGAAATGTTTCTGAGCTTCCAACAGCAACACCTCTTCATATACAAAACGTTATTTGTTAATTGTTTTTTTCTCATTTATTATTTTTAGTGTTGAAAAATACACATAAAATTGACCATCTTGAACATTTTCAAGTGTACAATTCAGTGGTATGAAATGCATTCATAATGTTGTTAAACCATCACCACCATGCATCTCCATAACTCTTTTCATCTTGTAAAACGGAATCTCTGAACCCACTAAACAATAACTCCCACGGTCCCTGACAACCATCACAGAGGCTTCCTCTCTCTATAAGGGTCACTACTCTAACTACATTAGAGAAGTGGAATTATACAGTGATGACCTTTTCGTGTCTGGCTGATTTCACTGAGCATCCTGCCCTCAAGGCTCATCCGGTCTGCAATATGTGCCGGTGTTCCTTCCTTTGAAGGCTGAATACTATTTCATCGCATGGATAGATCACATTTGGATTATCCATTACCCTCTTCATGGATGCTTGGATTGTTTCCATATTTTAGCTATTGTGAAAAATGCTGCTATAAACATGGGTGTGTAAATGAGGTAGTTAATTGACTTTTAAAACAATTATTCATGAAACTTCTTATTCCATTGGATGAAGGCCAGAAAACACAGTATTTAACATATTGTTAATTGTTGCACATATTTAGTTTCCCTTTTATTGGTTATACTCTGCTTTTTGTAATATCATTTGAAATTATATGAGTTTCTGTTTGTTTTGTGCAGAGACCTCTACTTTTTTTTTTTTTTTAAAGAAATAGTGACTACTTGTCATTAATAGATGCTACAATCCAGGGAAACTTTAAGTTATAAATATTCTGCAGCCAAAAACAAAAAAATAAATTTCTTCTGGAAGAGTGTACAAGTCTTTATAAAATACTCCATCAATTACAGAGGATCCCAAACCTCCATTCTTCAAATAAATTTTTCTGTACTCTTTACAAGTACAAAAGTTTGTGACTCCAAATCCTCCACTCACAGAGAAGACAGACACAGTATCCTCATATCTAAGTGTATATAAAACCCAACATCTCTCCAAACACTAAAACACACATCAGACAAATGCAAATAGATATACACAGACACACCTATTCATCAGTTTATCTAATTCATCTTTGTATAAGGAAGCGGTCCTCATATGCATTTGGATGACTGTTCTTTAAATAGATATTCTAGAATTGCCAGAGATGTTTGAAAGTCATTGGGATATCTGTGACTTTATTCAAGGGTCAGTGTCCTAGTATGTGCTGTGTCAGATGGAGCCAAAGAAAAAGCAGGTATTTGGGATCATCATTGCCTGTGGTCTTGATTGGTAAATCAACTAAAAGCTCAGAGAGGGTTGGTCACAACTACTCAAGAGGCTGAGGTGGGAGGATCACTTGAGCCTAGCAGGTCAAGGCTGCAGTGAGCTTTGATCTTGCCACTGCAGAACAAGACCCTGTCTTAAAAAAAAAAAAAAGAAAGAAAGAAAAAAGAAAAGAATGCAGCAATATCTGGTGATTCATAAGAAAAAAAAATTGACCCATAATTTTCACTTCTTAGTATGTTATATGGGTCAAATATTTTATAAAGGAAATTCTTTTGAAAAATTTATTTTAAAATCTTAATAAAACCTTTCAAAACAGGTATAGCACAATTACATTAATCTCGGAGAAGTGTTTAAACAGTTAGACATATCTCTATAGACATACATAGATATATAGGCATAGATATAGAGGAATATCAACTTTTCTTATAGCATGAAAAGGGAAGACATTTCAACAATGGGGAACAGGGAAAACACACCTCATTTAAACTATTTAGACTGATAAAAATTTAAGTGAATAAATGTTTCACATGATGATGAATGAAGGACAGAATTCTCCTACATTGCATATCAGGATTATAAAGTGTTTCACATTTAGGGGTTGGCAATCAGACAGTATATATTAACATTTAAAATACAGAAAAGCAGCACATAGCAATGCCAGGCCTGAGACTGTCCCCCAGGACCACAAGTACAGGTGAAAAGACAAGGGCTAAGGGCTGGACACCAGTACTTCCACAGGGTGATCTGTGTTTGTGGGGATTTACAGAGGCTTCTCCTCATTCATGTATGCACTTTTTGCATATTTTCTGAGATTCCAACTTTATGATAAAATCAACAGGAAAACAAATTTAATTTTGATAGATCAGTTTTCAAAATAGAAAGATGTTCCAAGGGAGACGTTTTTAACGTACTGTGCAGGTAAAGAGTATGCCTGAGGCTGCCCATGAGAAAAGTCACTGACAAAGGCAAGGCAAAGCACTACTCTGTTTTTGGCCACTGTGTTTACACCACAGTGGAGAAATAGCATGAGCTGAGCCCTGTTGGTTCCTTCACCAGCAGTTGGACCTGGGCCTTAAAGCAGCACTGTTCCCTCCTCTCCACGAAGGCCTCCTAATCTGCCAGGCTGTGTTCACCAACCTCAACTGCATCTGAGAGTAACTGAGGTCAGTGGATCTAGGGGAGTCACTTTCTGGGTTGGAATTCCTTCACCTTCACATGCTGAACACAGCAGTCATCTCCTTCATGGTTGATTCTTATAAATATAAAAAATATTGGAGATCCTGAAACACACCAAGAAATATTGGAATGAATGTAACAGTGAAACAGCAAAAGAACGAACATAACTAACTCCACTTCTGTTTAAGGGGCCTTCATCCATTCCTGCACATAGGCTAGGATAATTTTACAACACTGAGATAAAATTAAAAACAGCAATCATATAGTTTTTGAAACTAACTCTGAGATTAAAGGGAAAGTATGTAAACAACTATGCTTTGTTAGAGATTTGTAGGAGCTTTGTGACCTGACCAATGACAAAGTAGTTCCCATCCTCCTCAGACTCTCACTGGCTCCCAGGTGTCTGCCTTCCTCAGTCACCTCTGGATCCTACCCACCCACCTCCCCTTCCTCTGCCCTTTCCATAAAAAGAGCATGAAATTTATACTGATTCACATACTTCTTTGGGACATTAGTCCACCATCTTCTTGGCTTCCTGGCTCTCCAAACTAAAGTCACCTTTCCTTGCTCCAAATCCTTGTCTCCTGACATATTGACTGGTGTGTGGGGAGCAGGATGAGGTTGGACTTGGCTACATTCCTTTCTCTTCACAGAAAGTTTGTATTCTTTTTCACAATAGAAGAACTGATATACTTGAGAGATTAATCTTTTCCTCTAACTGAAACAATATCAAAACACATTTCTCAAAACAATTCGCTGTAAATATTATTTATATACTAATTTTATAAGTGAATAACATATTTTATTCTCTATATACTTATTACATTACATTTTGAAAATATATGCACTTTATCAGTAGAGACTTTTAGTACTCTCTAGCAATATTTTTTCTACAGTTACATTTCCAATAGTTACATCATAATTTAAAGCAACATTTTTTGCCTCAGTATGTATACATTCCAGAATAAAAGGAAATAATAGCTTTTTTGAGGGGGATAGAGTTAACTGGTATGCTTAGATAGAAATTTATACAATTTAATATTTATATTTTTACATAATCATGGACATTTTCTAAAAAATAACATTGATAAGTGACACAGAAATTGCTTTCTTTTACTACATGAGTAATGTAGGGAGAAATGTTTGGTGAAGAATAGATCCCCTTGGACAACACTGGAGAACTCCATGTTGCTACTCCTCAACCCATATCAAATTCATCAGAAACACTTTTCAGTGGAAAGCTAAAGAAAGTTTTAAGGGTTTCTCTCTCTCAGAAAATTAAGCCAGGGTTCCCATCATTCATACATTTGGTCATCAGTGATGTCTCCCCATTAGGCAATGAGCACAAACTGGTCACTGTCACAATGGAAGGGGAGCAGCAAGTGACACTGTGAGTAACTGGGAGAGATGGAGGGTCACATGAGATCAACGACAGAGACAGCATCAGGAGAAGGGCTTCTGTATTGCAGACAGAGCCATGAATAATAGAAGGGAAGTCCCTGTCTTCATGTGGCTGACATTTTAGGGAGAAAAGAATGAAATTTGACAATACAATTAACTATAGAATGGAGCGTGTCAGGAGATGATAAGCTTTATGGAGAAAAATAAGGAGGGTGGAGTAGGGCGTGTTAACCAGTGAAAGTGGCTTAGGCAAGTGTCTTGATTAGCAGAGGTTTATTGAGCTAAGGTTTGAGGCTGTACCCAGAAACAACACAAGTCACAGGAGCATTTGTGCATTTTCAGTGGGTTTTGGGAACTCAGTACGTAGGGCAAGAGAACATGCAGAAGAAAAGAGAAAGGATGGGGTAGGCAGTGAATCTAATGGCTACATCTTGGGAGAGTCTATTTAGTGCTCAGTAAATCGATGCTTTACATAAGATAAGGCAAATGTTTGAAAAGAAAGAGTGTAGGAAAGAGTCATGTATGCAGCTGTCTTAGGCTAGGTGGAAAAGCAATTGATCTCATCTTGTCTTTGTTCTGTACCTGTGAAGATAAGTTGGTGATTGATACTGTCAATGTGAAATTTAAGAGAACTCAGTTTTAGCAGTTAAACTTAGGTTGCAGACCTAAGGCAACCATGGGCATAGGCTCGTTTTATAGGAGGATATGTAGGATTCAGGGGCTAGCAAGGAATTTCCTTGTGAGTGATTTGTAATGCAGGCCATCTGGGGAAGTATATGGCTTTGGGCTCTTGTGGGATCCTGGCTTACACATAATGCTATGACAAGGGATTGTGAAATTACAGCTAACTACCTATTTAGGGAAAATAAATGGCAGGGTTCCATGACTCTGTTCCTAGGCTTACCTTTCCCCTTGACATAACAAGTTTGGGGGTCCTGTGATTTTTATTTTCTTCTCTCAATTTTTAAAATAAATGGTAACATATTTAGGGAGTGTACATGCAGATTTCACACCTGCATCGATTGCATTGTGGTGATGCCTGGTACCAAAACAGAGATATAGACCAATGGAACAGAACAGAGCCCTTAGAAATAATACCACACAACTACAACCATCTGATCTTTGACAAACCTAATACAAACAAGAAATGGGGAAATGATTCCCTATTTAATAAATGGTGCTGGGAAAACTAGCTTGCCATGAGTAGAAAGTTGAAACTGGATCCTTTCCTTGCAACTTATACAAAAATTAATTCAAGATGGATTAGAGACTTAATTAGACCTAAAACCATAAAAACCCTAGAAGAAAACCGAGGCAATACCATTAAGGACATAGGCATGGGCAAGGACTTCATGTCTAAAACACCAAAAGCAACGGCAACAAATGCCAAAATTGATCAATGGGATCTAATTAAACTAAAAAGCTTCCGAACAGCAAAGGAAACTACCATCAGAGTGAACAGGCAACCTACAGAATGGGAGAAAATTTTTGCAATCTACTCATCTGACAAAGGGCTAACATCCAGAACCTACAAAGAACTCAAACAATTTACAAGAAAAAAACAAACAACCCCATCAAAAAGTGGGTGAAGGATATGAACAGACACTTCTCAAAAGAAGACATTTTTGCAGCCAACAGACAC
The DNA here is from genome assembly GCF_037993035.2 of Macaca fascicularis. Taxonomy (NCBI): domain Eukaryota; kingdom Metazoa; phylum Chordata; class Mammalia; order Primates; family Cercopithecidae; genus Macaca; species Macaca fascicularis. The sequence goes on along the minus strand of NC_088383.1, from coordinate 54,713,298 downwards.
ATGAAAAAATGTTCATCATCACTTGCCATCAAAGAAATGCAAATCAAAACCACAATAAGTTACCATCTCACACCAGTTAGAATGGTGATCATTAAAAAGTCAGGAAACAACAGGTGCTGGAGAGGATATGGAGAAATAGGAACACTTTTACACTGTTGGTGGGACTGTAAACTAGTTCAACCATTGTGGAAGACAGATGGCGATTCCTCAAGGATCTAGAACTAGAAATACCATCTGACCCAGCCATACCATTACTGGGGATATACCCAAAGGATTATAAGTCATGCTGCTATAAAGACACATGCACACATATGTTTATTGTGGCACTATTCACAATAGCAAAGACTTGGAACCAACCCAAATGTCCATCAATAACAGATTGGATTAAGAAAATGTGGCATATATACACCATGGAATACCATGCAGCCATAAGAAAGGATGAGTTCATGTCCTTTGTAGGGACATGGATGCAGCTGGAAACCATCACTCTCAGCAAACTATCACAAGAACAGAAAAGCAAACACTGCATGTTCTCACTCACAGGTGGGAATTGAACAATGAGAACACTTGGGCACAGGAAGGGGAACATCACACACTGGGGCCTGTGGTGGGGTTGGGGGAGTGGGGAGGGATAGCATTAGGGGATATGCCTAATGTAAATGATGAGTTAATGGGTGCAGCACACCAACATGGCACATGTATACATATGTAACAAACCTGCATGTTGTTCACATGTACCCTAGAATATAAAGTATATATATTAAAAAAAACAGAACTCAAGCCAAGCAATAGCAGGCATGGTGTAACTATCCCTGTCCTTAACAAAGTTTACGCCACTACTATAATTCACATCTTGTCTTATGAATGCAGCTTCAATCTCCAAACAAGGAGGGGGGTCAGGTTTCTCTGCCTCAAAGTTTAACAATAAACCAAATTCCTTTCATAGTTACCTTGACCTCCATGACAGATTAAGCAAAAACCAATGTAACTTGTGAAATTAAAAGCAAGATGGAGTCTGTTATGTTAAATTGATCTCATTCTTTATAATTCTGCAAAGGTGGTTTCAACTCCAACAGGCTGCAGCCATGGATGTGTGGAATTAGACTGAAGATTTCCCCTGGAAAACAGGTGGAAAATGGACCTTAAAGATTAATGATAAAAACCTGCATGATGGGATGGGCTTAGGTGGGTCAGAGCCACCTACTGCTAGACCTTGATCCTCTTACTCCAGTCCATATTTTGAAAAATGTGCTCAAAGAGACCAAGATAACCTGTGTAGCATCCGCCTTTCACTCGGTCATCCCTACGGAAGACATAAAATGAGACATCAGCCTCTAAGCCGATGACTGACAGATGGTTTAGTGGGGTTTTCTTGGTTAAAAAAAATAGAGAATTATTTGTTCTACAGATGGGCAGGTGTCTAAGACAAGCTTCTTCAGTTTGGAAGCCACAGTCTAAGAGTGGGGGCATTGAAGAAAACCATCTAATGAAGAGAACCTCAAGGCCTTGTCAAAAGCTGCAACTTTCCCAAAGCTTTTGCATTCGAATAAACAGTTGAATCAAGTATATTTGAATGCATCAAGCTGGCCAGTGGATTTGGGGAGAAAGGCAAGGGGTTTCATCTTAAGAACTGAGCTAGGCCCCTTGTCCCCAGGAAATCATGCATGAGTAACACTGAAGTGATGTCTTGGGGAAAGTGGACACAGTAGCAATATATTTTAGGATGAGATAAGACTTGTTCTGGGACTGCACTAATATATACCTCTCCTCATGGGCCTTTCCACTGTGACTCTGGCTGAGGGCAGAAAAGATTTGGGTGGGAGTATGGGGTTGGGCTGGGGCAGGGACCATGCCAGGACAGACAACAGCCACTAACAATAGTCACTGACTGGGGCTAAAGACAGATGACTCACTATTCTAAGAAAATTCTGTTACCACTAAGGTACCAATTGCTGTGAGGACTTCCCTTTTCCATCTGTTTTTAGGGGCCTGAGTCTGAGCTACTATGTATGCATATTTCTATAGTCAGGTTTTCACCATGTTGACCAGGTTGGAGTGCAGCTGCTATTCACAGGCATAGTCTCTGCACACTAAAGCCTTAAACTCCTGGCCTCAAGGGATTCTCCACTTCAGCCTACCAGTATCCTTACAAGATTACCTTACAAATGAGACTGGATGTCATCTCAGTCTCTTATCTATGGTATGCCTTTTTACTGACATGATGAAATAAAGAAGGATAAGAAAGGTACAGACCTGGGCATATTACTTTGGGAAGTGGTGGGAAGATTAGATGGTTCTTGCCTCATGAGATCTAATTTTTGTATGAATTACTGGGCAAGATGCCAGGTGAGTGAATGTTACAAGGACGTGGAGAAGATTATTAGAGATGTTGGGATTCTGAAGAAAGGATTTTCTCAGAGAAACATAAACTTAATGATTTCTGGACAATGTTTATGGCCAATTTGGTGTGTGGGTAGTTTTGAATTTGTGCTGACACCACCGGCCACTTTTCTACATTCTCTCTGGCTCAGCTGAGTGATGTCATTGAACAAAGATAATACAGGATTCATCCAGGTGGAGGATTGTGCCAGAGAAAGGGAGAGCAGTAAATCAAGGAGTTTAAGGCACTCATGAGAAAGTGACTATCTCAAGTGGATGAAGTGAAAGAAGACCAGCTGGGGTTTTTAGTGTTTGTTATCTGGGGCAAAAAGGTGTGTGTTTTGATGGGTCGGTCAGCTTGTCATTTGTGTATTCTCTTAAGAGACAAAATAATGGAATTGATGGATTATGGCTCTGGACCAAGTGGAAGAATTCTTAAAGTAGAAGTATTTGTGTGAGAGGTTTCACAGAATAGGATGGTGCAGTCAGTCCCTTTACCCAGAAATCAAGAGAATCTGCAGTAGATCAGGATGGGAATGCTGTCACATACCTGTATTCCCAGCATGTAGTCGCAGATACGGGGAGGGATAGCATTAGGAGAAATACCTAATGTAGATGACGGGTTGATGGATGCAGCAAACCACCTATGTATACCTATGCAACAAACCTGCACATTCTGCACATATATCCCAGAACTTAAAGTATAATAATAATAAAAAGTGTCTGTTCATATTCTGTGTCCACTTCTTAATGGGATTGTTTGTTTGTTTGTTTTTTCTTATAAATTTGTGTAAGTTCCTTAAAGATACAGGATATTAGACTTTTGCCAGGTAAATATTTTGCAAAATTTTTCTCCCATTTTGTAGGTTGTTTATTTACTCTGTTGATAGTTTCAACAAAGAAAGAAAACTTCAGGCCAATATCCTGATGAACATAGATGCAAAAATCTCAACAAAATACCAACAAACCAAATCCAGCAGCACATGGAAAAGTTCATCTACCATGATCAAGTAGGCTTTATTTCTTTAAGGTTTGTTTAGCATATGCAAATCAATAAATGTGATTAATCACATAAACAGAACTAAAAACAAAAACCACATGCTATCTCAAAAGATGCACAAAATGCTTTTCATTTAATTCAACATCTATCATGTTAAAAATCCTCAACATACTAGGCATTGAAAGAACATATCACAAAATAAGATCCATCTGTAACAAACCCATAACTACCATTGTACTGAATAGACAAAACTTAAACCATTCCCCCTGAGAACCAGAACAAGAGAAGAATGTCCACTCTCATCATCCTATTCAACATAGTGCTGTAAGTCCTGGCCAGAGCAAGCAAGCAAGAGAAAGAAAAGACATCCGAGAAGGAGAGAGGATTTGAAATAACTCTCTTCACAAACATTATAATAGTATGATTCTATACCCAGAAATCCATTTAGTTCCTGCTCAAAGGCTCCTAGAAATGATAAAGAACTTCAGTTATTTACCAAGTCTCAGGATACAAAAGCAATGGACAAAAAAATCCATAGCATTTCTATACACCAACAACATCCAATCTGAGGGCCATATGAAGACTGCAATCCCATTCACAATAGCCATAAGAAAAATAAAGTACCTAGAAATACAGCTAACTAAGGATGTGAAAGATCTCTACAATTAGATTATAAAACACTGTTGGAAAGAAATTAGACATGATACAAACCAATGGAAAAACATTCTATGCTCATGAATAGGAAGAATCAATATTGTTACAATGGCATTACTGCCCAAAGCAATTGATAGTTCAATGCTATTCTGATCAAACAACTAAAGTTATTTTGCACAGAAATTAGAAAAAAATAACTATCCTAACATTTATATGAAATCAAGAAAGAGTTGGAATAGCCAAAGAAATCCTAAGCTAAAAGAACACAGTTGGAGGCATCACATTAACCTAACTTTTCAAATTATATTCCAAGACTTCATTAACCAAACCTTCATGGGTCTGGTAGAAAAACATAGACAAATGGAACAGGTTAGAGAATCTAGAAATAAAGGCATCCCTATAACCCTCTGATCTTTGACAAAGTCTACAACAACAAACAATGAGGAGCAGACTTTCTATTCATTAAACCGTACTAGGATAACTGGCTAGCTATATGCAGAAGATTAAAACTGCACCACTCCTTTTACCATATACAAAAATCAATTTAAGATGGATTAAAGGCCTACATATAAGACCTAAAACTACACAAACCCTAGACAAAAACATAAGACATACTATTCTAGACCTAGGCCATAGCAAAAATTTCAAGACCAAGTCTCTAAAGGCAATTGCAACAAAAACATATATAGACACATGGGACCTAAGAGACTATCCTCAGCAAAAGGAACTATCAACAGAAGAAACAGACAACCTACAAAATGAGAAAAAATATTTTCAATTTGTGCATCTGACAAAGGTCTCATATCCAGAATCTACAAAGAACTTAAACAAATTTTTAAGCAAAAACCAAAGAACCCCATTCAAAAATGGGCAGAGGACAGAACAGGCACTTCTCAAAGACATACATACAGTCAACAGGCATATGAATAAATGCTCAACTTCTTTAATCACTAATCATTACAGAAATGCAAATTAAAACCTCAATGAGACACCATTTCACACCAATCAGAATGGCTATAAATAAAAAGTCAGAAAATAACAGACGTTGGCAACGTTGCAGAGAAAAGGGAAAATTTATACATGGCTGGTGGGAATGTAAATTAATTCAGCTATGCAGAAAGAAGTTTGAAGATTTCTAAAATAACTTAAAAAAAAAAAAAACTACCATTCGACCCAGCAATCTAATTACAGGGTAGATACACAAAGGAATATGAATCAGTCTACTAAATTTACATATGTACTTACATGTTTATCACAGTACTCTTCTCAAGAGTAAAGACAGGGACTCAGCCTAGAGGCTGATAAAGACAATGTAGTACATACTCCATGAAATACTATGCAGCAACAACAACAGAAAAAGAATGAAATTATGTCTTTTGCAGCAACATGTATGTAGCTGGAGGCTACATCCAGCAAATCAACAAAGGAAATTAACATGGGAACAGAAACAAACAAAAAAACCCCTCATTGTCATGTATAAGTGGGAAGTAAACTTTGATGACACATGAGCAAAAAAAGGGGACCAATAGATGCCACACAGGGGGTCCTATTTGAGGAGGGAGGCTGGAAAGGGGGTGAAGATTGGAAAACTACCTATACCTAGTACATCAGGCACTATGCTCACTAATTCAGTAACTAAATCATTTTGTCACCAAACCCTAGCAACATGTAATTTACCTACATAACAAAGCTGCAAATGTACCCCTGAACCTAAAATATAAATTGAAAAAGAAAAAGGAAGGCAATATCAAGAAGATACTTACTAAACTCAAAAGGGTTTGGAAATCAGACAATAATCTTCTAAATAATTCATAAACAAACAATAATCAAAATACAAAGTAGAATACATTTTGAACTGAAAGTCAATAAAATCAGAAGTGCCAAAAAAGTGAGATGGCTTTAGTCCCAAAGTTTATATCTAAAAACATTGAAATTTCAATCAGATGATAATTGGTATGCGATTTGATGAACTACTCCAAAGTTTGTACAAAAATGAGAACCCATATAAAAAGAAAGGAAAGAGAAACAAGAAAGAAAGAAGGAAGAAGGAAGGAAGGAAGGAAAGAAAGAAAGAGAGAGAGAGAGAAAGAAAGAAAGAAGGAGGGAAGGAAGGAAGGAAGGAAGGAAGGAAGGAAGGAAGGAAGGAAGGAAGGAAAGAATTTAAAAGAAGGAGAAAGAAAGAAAGAAAAAGAAAGGAAGGAAGGAAGGAAGGAAGGAAGAAAGAAGAAAGAAAGAAAGAAAGAAAGAAAGAAAGAAAGAAAGAAAGAAAGAAAGAAAGAAAGAAAGAAAGAAAGAAAGAAAGAAAGAAAGAAAGAAAGAAAGAAAGAAAGAAAGAAAGAAAGAAAGAAAGAAAGAAAGAAAGAGAGAAAGACCAAGCACGCACCAGTGAGCGGAGGTCTGCTTTTACCGGATGTCAGAGCATATGGCAACTCCACAGTACTGTGCTGGTACAAAACACATCCACAGCAGGAGAGTGACAGCCAGACAGGAAATATACGAGAATTCCTGAGATGACAAATGTAGCATTTGTAATCAGTAAAGAAAAGAATTTCTTTGAGAAAGTTGGGTAATATTTGGAATTTGAAATAAAAAAATACTGAATTTCAAATAACATAAAGACTGATATAAAAAAAATCAGGGCCGGGCGCGGTGGCTCACGCCTATAATCCCAGCACTTTGGGAGGCCGAGGTCGGTGGATCAGAGGTCAGGAGATCGAGATCCTCCTGGCTAATATGGTGAAACCCCATCTCTACTAAAAATACAAAAAAAAATTAGCCGGGTGTGGTGGCGGTTGCCTGTAGTCCTAGCTACTCAGGAGGCAGAGACCAGAGAATGGCGTGAACCTGGGATGCGGAGCTTGCAGTGAGCAGAGATGGCGCCACTGCACTCCAGCCTGGGCGACAGAGCAAGACTCCATCTCAACAACAACAAAAAAATCAGTACTACAAGAAATGAAAATCTTAAAATAGTCATGTATTTTACTTATGACATGAAGTACAAATATCATGAAGTAAAAGCCAAATTTTACTATCTAAAAAGATGCATTTTTGCAAACTATTGATAAATAATGTTAAAACACAAATAATAGACTAGAAGAAAATATTTACAAGGTGTTTATAATGAAAAGGGAATATTCAGAATATGTAGAGGTCATTCAAATAACTAGGAACTTGCACACCCCAGTGGGAAAATAGGCAAAGAATGTAAAGAGGAAATGCACAGTAAAAATAGTATGCATCATGTATTAACAAAGGAGAAGATGTTAATGGCCAAAATGTACATTAAAATAGGACACAGCATTCCCCCTATCTGTCGGTTAAAAAATAAATAAATACATACATATATGCACTTCGGA